>NW_024412395.1:6440966-6705506 GCF_014898765.1 Herpailurus yagouaroundi | reverse complement strand
GATGCTTAACCGACTAAGCCACCCAAGTGCCCAGGTCAGGGACTATATTTTATTTTACATTCTTTACATTCTGAATAAAGGAATATAGAGTGTTGTGGATGTCCAAGCAATAATTAATTGAAGAAAATTCAACGCATGCCCAACAGCTGTTTATATAGGTTTATATAGGTGGAGATCGTGTCATATTCATGTTGGTATCTGAGACTTCTGAGTGTGATACAGAATAGGAAGTCATTAATTTTAATAAATAAATGTAAATGAATGGGAGGTCAACTGAGGAGGCGAGGCGTTATATGTAACTAATAATAAAAAAGAAAGATGAATTCATGTTAACTAGAACAACAGCAAAGAAAGTTAATAGATAATGAGAAGGCATTAACTGGACCTTGAAAGACCCTAGATTTTGGATGGAGATTGAGGAAGAGGGCAGGGATTTCAAGTGAGATATAATTTATATAAAGACATATTAGTAAGAATGAACTTAGGATATTTGAAGATAGTCAATTGGAATATTGCCATATGGGTGGGGCAAGTCTGACCAGACAACCTACACAAGATTCACATGCCATAACTTACAGGTCCTTGATGGTATATTACAAGAAACATTAAATAAATACAGATCAATACTCCCATTGTAATCAACCCAGCACAGTTATTGCATACTGATGCAACAAGTGTCTACAACAGTCTTCACGTGACATTAATCTCTTCTAATTAAGACTCAATGGAGTACAGATTTGTTAGACATTTCACAATCCAAAAGATACAGCAATGTTGAAGATTAGCAGTTAATAAAATTTCTTTGGCAATATTACCTAAAAATACATAAAGTTTCATGAACATGACTTAATTAGATGCTGGTATTTTAGTCCAATCACGTAACTTCTGTTGCAGTCAATTAGAGAAACTTCCCACAGCAGAAGATTTAGACATTGCCTATATGATCTGAGTAGGGTATTTCCAAAGATATTAGAGATAATGTCCTCCAGAAAAGCCAGCATATATGCATTGGAACCAGATGAGTCTTCTTCCAAATAACTTTTTGCTACTTACTATTACAGAAGATACTTAACATGCTTGAGCCTGATTCTTATCTGTAAGTGCCTACCTTGTGAGACTCACATCAAAGGTTTGCAGTCAAGATTAAAAGAAATAATCCCTATAAATTGTTGAATATAGAATCCGGAATATATTGGGTACCAGTAAATGGAATTATTTTTCATAATTCATTTGTTTTATTTGTTACAATTCAGTTACTGATTGACATTCATCTATTTATCCATTCATATGTTTATTGTGTGACACCTATGTGTGTTTAGTTCTATTGTTATGTGCTAGTGATGTATCAGTAAATTAAACAGACAAAATAATCCCTATTCTCGTTTGCTTATTATATTCTGTTGGGGAGAGGGAGAAGAAATAACAGCCAGTGAAATAAAGAAGTAAACTTTATAGTATCTAATATAAATGGTAATTACTAGGGAAGGGAGTTAAAATAGGGAAAAGGACAGGGAGTGTCAGAGGCAGGAGAGTTACAATTTTATTTATTTATTTATTTATTTATTTATTTATTTATTTATGAGAGAGAGAGAGAGAGAGAGGGAGAGAGAGGAAGAGAGGGGCCGAGAGAGAATACTAAGCAGACTCCACACACAGCCCAGAGCCAAAAGAGGGACACAATCTCCCAAACATGAGAACATGACTTGAGCTGAAATCAAAAGTCTGTTGCTTAACCAACTGACCCAGCCAAGTGCCCCAAGAGTTACAATTTTAAAGAAGGTAGTCAGAGAGTGACTCCCCAAAAACTGATAGCGAGCCACACTTTGTTTTTAAGTAGGTTTCACGCCTATCATGAAGCCCAATGCGGGGTTTGAACTCGACCCTGAGATCAAGCTCTGAGCTGAGATCAAGAGTCAGATACTAAACTAACTGAGCCACCCAGGAACCCTAGCACACACTTTTAAAAGGATGGAAGAGGGAGACGTTCAGGTGTCAGAAAGAACATTCTAGTCAGAGAAAAAAAAAGAGTGCCGTCGCCTTGAGGTGGGGTTGGCCAAACCTCATCTAAAGACCAGCAAGGAAAATGGTGTGGCTGGGGCACAGAAAACTGGGGAAAACTGAAGATGACTTCAGAGAGAGAGTGGAGCCAGACATTTAAAAAATTAATGGCTTTGGCTTTACTTCTGGGTGACATAGGAATAGTGGAGGGAACTGAGCAGAGGGGTGGTGTGACCTGACCGCTGGTAGGTTTTAATAAGGTAGCTCCAGCTGCCCTGTGAAAACAGACTACATGGGAACAAGAACACTAGCTGGGATCAGGGTAGGGGCAATGGAAGGACCAGTGCAGATCACACTCTGGATACAGCGCAGATATACTAGGCGTAGAGCCTGAAAGAAAAGGCAGTATCAAGGATGACAGGAAGGTCTTTGGTCAAAACCACTAGAATAAAGGAATTCCCAGTAGAGGTGTGCAGAAAACAGTGGAAAGGACAATCATGTCTTCTGCAGACCTCATGCCTTCCCACCCTCTGCCCCAGAATTTCAAGTTCTGCAAAGGCCATATCCTATGTCTATATTCTACCTGTGTCTCTAAGAGGTCCAGAAAAGAGTGCTTTTCATACAGCTAGTGGTTAATAAATATTTGAATAGAAAAAAAAAAAAACTAACCTTTGTAATGGTCTCTCTGTGGCACCATACCATGTTAAGCACCTCACATATGTAACATCATTTAATGTTTGATTACTAAGCAAAGCTTAAGACTCTGGATGGTCTGGCTACACATTCCACTAAAATTGCCAGTGAAATGTTTCCCAGATCTACAGAACTGGAATTTCTTGTCCCAAGCCCTAGGAATCTGAATTTTTTACAAAGACATACGATGATTTTCACACACACCCAAATTTTGGAGCCACGATTTCAACCGACTGGTGAACGATTGGAAAGGATTAAAGTGGTAGAATAGATGATCCTCCGTGGTATAATTGCACTCCATTATTGCTATGGTTCTGGCCATTGTTTTATATGCATTTCAGATGTTTGAATGTGGATGTATATAGAACGTATCTGCATACAGCTTATTACTTCAACAACTAAAAGAAGTAAGTTACAATCTCTTTCCAAATATGCAAGAATAATACATTCTAGGTTTTATAAGGAGATTATATTCAAAGTATAAAAACCACACCTCTATTTACAGGTGAGCAAAATTAATTGGTTTACCAGGCGGCACATCTTCCTTTTAGAGGAAAAACCCTTAAACCCATAAGTGTTATCTGTCCTTGATATAGCTCTATGATGATCGGTGTTTAATAGATAACATTGGTAGTTTTTTCTTTAAATAACCAAAATCCTTCACAATTTCAACCCTGAGAGCAGGCATATGTTTTCTTTTTAGAAACATCAGAATTAAGGATTAACTTTTGGGGAGAAAATAATTCGTGATAAAGAAACAGAAGGGAATTATTACTTAAATAAAATATAGAAGAGCAACTGTATTTATTTTTGTTATTCAAACTGCTTTGTTAATCACTCCCTGTATACCACCCACTAGGCTCACTCATCGTTAAATCACAAAACCATAGTCATATCCTGGCTGTAGATTTAGCCCAGCAAACAATCCAGATAGTTTTGATAAAGTTGGAAATTTAATGAAAGTCCTTCTATTATGCTCACCGATGGCAGTCTAATATTGGAAGATTGAGTACAGTTTGCGCCTGTGGCGTATTTTTCTAGAGTCAGATCAACCTCAGCAATAATTTAAGTCCTTCCCTGTACATTATAGTTTCCACTGAACTAGATCTTTACCTATTCACTGAAGCAGACTTTTCTAATCTGTGTTCCAAGGGACACTGATTCCAGATAATGCCCCGGGGTCAACAGAATATAGGACATGTATTTCCTCTTAGAGTACATACTCTAGCAAAATAAAGCATCCAAGACATCCTGCAGCAAACAAATATGGTTTTGTTTGTTTGTTTGTTTAACTCGGTGTTACCAATATTATTGTATCATGGAACCATTGGCTACCCAGCAGTGCAGTGAAATGGATTATGACGAACCACACTTGGGAAGCACTATTCTTCTTAATTTACAAGTAACTTTGACCATAAGTGTCAGAAGTATGGTTGAGTATACACAATTGCGATATCAATTCACGACTCCAGGCCATTTCCCAAATACTAATTCCCAAGACTGTGTAAATTCCATAAACTTATTATACTGCTTACACTCACCAATCCCACTATGTTCTAGCAACTTTGGTAGGCACTGGGGATTCAGTAGAGAACATAATCTCTCAGCAAGTCACAGCAATAGGGGAAGGGGTCACAAACAGTGAACAATCAGAGTTGTGATAAGCTTAAATAGAATAAAGCATGTGAGGACCCGTGCCTGGTGGTGGGTATATGGTCTACTTTGTTTTTCTCCCCTTTCTCTTTCCCTCAATGTTGGGAAGTATCAGGATGTGAAAAGGTGGGCAATAGACATTAATAGCAGGTCTTGGTAAGATCTTGGTGCCAACTCTCAGAAGACTGTCTGTAGAAAATAAGAGAGAACTCAAATCCAGAGGTGGATAGAAGGGTGATGCTCAGTAGACTCAGGAGCAAAGATATGTGTGTGGCAAGGTGGTCCCAAAAAGGATGGCGGCAGGGGTCGGGGAGCATTTTGGGGGCAGGAACAAAGCCCCGTCATCCTTATTCTCTGCCTTCCAGTATTAGAAAAATGAGACCCCAGTCAAGGATATTAATAAGTGAAAAAAGGGAACTAATTTTGTAAAAATGTAGCAACTGAGCCAGGAAAGGCAATCTTCCAGTTACAGAAGCAAGAGAAGAAGATCAGTGTATGATCCACATGGGCTGATCCGATATTGAGATCGGCTACTGACTTGCCATTTCCTAAAAGGACCTCCATCCAAAGTCAATCAGCCTCATGCCGGGGACAGAATTCGAAGTAGGGGACCAAAGGCCAGCCAAAAATCTCTAAGTCAATACTTCCAAGGCCATATTGCCGATACTGATTTGCTAAACCTATCAATTCGCTCTAAGATCCATGAGTGTCAACCCTTCAGGAGTAAAGGGAAGTCAGACTGAGTCAAGAATAATGAGCCCTAACCTTTTAGATTCTAAGCCTGAAGTGGGAGTGGTTAGGATTATAAAGAAAAGCCCGGAATAAGACCAAAATGTTTGACTCCCCTGGGACATCCACTTGGGGCTGCTTTCTGCCTTTTCTCTCTAGGGTCCTGGCTGTACACGTGAGCATGCGCACATGCTCGCACGCACGCACACTCAGACGCGTGCGCGCGCGCGCGCGCGCGCGCACACACACACACACACACTGAAACCAAAGCAGGACCCCGTTGCTGCTCCTTTAGATAGACCCCCATGGTAAATGTGAGTAAGTTGCCTCAGCTGCCCTAGATAGAGTGTCTCATGAAGGGGTTATATGGTGACTTAGTCATGTGGAGAATTATTTTTTAACGTATAGATTGTTGGCAAATTGTTGTTCTACCAAAGCAGGGGACAAGACAGATCTTTCCATGTATGTCCCATTTCTCTTTCCTTTAAGACGTGTCATTGTATCAAACAAAAGTGTCCGGCAGAAAACTCTTATGTGCTAGGTTGGCAAAATAAATACCATTCGACACTGATACCTTTCTAATATTTCTTCTCTGTTTGCTAAATGTCTAGTTCAGGTTGGGGGGGGGGGGGCGTCTAGCTCCTACCCCGACTCTCGAAATTGCTCTGCTTTGGATGTTTACTCAGGCATCTTGTCTTTGCTGATGTGTCTGTTTTAAAAATTTCCTTCTCCTTTTCCTCACTCCCAAGTGCTCATTTCTTTGGTAAGGTGTTATAGAGAAATATGGTTGATTAAAATAGTTTGTGTTAAGGTGTGAATGACTCATAACTCACTTGATACACCAATGGGTGTTGCATCTTAATGAACACCTTTCTGGAAATGATAGTGGAAGTAAAGAATTTCATATGAGAAAGGAGAAGACACTACCTGCCTAGAATTTTCTAAACTTCAGTATTTACTACATGCGTTCATTTTCAGTCTAGGTCTTTATAGCTGATATGACATTTGAGGTAACATTAAAGGAAAAGAGAGGGGGATAGAATTTGGGTCTAGAATGATCTATATAATTGCTTCAATTCTGTTTTATTTGGGCTTCTCATAACTGGCTTTCCCAAGAAAAACTTCTGCAAGAAGCAAACATTAACAATTCCAACACAGCACTGAAACTCTAAGAAGTATAGCTAATGGAGAAGCCATACAAAAATAACGAGCTATGAGTTTCAATTGTTGTCAACCTAATGCAGCATCCTTATGACAGAAACACTAATCAAGTTTAGAACATCCGGTTCATTTCCAACTTTTGTCTTAAATAACCAAATTAGTCACCCATACAATATTAAATCTCTTGTTCATTACGCATAAAATGTTTTGCTTTATTTTTGGATAGAAGTTGCTGAAATTAAACAGAGAGTGACACATAAAGCTATAACTAGTTTTCCTGTAAACGGATGTCTTAGTATAGCATATCTTTTCTCTTTTTCAAATGCATTTGGCTTCACACACATCATAATTCCTGCAGCAAATTCAATGTTGATACTCAAAACAGAAATATTCCTGCAAGTTTTATTGTCCTATAGCATCTAGTGTAATTCTCATCTTCCCAAAGGTTCAATCTCTGCTGGAAAACGGACTACTAACTGAATCGGGTTTTCCTCTTGTTAATTTAAGCATGAGTGTGCATGTGTCTATTGGATATTTAATAGAGGATCAGAGTTAGAGCTGAGTCAGAGTCAAGACTGTGCCTCCACATCACTGAAGCTAAAATCAGGATCTGAATCTTTGGGCTATCGCTGAGTGTACTGGAGATTAAGGGAAAGGAGGTGAAGTGGCTGGAGGAAGAGAAAACTATGTTTTTGTAATAGACTTGAGATAGATGAAGGAAGTTTACAAGTCAACCTATGCTCCAAATAGAGGGCATGAGGCTGACCTGGTTAGTGCAAGTAATATAGTCAAGAGAGGGTGTCTTTTGTGCAGGGTGTCTTATGCACTGGGGACCTCATCCTGGAGAGAGGACCAGGGAACCCTACATGTCAGATAGTGAGACAGAATTGCTGCTCAGAGCCTATGCTTAGTGCACCTTTGCAAGTAATATATGCAAATGGAAGGCATAAACTTGCATTGCATATCTATGATGACTTTCCAAATTTCTCTCTGAGGCTGTACTTCCTGAGAAAAGAAATGGTTAGTCATAAAGAGAACTTCCTACAAGCTATTGTCCCAGGTAGCTATTGTCTCTACCTGGAGAACAGCGATTCATTGACTTGAATGCTCATATCTTCCATATTTAACATCTCTCTTGCACGTTAGAGGGTACTGTACTGTTTTTGGTCTCTTTGTTTATTTGTTCCTAATGTTTCAGGCCCCTACCCAACACAGTCTTTCTTTGGTTACCTTAAGTCTCCATTTAAGCTATAGCGTAGTAATGTTTCTGTCCTTTTAGGAAATACTCTGACTCTTACTAGGTGTGAGGAATTTGCTGTGGAGAAATGGCAACAACATGTACTTCGTCTCTAAGAGTTTGAAAAGCAACTACTTTTATCCCCGGATGTCGCCTTCAGCCGCCCAAACCCGCTAGTTGCTAAACAACATCATAGTCACTCAGATTTCCAATACAGTCAGAGTGGCCAAATCTATTGACAGACCACAGCGTGTTCCATTTTGGACCCAGAAATTTAACGAGCAACATCACACACTGCCCACTGACCTCGTAAAAGTATCCAATGTCATTAGGCTTTCATTTGGCAGCCCCTACACAGGGGAAGTTCAGCGAGCACCTCAGGCTATTAGATTGTGCTGGAAAATGTCATCCACAACTGGTAACACACCATAAAATTGTGCTAACCGCAGCTGGGCCCCACTGAACCTTAGCATCCCTTTTCATTCATCTCCAGTTGGCTTCTCAGCACACCTCTGGCAAAGGTGCTTCACTGTCCCCAGTGCTAACATCCTCCTCTCCGCAGATGAAAATTTCCTACTGCTTCCCCAAGACTCCCAAGACCTTTCTACATACCTTTTCCACTTCAAAATGATCTTTATTTATTTCTCCTTCCTTCAACTTTTCCTTTCTCTGCCCTCCTCTTCTCCCCGCCCCCGCCCCGTGCTTCCTTCCATTTTTATTTACATTTAATAAGGAACTGTTCTGTAGTTTATTAATCCCACGGTTTCTAATCTAATGCAAATTCCCTTCTGCCGCAAACTAAGTGTTCCTCTATTTCCTAAAATAGGATTAAAGACTTAAATCAGGTGGAATTTCTTCCGAGGAGTGTTCTCTGAACTCTCCAGGCTGACTTGGATTCTCCCTTTCTGTGCAGCCAGAGACCACATGCTGACCCTTAGCAAACTCGACTGTAATTACCACTCACTGTTACACTGCTGGCTCCCCTCACTTGTGATCCCTTTGAAGAGAATGGTTGCCTGTGGTCGGTCTTATGCTTTTTACAGCATCAGAGGCAGAGCAAGTTCTGAATAAATATGTATTGGATCACTAAAACACACACACAAACAAGCGAAACTTATTTCTGATCCCTCTCTACGCTTGTTCATGTACAAATTATTCCCTGTCTCTGCCTGGAACATATCTGACCTTCCTACCTTCTCCTTTTCGGTAGCTTTTATATGTGCTTAATCTCCCCCATGAGAAAGTCATTTTCTTGATCCTCCTAATAACTCAAAGTATCCTTCATCATTTGGGAGAATAACTTGTATTTGTTGTCTCCACTTTATCACCTCGAATTCACCATTCTACTCCTGTGGCTTCTCAAATTGTGGTTCCTAGGTAGACATCATTGACCTCTCCTGTGATCATGTGACATGTGCAAATTCTTGGTCTCTAGTCAAGAACCAGTGGATTGGAAACTTTAGGGTGGGGCTCAACCATCTATATTTTGATAAGTTCTCCCAGCGATACCAATGCATACTAATGTTTACAACCACTGTTTTTGAATTATTTTTCCCATACAACGAAAGACCTTGATTTTATTGTCAAATTGAATACAACTTTTTAGTTCTTTTCCTAATAGGTATTTAGAAAACATTATTTGAGCTCAATAACACATCACACACTATAAACAATGATATATAGCTAACATAGTACCTAGAAGAAAATTTACATGGGAGCCTGGGTGGCTCAATCGGTTAAGCTTCTGACTTTGTCTCAGGTCGTGATCTCAGGGTCCGTGAGTTCTGGCCCCGCATCAGGCTCTGTGCTGACAGCTTGGAGCCTGGAGCATGCTTCAGATTCTATGTCTCCCTCTCTCTCTGCCCCTCCCCCATTCACACTCTGTCTCTCTCTCTCTCTCTCAAAAATAAGTAAACATTAAAAAAATGATTTAAAAACAAGAAGAAAAATTAAACCATTAATTGAAATTATTGAAAGATTGCTTCATAGCTTTCTCTGTAAGTATTTAGAGTGTTGTTTCTAAAGATTTGAGGGGTGTTTTTACTGGTTTCTAATTTTATTTCATTTTGATCAGAACACAAGATCTATATGAATAACTGTCCTTTGTTATTTTTGATATTTTTTATGACATATACATGATCATTTTTCCTTTTGTGTTTGAAAAGAATGTGTACTCTATAAGTTGTTGGTATAGCTTTCTATATATGTTATATTAGGCTTGATGATAGGGTTGTTAAAATCTTTTATAGCCCTACTAGGTTGCTGTCATTAAATTAATTGACATAATATTGACTGACATAATATTGATTGTGGGTTTGTTCATTTCTACTTCAACTTCTGTCACTATTTGCTTTTGGTATTTTGATACTGTATTATCATGTATATATAATTTTAGGGTTTTTATATTTTAAATTATATATTTTTTAATATTTATTTTTGAGAGAGACAGAGACAGAATGTGAGTGGGTTGGGATAGAGAAAGGGAGGCACAGAATCTGTAGCAGGTTCCAGGCTCCGAGCTGTTCAGCACAGAGCCTGACCCGGGGCTAGAACTCACTAGCTATGAGATCATGACCTGAGCCGAAGTCAGATGCTCAACCGACTGAACCACCCAGGCGCCCCGAGAGTTTTTATATTTTATCAGTACATTATTTTTATTATTCAGTGTCCCTTGTCATCTGTAAATGTATTTTGCCTTATTATTCTCACTATCGATACATTAATATTGGTTATCACTGACTTGTTAGATCTTTTTTCCACCTTTTGTTTGTGTGTGTGTGCTTTGGAAGAAATTGGTGACATCAATTCAGTCAACAAGTGCTTAACTTAAAACAAATATTGCACTCCAGTTGAAAAAAAATAAATAAGTGGAGTTCCTTGGGGCATCTGAGTGGCTCAGGTGGTGAAACTCTTAGTTTCGCCTCAGGTCATGATCTCCTGGTTCACAAGAGGGAGCCCCCAGTGGGGCTCTGTGCCGACAGCAGGGAGCCTGCTTGGGATTCTCTCTCTCCCTAGCTCTCTGTCCCTCCCCTATGCACATGTGCTGTCTCTCTCTCAAATAAACTTTTTTTTAAAAAAAGAGTTTCTTTTTGGCAGATGGGATAGAAAGTGAAAAACAAGGCATTATTGTTAGAAGAGAAACAAAAGTTAAAAATAGTGAGGTAATAGGGTGCCAGGTTGGCTCACTCCGCTGAGTATCCTACTCTTAGTTTCAGGTCAGGGCATGGTCTCACTGTTGGTGGGTTTGAGCCCCGCATCTGGCACTGTGCTGACAGTGTGAGGAGCCTGCTTGGGATTCTCTCTCTCTGTCTCTCTGCTCCTCCCCCAGTTGCACTCTCTCTCTCTCTCTCTCAAAATAAATAAATAAATAAATAAATAAATAAATAAATAACTTAAAAAAAGTTTTTTAAATAGTGAAGGGAGAAAAGTTTTTTAAATAGTGTGCTAAAAATGGAAATGATGAAATAGAAAATAGCCTTGGAAAGATTAAAGTAAATGCAGAAGAAAAATACAAAGAGATTAATAGAAATAGACTATAATGGCTGTCAAGACAAGGAAGAATGGTATCCCCAGCTCCTGGCACTTCCGATGCTAAGGGAACTGAGAATTGGCCCTTGGATGTGATGATGATGATGGGGGTCCTCAGTGACCAGGGCTGCTGCTCTAGAGGAGGGGGGGTGGGTGGGCAAGGCGTCAGAATGGACAGCAGTCATGGGAGAATGAACAAAGTGAAGTACAGGTAAATTTTATGAGCTTTTGCACTTCTAAAATAGTGATGAAAAATGTTTACATCAGCCAATCATAAGAATTGACTCACTCATGCGGGAAAACACAAGTGTAGTTTACACGAAGAAAATGGAATGACATGGGAGGAGAGAAAACTGTGACCAAATAATGCTCCCAGTCAATCTTTTATTGATTGATAGAGGACGTGAAAGTTATAATCAATGTGTAGGAACTTGGAAATATAAACAGTATGCATGCAACTTTCTTTAAAAGAAATAAAATCGACAAAATCCAACTGGCTGTGGTAAAAGTCATATCTTACAGAGGACAAGAAGCCACACTGCCAAGTATCCAAGCAATTTTAAATGGCTGAATAAATTTATATTTAGCCAGGCTTTCCTGATATATAAAAACAATTTACTCAAGGGATACAAGAATGCTGATGCGTAGGGGCACTTGTACCCCAAAGTTTATAGCAGCACTTTCAACAAAAGCCCAATTGTGGAAAGAGCCTAAATGCCCATCAACTGATGAATGGATAAAGAAATTGTGGTTTATATACACAATGGAATACTACTTGGCAATGAGAAAGAATGAAATATGGCCTTTTGCAGCAATGTGGATTGAACTGGAGAGTGTTATGCGAAGTGAAATAAGTCATACAGAGAAAGACAGATACCATGTTTTCACTTTTATGTGGATCCTGAGAAACTTAACAGAAGACAATGGGGGAGGGGAAGGGGAAAAAAAAGTTACAGAAAGGGAAGGAGGCAAACCATGAGAGACTCTTAAAACACTGAGAATAAACTGAGGGTTTATGGGGGGTGGGAGCGAGGGGAAAGTAGGTGATGGGCATTGAGGAGGGCACCTGTTGGGATGAGCACTGGGTGTTGTATGGAAACCAATTTGACAATAAATTTCATATTAAAAAAAAACAACGTACAGATAACGCCAATAATGCCAGAAATCAGAATATGCTAGATCGGATCCATTTTATAATAGATATATTCCAATGAACTAGGAATAAAGTATAAACCAAGATAAATGGCTGAGGAATGAAAAAGCTATGACAAACAGTGAGTGTGTCATCTTCTGAGATATTGAAATAGGACTGAAACCATCTGGTAATTACTCTTACAGAAAAGAATGCAGATGTTCCGAACTCTAACAAGGTTAATTTTTTTCTTTTTAATTAAGTAAATATATATATATATATATATATATAGAGAGAGAGAGAGAGAGAGAGAGGTCAGAGGATGAAAGAAGTGAGAAATCTTGTGACTATTTTTTCAAGTTCTGAAGTAGGGAGAAAATCACTATACGTAACCCTGAAACATGTAGTTAATGTGAAGTCATTGTAAACATAAAATACTAATTTTTTTATAATGCTTGCAAAACATTTTAGAAATCAGTATTTCTTTCTTTGATTAAATATTTGCCTTATGTTTATCCATTTTTAAAATTCATCTTTGTTTTCTTTTGTTATTTTCAAGTTAAAATAAATTTGATGTATGTGAAGCGGTATAATTTTATTGTTTCATAAAATTATTTCTAAATACCTATTAAGCTATGTATGAGTACTTATATATCTCTTTCAGTATATACCCATAACAAGATTTGGGGGGTGTTAATAATCATTTAGGCTAGATGATGAAATTTTGTTGTTTCTTTTTTTAAATACTTTTCAATACTGTTGAGATTTCGTTGTTGTTGTTAATAAAGAGCAGTAGCTGGCTTTATAAAATTAGGAGTGTCTTAAATTTTGTAAAAGATAATACATTTATTGTAAAATACATTTTGAAAACACAAAGAAGGGACGCCTGGGTGGCGCAGTCGGTTGAGCATCCGACTTCAGCCAGGTCACGATCTCGCGGTCCGTGAGTTCGAGCCCCGCGTCAGGCTCTGGGCTGATGGCTCAGAGCCTGGAGCCTGTTTCCCATTCTGTGTCTCCCTCTCTCTCTGCCCCTCCCCCATTCATGCTCTGTCTCTCTCTGTCCCAAAAATAAATAAACGTTGAAAAAAAAAAAGAAAAAAAGAAAACACAAAGAAAAGAAAACAGGCCTTTTGTGTTCATTCCACCTGGCACCAAATTTACTTTCTTAGAAAATCCTTAGCTCCCCTCCGCCACCTTCAGTATGGAGCTCAGGTGATTCCCTAAGTCACAGGGAAGGCTGTCAAACCCACTTCATCTCTCCTGGTACTAACATGTGTCAATCTGCTTTGAGCTGGTAAAATTAGAATATGTATTTACTCAAGTGACTGCACAACTGCAAACTCTCTTCCACTGATTTCTTTACAACAAAATGAGGCTCTCACCAACACAAGTCAACTACTCATGAGATAAGCTCACACTGGCAGAGAAGAAAGAAGGATAATGTAAGTTTCTGAACCATTGCACTTGGGGTGATGGCAAAGAAGTAAATGAGTGTCATGTAAGCAATAGAAAATGCTGGATTGGGCAGGAGCTCAGGGCCGGCCCTATACATTCAGGAGTGTGAGAGCAGTGGACTCTTCACAAAGGTGTCCAAGTGGTGTGTGGGGGTCCGGCAGGGTGGGGAGGGTCTTCAGGGGCCACCAACATGGGCAGTCATCCCAGGATGTCACTATTTCCTGTTAGCAGCTTGTCTTCCACAGTCACTGAAGGGCAGCACTATATTTGCATGCTAGAAAGATGATCACATCAAGACCAATTTACAGTCTTTCAGACGTCACGGAATACTGTGTGTAATTAACACATATAAATTAACGCCAGTGAAAAGCAACTGTATTTCTACCAGAGATTTTAAATATCAGGTGATTCTTTTACTTGTGGGGGTAAGAACACTGGTTTTCATGTTTTTGCTTTTCAAGCTCTGTAGATCTGTGTCAGGATAATTAAAGAAGGCATGAATACATATTCATCAGAAATCAGAATGAATGAATCAGAATTGGTGAAGCAAAAAGTTTCCCAGATGATACTCTTATAGACCAGAATGCTATGAAAAAATAATTATTAAATAACTGAGTGGTTTTGTTTGCATTTCTTTTCTCTCATCACTCCAGCTTAACATTTTTGCTATATCATTTGGGCTCCAAAAATAACAGCCAAAAATGAAACTACCATTTGGTAAACATGGACTTTAAGAGGAAAAAAGGAAACTGAATTAGATTCAAATACTGGTTCTACCACTTAACAGCTATGTGACCTTGGGAATTAAACTCACCTTTTCTGTCATACTTTCCTGCATAGCAATATGGGGCCATGCCCATCACACAGAGGGGTTGTGAGGTTGATACAGGTCCGTGTGTGCAAAGAGCTTGGAATGTAGGAAGGGCTTAATAAGTGGCAGCGACTGTTGCACTAGACTCCAGAAAAATTATATTTTGAAACTTTTGCCCCTTTAAGGGATGCAAAATTTGACATTCCAAAGTCCTTATAAATTTTCACATTTTTTATTAGCATCCTCATTTCATTAGCAGATGTACTGTTATTGGCACAGGCTGCTATTTCTTAGGTAGGAACATTTGCTTTTAGCTTAGTTGGCTGACATTCTCAGTTATATCCTAACTATGATCTCACATTCTGTCCCTGAAGTACCGAGCACTCAAAAGCACACTCATTTTTTTTTTTTGCATGAAACAGACATGAATATGATTGCACAGTTGTTGATGACAGAAAACAGTCATCAATACAGTTTACTCATTGAATCCAAATAAGTTATGTATACTGGACCAGACTCAGCTAGATACATCTCCCTTTCCAGTCCAAATCCTTAAAACAATATGAACAAAGAGCAAAGCCCGGATTAGACCATGTGTTCTCCCTGCTTGCAATTTCTCCTCCTCTTATACCCTGAACACCAATGGTTCTACTCCAGAATACCTTAAAAATGTTAAAAATACCCACATGTGAGACAACTTGTTAAATGATTTGTATACATTAACATATTCAAGCCTTACAACAATTTTGAAAGGTTAGTATGTCTATTTTAAAATGAGAAAGTTGAGGGGCGCCTGGGTGGCTCAGTTGGTTAAGCGCCCGACTTCAGCTCAGGTCATGATCTTGCGGTCCGTGAGTTCAAGCCCCGCGTCAGGCTCTGTGCTGACCGCTCAGAGCCTGGAGCCTGTTTCGGATTCTGTGTCTTCCTCTCTCTCTGACCCTCCCCCACTCATGCTCTGTCTCTCTCTGTCTCAAAAATAAATAAACGTTAAAAAAATTAAAAAAATAAAAAAATAAAAAATAAATAAAATGAGAAAGTTGAGGCTCAAAGGGTTTATGTAATTTGCCAGATATTGTACAGCCAAAACCGAGCTGAGCTAGACCAAGTTCATGTCTTCCTGGCCCTTAGGCCCAGAAGTTTTGTAGTACACAGCCCTGCACAATTATGGTTACTAAAACATGGTTGTTCCCTCATATAGGTTTCCAGTCAAATACCCATCACCAACTGCTCACTGTCTATGAGGTAAAGGTCATGTGTTTAGAATGTTAATACTCTTACCCAAACTTGGGTTCGGCTTGATTGACTTACCTGCCATATCAGAGAAGGCGACCTGCCTCTGGTAACCCCATGTCCCTCACTCTAGCAGGACCCTGGTGTTCTAAACCCCCTCAGGAAAGAAATGTGTAAATCAAATCCATCCCAAGCCAGGATGATTGATGATTTCACAGGGAGAAGTGAAGGACTAGAGAACATGTTAGGGGGAAGTTATGAAGGACATCTTGAGAACACCCTAGAGCTATGTATTTTATTTCCTTGTTTTTCTTCTTAGGGTGAGTGCTTCCAATATTCTTTTCATCTACAATAACTAGGGGATTTTCTTGATATGGAACTTGATGAAAGGTAGAAAACTCAATTTTTGACTCTGATGACCTTTGATTCATTTCAGATTTTCATGAAGTACACAGTGTAGGCATATGGTAGGTTGGTAGAGTGCATGGTTAAATTAAATCGTCCCTTTTATTTAAAAAATGGGATATAAAGACAATGTCATAATTTAGACAAACTGTTTTCAACCATGGGCATACTTGCTTGGGGCTAGATGCTCCTTTAAGCCACAGTGGATGGGATGAGAAAGAGAGATGACATCCAAAAGAGACCAGACAGAGTCTCATTTCTAGTCAACACCCAGCTGGGTCTCCATTCCTTCCCATTTGAGCTTAATTATGGAATTTCATAAATTGACTTCATCCGAGGAACTGATGATTAGATTCAAGGGTATTTCTGCAAACTGAGTTTACTTGACTCAGATGTATAAATTACATATCAGGGTGATTTTTACAATTGGGTTTTTTCCTTTCTTATGACTGAAATATTGTCTCATGTCATAGGCCCTTCCCTTTTGAAGTCATGGCCTCTGAAGACTGAATTCATAATCAAAATATTGAAGCAAAGGCAAATGGATAGTCTCTTGGTAATGGTTACTGGATCTAAGGTAAGCTTTGTTGAAAAAGTTTGCCCCACAATAAGATGTACCACGATAGGGCTCAGAATATCTGGGCCACAATGATGCCCTATGTTTTTATAAATAATTACCTCTGTAATGATAACACTACTTGAGAACCATTTTGCTGGTTTTTATTTTCTTTGCAGATGATTTCTGCAAATGGCTGACTCACACTCCTGGTGAAAGGAGTCTGTGGGCGTCCACAGAGCTGCCCTGATGGAAAGAGGGTGCTGGTATGGGTGGGTATTCACTGGGAGGCTGCCCCTGGCTCTCTTCTGGACCCACTGAGAGAGTCCAGGCTTGTTCCTCTCTTTCGCCATCCTCCTCAGTGGCTCCCACTTTGTGACATTGACTCAAGAACTTTGTAATAAATAGAGTGAGAGTACAGAAGAAAGCAAGCCTCTGAGAGTGTGTGAGAGCCAGGGCTGGAGGGATGTTGAGGAAAGTAGCCCAGGCGAAACCATATGCCCTGTAAACTCCATACGTGGTGTAAAGCATGTATCTGCTTTATATAAAGGGAAAAGTAGCTGGATTTTTAAAAGCTTAAAAAACAGGATTATCTTTGTTGTTATAAAATTGTGTACCTTTTCCATGAAGAAACACAAATAAAGCACATAAGTTTGATATTGCATTCGACTGCATAAATTTAACAAAATTAAACATTAATCCTTTATTCCTTTTTAGTCCAGTACCACATTACTGTTGCCCTTGTCTGGTACAGCCACTTTTCCAGTGTACTTAATACGTAGTTTTGTTGTTATTGATTATTGCAAAATGCATATGTTGTTTGCATACTTTCCCATTTCTATGAATAGTATATTGTTATATGGCACGTTTTCTTCGATGTTTTTATGAATCACTTAGATTTTACGCTTCATCTCTATTCCTATGTAATGCTTTTCATTAGTGATGCTAATGTAATGCTCATAAAACTCCAAATGTTTACCTGTCTACTCTCCTGCGTCTGGCCACACACATTGCCCCCGGTTTTCAGACACTATACATCATATTGTATTTAATATTTTTGTATATGTTTATTTATGGACCCATTGATTATATATACAGGGATATACTTGAGATACATACCCAGAAGTGGAATTGCCAATTCAAAATAGATGCATATATTTAATGTAACTGTCAGTACCCAATGCAAACACTGGGCTTTCACCACCGTTCTCACATTGTTTACAACCTACTGTTTCAACAAGCATTTTAATTCTAGACAGTATTATTTCAATGGTATTATTTTAACTGTCTTGAATTTTTAACTGATTTATGCAGGTTACAGCTTTAGAAGGACTACAACTCTGTTCTTCAAGTTAAGGTAAAGCAAAGAAGGATGATTCCAGCCAAGGGGAACGTAGAAGCCTGCATTTGACTTGTTTTGGTTTGGAAGATAAAAAGAGGCAAAAGTCAAAGAACTAATGTAGGCTGTTGAGAGCTTAACATAGTGGCTCTCGACCTTACAATGACCAATACATCATTTTATTTTGTTTTTTTTAAGTTTATTTATTTATTTTGAGAAAGAGAGAGAGAGCACAAGCAGGCTCTGCACCACCAGCACAGAGCGGATGTGGGGCTCAAACTCATGAACCGTGAGATCATGACCTGAACAGAAATTAATAGTCAGTTGCTTAACCAACTGAGCCACCCAGGTGATCCACCATTTTATAATAAATGTTTCATAATGCCCCTCTACTATTTGCAAGTGGAATTTATAGGTAATGTAACTTACCAACACAATATTTTCAAACTATTGCTCTAAGACTAATATAAAGGAAAAACAAAAGGGAAGTAATTTATACTGAAATAATATGCTTTTCAACTTGCAAATGACCAGGAAGCTCTAGTAAAGAAGACATAAAGAAATAAATGCTTGCGTCTGTACACAGAATGATAATGATACCACAGCTATAGAAATTGTCTGAAACAGGTGTATTTTATTAGCAATTCAAATACTATAGCATATTGCTCATGATGTGCTTTTCCAAAAGAGTGAACAATTCCTAGCAGCCTTCCAAGAAAGAAAGAAAGAAAGAAAGAAAGAAAGAAAGAAAGAAAGAAAAAGAAAGTAAAAGCTTGCCTCAATTTACAGGTTAGTTGCATTCTTGAAAAAAATAGTAATATTAAAACCATGAAAAAAAAACATGTTTTCTAAACGTAAAATGGATTTAGGTTCCAGGCTCAAAATCTCTAAACAGGTTTTTCCTCCTGTACGAATGTCCATTAAGTTATTTGATAATGATGCAGAATACAGGGTAATTCCTTTTTGGGGACCCGTCCAGCTTTACTATGTTTGTCTCTGTCCCCTGAAACCACCAGCAACATCCTTCAATAAACCAAAACATCCCCTGGATGTGGAAAACTACTAGCCTGGCTAAGTGATCCTTGAAATCAAATCTAAACGTGTAATTACTATTTTAAGTGTGGTTAAATCTTCTTAACCTAACAAGTCGTTTCCCAGTTACAGTTCAAGCTAAGCAAATACCAAATTCGAATTGCTAAGTCTAAATAAATCACATACACAAAACCATGATGTGTGTATAAGAATAAACAACAAAATTTGGTAAAGCCAGGGTCAATATCTCTCCCATTATCAATGATAGAAGAAATAGTTGCCAAGAATAGAGAATATAGGTTTTTTGGGGGGATTTTTTTGTTTTTGTTTTGTTTTGTTTTTTTAATTCAGGTTGGTTTCTAATCTGATTCTCTCACTAGGATATACAATCAATCAAGTTACATATCCTCCCTAAGCCTCTGACCTAACTTGATAGACTGGTTGTTGATATTTGATACACAGCATTGTTTAGTACAAACAAAATAATATATGCAATCCCATGCCCCAGAGCAGACAGCTAATGAAGGTCACTGTACTTTCAATGAGGGATAACTGTTTCTGCAAATGGACCTCGTGTCATTGACTGCAGGAATTGTGTTTGCATGGCTTCCTCTCCATAAGTACACAATAAGTTCTGTGAATTGATCCACTTCTAACTAACTATAGACAGAATCATTTAGAGTAAAATCTGCTTTAGAAACTCCAATTTGTATTCACACAAAAGAGAAAAAGAAAGATTAGTGAGAGGAGATATTTAGCAAGGAAGAAGGCCAATGAAACTCTGAGCACTGGGGTTAGGACTTTGCTCCCAGATTCATTCTGTAGCATTTTATCGGTCTTTGGAAGGCAGAGTAGCTGAGTCTCACATCGGGGGTCTAACACCTCTTGAAACACTGTACGAGAAGGATGATATTCTCTTCTTGCAAATTGTTCTTCATTATCTAGAGTGTCCACTGTGTGTGTGTCTGTGTGTGTGTATCTGTGTGCTCGTGTGCATTTAAAGTGTATCTCTCTATTTAATTTTATGATGAGCTGTAGATACGCAATGTATTTGTGTCTCCGTGGATTCTGTCTTCTGTCTCCTGTGTGCTACTGAAGAGTCAGTTTTGTCGAATCATCACTCCATCTGTCACATTTCATTTATCGTATGGAGTTGGTCCTAAAGTTCAATTTTCCAAAATGCACTGTGAGAGACCACTCTTACGCAGAAACTGCCTTTTAATATTTACCTACCATGCCATTTAAGCAATTAGTACATTTTAGAGAAACGATAGCAGCTCCAGCAAGCACACGGGCTCTTTGCATTCGTCTACAATCTACCGGAGCTGATGAGATGCCGTATTAATCAAGAGAGTGCCTTGCAACCAATGCCCCCTTTGGAAACCAAGGATGATAGCCAGTTTTGTCAAGCATTTCTGTAGTGGGTGGAGATCCCGAGATGAAACATGCAGGAGAACAGAAGAGTATTATAGATGGAGTATGGCAACTTTTATCTTTTAAAAGCACAGTCTGATCTTTGTTCCCTGTACCTCTTCAGCAAGACCCGATGGGATGGGGGAGTGTGGGGCGCACCCCCTCACAAGGGTGGGAAAGGGGGAGGGGCACAGAGAGATGAAACCTGAAGTGGAGCCTCAAAAGCTTCTTTCCAGAGTACAGAACAAGAAGCTTCTTGCCAGGAGACAAATTTACGAATGAATCTGATGCTCTTTTATCTTGCTGGTGCTTTTCAGCAGTTGAAAGTGTTTGGGGGCAGACACAGCTGTCTGCATTGAGACAGTCTGTTTGCTTTAACAAAGTACTGCATCCAAAGCCTGTCCAACAGCAAGAGTTCAGATGATCTGCCTTCACCTGGAGCAGAAAACAACCCAGGCTCACAACTCCACTGCTGCAAGAGTGTGTGACTGATTATGGGACAGAGTTTCTGAGGTGAGACCACAGAGAGCTGAAAATGGAGAGAAACAGAGGAATATGCAGAGCCTGAAATTTAGATAAAGATACCCTATTACCAAAGGAAATGCGCTGCCATGGGGCCAGATTGGCCATGAGGGTAAAGAATAAAAATAGAATGTACTTTTGAACTGGTACATGGGAATGTCAAGTTTATTTATTTACTATTTTTTTAATGTTTTTATTTATTTTTGAAGGAGAGAGAGAGAGAGACAGAGCATGAGCAGGGGAGGGGCAGAAAGAGAGGGAGACACAGAATCCGAAGCAGTCTCCAGGCTCTGAGCTGTCAGCACAGAGCCCGACGCAGGGCTCGAACTCAGGAACCGTGAGATCCTGACCTAAGCTGAAGTCAGACGCTTGACCAACTGAGCCACCCAAGCACCCCGGGAATGTCAAATTTAGAGAAATCAAGTGAGGCAAACTTGAGGACAAGGATGTTTGACAGATCTATCCAAATCATAAAGACTTGAAGGACCACTCAAAATTGAAAGGAAGAGAACAAAATCATAGTTTTACTCCCTACACATGGCCAGACCCTGTTTAGTGGTTCTCAAAACATGGTCTCTGGCCTGCTCTCTGCATGCTGAGTATTGTTTAGATTGACTTTTAAGATATGGAAGCAACTCAGTGAGATTAGGGAACCGGTAAAATGTAGTCATCAGGGCTAAGGTTCACACCCAGATGGGTCTTACTTTAGAATGTGCTTCCTGTCTGATTTTTTTTTTCCACACTGTTTCCCAATAAGCACTATAAATATCTGGTATGAATGCAAGGGGGAGAGAGGTATTGTATAATCAGTCAAGGAATGAGTGCTCGGTGGGGAGGTAGTAGGAGTTAGGCAAGGAGTTACAAAGGTCCAGACTGCAAGAGTTTTAGATTCTAACAATGGATTCCTCAGAATCTGTTACCCATAGCAAAAGTTTAGAGTAAGTTACCTGCAACAAACAGCTGAATACTGAGCCCAAAGCCCTTCTGGGCCATACAGTATCTCTCTGGCCCGAGTAATGATTTCCCAGCTGTGCCCTGGCCCAGCAGCAGCACTTAGGAACTTGTTACCAATGCAAACTCTGGGCCTGAGAAAGAAACTCTCGTGAAGCAGAGCGGTCTTTATCTTAGCGAACTCTCCAGGAGACCGGGATGCACGCTGAAGTTCAACTACTGGACTGGAGACAAAATTGGGCTCCGAGGAAGGACAGGAGAGAGGTCATTAAGGAGGTAATTAGTAATCATGTGGATTGAAGGAGCAAGGAAAGTGCAGGGAGCAAGCCAGCCTAAAACGTGAGGCTGCAGGAAAGAAAAACAAGGAACCTACAGAAGAGCAAGGCAGGCCTTGGGGAAAACAGTTGGAGGCACATCAGTGCTGCTTTTCCTCTAGCATCTCATTTTTTGCACGATCAATGCAAAGTCCGTGTCAAAGGGTAATTTATCCACTGTTAGCGAAGCAGTTAATTGTGTTGTAATTTTCTTCTGAATAGGATATTGTACACTGATTATTTGATGTATTTACTAGAGCTTGAAATTAACACTGCCATCGGACCGAGACTCCCTGACGTGGCTTCCAGCCCCAGCAGGAAGTGTCCTTTTGCAGGGAATACCCTCACACCCGTCTGTCAGTGGTGATGCTCCTGGAGTAGCTGTGAGAGAGAATCAGAAACAGTGAGGTTCCTAAAGTCATTAGCATTTAATTATCAGTGCTATTTGTCAAGGTCGGTAACGATCATTTTTCAGTTTATGAGTTTATTTTGCTGGTTCGTGAGGTTAGTTCTAGGAAAGGGAGCATGTCTGAATGGCCTAGCTCATTATGGAGCAAAATAAATGTAAGAGCTCCCCTTTAGATCCTTTTCTATATATTCAGGTAGGGCCACTCCCGCCCACAACACAGACCCTGGCCACACTTTTCCATTTAAAAGATGATACAAAATCAAAAGGCAAGGAGATTTGGCATCGGGCACATGTAGCTCTCTAGCCATTCATAAACTAGACTAGGCTCCCCTGAAACAGTTTCCTGTTCCTTGGAGCTTCTCTTTTCTCATATATACATCAGGAATAGTGAATCCTAACATAACCATAGCTCATGGGAGTTAAACATGATACCAAATACAAACAGTATGGAATAAAATAATGGTCAGCTTTTTATTGAGCACCTACTCTACATTAAAATATGCTTAATTAGGGGGTTTTTTTTTGTTTGCTTTTTTAAGTTTTCACCCTGGAGCTTCTCAGAGATACCATTATAATAACTCTAATAGCAGAGGAGGTAAAAATGATACCACAGCAATCCAAAGACAGAGTCTGATGTGGTCAACAAATAGCATTAAATGTGTATGAACACATTTTTTTGTTAATTTTTATGTGAATTGTAAATGTAACTCTGGAATATAATTATATTTGCTTTTATTAAAATCTATTTTTTATTTTCTATTTTTTTAATGTTTATGTATTTATTTTGAGAAACAGAGAGATCGAGAGCAAGCTGGGGAGGGGCAGGGAGAGAGGGGAACAGGGAATCCCAAGCAGGCTCAACACTGTCAGCACAGAGCCCAATGTGGGGCTCAACCCCAGGAACCTGTGAGATCATTCCGTGAGCCAGAATCAGGAGCCAGGTGCTTAACTGACTGAGCCACCCAGGCACTCCTAAAATATATTTTTTAAATTACTTAATGCAAGCAAATAAGTAATCAGAGATATGCTACCTTCACCCCCTGGCTTCAATTACAGTGAATGGCAACAAAAAACAACTGGAAAGCAGACTTTGTCCTTCCCGCCAGTGACTTTGCGAAGTTCTTCCCTTGCAGTATCTTGTTCAATACTCACAGTGATCTCATGTGGTAGATTTCATTGTTATTCCCACTTTACAGTTAAAGACACTGCACATTGAGAGGTTAAGTAAACTTCTCAAGATTGCAAATGCTGAAAGCGATCAGAATTTGAACCCAGGTTGTCAGCCTCCAGACCCCAGGATCCATTTCACATGCCAGTGGAGGCTTCATTCTCCTTTGATTTCTTTCTTCACCTCCACATGTTTATTTCCAAGTTATAGTTAAAATTTGGTTGTTTTTCTATTCTCTATTTCATTTACTTCAGTTCTATTGTCATTTCCTTCCTTCCGCTACTTTTGGGCTTAGTTTGTTCTTTTTCTAGTTCTTTGCGTTATAACATTGGATTGTCTGTTTGAGATCTATCTTATTTCTTAATATAGGCATTTACAGATTTAATCTTCCCTCCTAGAATTGATTTTGCTGCATTTGTTAATTTTGGTATGTTATTTCCATTTTCATTTGTCTTAAGATTTTTTTCTATTTCCTAATGAGCATATTGCTTAATTTCCACATATTTTTGAATTTTTTTTCATTTTTTTAAAAAGATAAAGAAAGTAGACTTTTAGCTATACTAAGGAAAAAAGAGAAGACTGAAATAAATAAAACTACAAGTGATCAGTTGACCTGATACCACAAAAATACAAAGGATGATTAAAAATTATTATGAATAATTTACACACCAACAAACCAGATAACCTGGAAGAAATGGATACATTCCTGGAAACATACTTGTTACTGGAGGGTGGGAGGGACTCTGGTCCTTGTCTCACGGAGTCAAAGAATGAAACTCGTGGACAAGAGAGAGTGAGCCAAGCGATAGAATTTATTGAGAGAAAGTGTAAAGCTCTCAAGAGTGAGAGGGGTCCCGACTGGTTTGCCGCTGGGGATTTCTGTCCCTGGCTTTTTACTGGGACCTTATCAGCAAGTTGGTGAGACCCCACGCCTGACACCTGGCCCAGGCAGGTCCAGAACACATTGATCTTCTCCTCTTCTTCCCCAAACTCTGCTGCCATTGCTGCCTCTTCAGCCTCCCACTTGTAGCTACACCCCACCTCCCGGGTGGTCCCTGGTCTCTCCTTGCCCAACACAACCCATTTTCTACTCAATACTGAACCTAAATCATGAAGTAATGGAAAATCTGAAAGATTAATAACAAGTGAGGAGATTAAAGCACTAATTAAAAACTTCCAAACAAAGAAAAGCCAAGAACCTGATGGCTTCACTGGTAAATTCTACAAAGCATTTATATAAGAATTAACACCAATCTTTCTCAATTCCTCCAAAAAATGAAGAGGAGACAATATTTCCAAACTCATTTAATGAGGCCAGAGTTACCCTCAAAACAAAGCAAGTCAAGGATATAAGAAAACTACAGGTCAATATCTCTGATGCACAGTACAAAAACCCTCATCAAAATACTAGCAAACTGAACTGAACAACACATTCAAATTGTCATACACCATGATCAAGTGGAATTTATTCTTGGAATGCAACGATGATGGTTTAACACACACAAATCAATACATATTATGCATTACATTAACAAAATGAGGAGAAAAAAATCACACGATTATCTTAACAGGTGCAGAAAAAACATTTGACAAAACCTAACATGATTTCATGATAAAAACTCTCAACAAATTAGGTATAGGAGGAATGTACCTCAACATAATCAAGGCCGTCTATGACAAGTCCATAGCTAACATCATTGTCAAAGGTGAGAAAGCTCAATGTTTCTCCTCTAAGGTTAGGAACATGACAAATATGTTCACTGTCACCACTTCTTATTCAACATGGCACTGGAAGTCATGGCCAGAGCAATTAGATAAGAAAAATAAAATAAAATAAATAAAAAGGAAGAAGTAAAATTGGGCCTGTTTGTAGATGATGTGATCTTGTGTATAGAAGACCCTAAAGACTCTGCCAAAAAAACCAGAAAAACAAAAAACTGTTAGCACGTATAAACAAAGTTACTACAGTTTGAATATTTGCAGCATAAAAAATCAATATGCAAAAATCAGTTGCCCTTTTATACACTAACAAGAAAATATCCAAAAAAGAAATGTAGAAAATAATCCAATTTATAATAGTACCAAACATAATAAACTAGAAATAAATTTAACTAAGGAGGTGAAAAATCTGTTCACTGAAAACTATAAAATACTGATGAATGAAACTGAAGATGACACAAATAAATGGAAAGATACCTTGTGTTCATGGATTGGAAAAATTAATATTGTTAAAATATCTACGCCGCCCAAAGAAACCTAAAGACTTAGTGGAATCCCTATCAAAATCCCAATGGGATTTTTCACAGAAAAAATAAATGTTAAATAAAATTAAATAAAATATTAAATAAAAAGTAATATTAAAATTGATGCAGACCCTGAAAAGACCTTCAAAAGCCAAACGGATCTAGAGTATAAAGAACAAAGCTGTAGTTACCAGATTTCAAAATATACTACAAAGCTCTATTAATCCAAGCAGCTTGGTGCTGGCATAGAAACTGACAAATAGACCAAAAGAACAAAGTAGAAAATGTAGAAGTATATCTATATCCCTATGGTCAATTTATTTTCAGCAAAGTTGCCAAGAACACACAATGGGTAAGGACAGTCTCTTTAATAAATGGTGTTGGGAAAACTGGGTATACACATGCAGAAGAATGCAATTGACTCTTACCCCATACCATATACAATAATTGGCTCAAAATGCATTAAAGACTTACATATAAGACCTAAAGTATTTAAAACTATTATACTAAAACTTTGGAGAAAATCTTTTTGACATTGGAATAGGTAGTGATTTTATGGATATGACACCAAAAGCACAAGCAACAAAAGCAAAAATAGACAAATGGTTTTGTATCAAACTAAAACACTTCTGGCGCAGTAAAGAAAATAATCGAAAGAGTGAGAGACAACCTAGAGAATGGGGAAAAATATTTGTAAATCATACAGCTGATAAAAATTAATATCTAGAACATATAAGGAATTCATATAACGCAATAACAATAAAAAAAAATTTAAAAATAGGCAAAAGACCTCAATGGACATTTCTTAAATGACATAAAAATGGTCTACACATATGAAACAATCTTGAACATCCCTAATCCTCAGAAAAATGCAAATCAAGAACCGCAATAAGAGATCACCTCATACCTGTTAGAATCCCTATTATTAAAAACATAAAAAAATAAGTGTTGGTAAAGATATTGACAAAAGGGAACCCTTGTAAACTGTTGGTGGGAATGTAAATTAGTACAGCCATTATGGAAAGTAGTATGGGGAATTTTTTAAATTTCCTCAGAAATTAAAAAAAAAAATAGAACTTTTATGATCCATCAACACTGCTTCCAGAAGAAATGAAATCAGTATCTTGAGACATAAATACTCCCATGTCTATTGCAACATTATACACAATAGCCAAGACATGGGATCAACCTAAGTGTCTGTCACATTTGCAACCATATGGGTGAAACTTGAGCACATTATGCTAAGTGAAACAAGCCAGGCACAGGGGAAAAGGAAGGAAGGAAGGAAGGAAGGAAGGAAGGAAGGAAGGAAGGAAGGAAGAAGAAAGAAAAAAAGAAAGAAAGAAACCCTGCATGATATTCCTCATGTATTAAATCTAAAAAAAAAAGCAATTTCACAGGCGCCTGGGGGCTCAGTCCGTTAATCATCTGACTTGGCTCGGGTCACGATCTCATAGGTCGTGAGTTTGAGACCCTCATAGGGCTCTCTGCTGTCAGCCTAGTTGGATCCTCTGTCTCCCTCTCTCTGACCCTCCCCTGCGTGCCCTCTGTCTCTCTAAAAATAAATAAATAAACAAAAAAATCTTTAAAATAACAATTTCATAGACGAGAGTAGGATGGCTGTTTTCAGGGGCTGGCGGTAAGGGAAATGAGACGCGTTGGTCAAAAGATACAGTTTCTGTTATCCAAGATGAAGAAATTTTGTGGCTTTAATTTATAGCATGATGACTATAGTTTAACAATACTATATTATATACTCGAAATTTACCAAGAGAGCAGACCTTGAATGTTCTCACCACCCCCGCAAAAATTACCATGTGACGTGATAGAAAATGTTAATTAGCTTGATTGTGGTAATCATTCCACGTTGTACCCATATATCAAAGTATTTTACAAAGTAAATACATACAATTTTTGTCAGTTACATCACAGTAAAAACTGGAAAATACACTTTTTCAAAAATCTTTCCATATTCTCTATTCTTACCACTCCTGTTTTTGTTTAGGGCTGCCTCACTCTGCCATGAATTACAAGTAAGCAAGCAGTTATTATAATGTAATTATTTCTATAATTGAAGATGGTAAAATTTGCTGCAGAATTCATAACAAATGATAAGTAATAAACAGTACAATCTACCACCAAGTTAAACACTGTATGTGTAAAAAGGCCTTCAATAAATGTTTGCTGAATTTAATAAAAGCTTGTAAGGAAAGCGAGTGAGTAAACTAATTCAGTTATCTTAGGAGAAGCCACCTTATAGAATGATTACGGTAACTGATTATAACCCAAATATGTTTTTAAAACAACTTCCTTCAGTTTAATTCCAAATGCCTTAAATTCCTTCAGTTAAATTCAAGCTGTTCATTCATTCCGCTGTTTATTCATTCATTTATTCCACAAACGCATATCTGCTGCTTACAATGTTACAGAAACTATGCTGAATCCAGGAAATATAAAGAAGAATGAAGCATAGTCTTTGCCTTTCAGTAATCACAACTTGGTGAGACTCCTGATATGTGTTTAATTTTTAGGTTATCTAAAGCTGATGAGGTTATCTGTCTTTACAGCCATTCAACATAGGGCTTTTACCAATTCAGACTGACAAATAATCGAGTTAGTTAAATGAAAAGGAGTAGAAGTAGGCTTGCCAGATTTGGTGAATAAAAACAAGCGTGCAATAGATTTGAATTTCATGGAAGTAATGAATTTTTTCAGTATAAGTAGGTCCCATATAATCCCTGGGCTGTACTTACATAAAACATTGTTTTTTGCTTATCTGAAATTCAAGAGTGTCTGTGTCGTGCATTTTACCTGGCAACCCTCGTTTGGGGGCTTTTACAATCTCGTTCCCTCTTCTGGTTTTAATGGAGTTATAAGGGTGAACAGAAAAGAGCACTGCCTACCTACCCATGGTGCCCAAACCACAGAGTGGCAGCACCTAAAATAAAACTAATGAGGTTTTGAGACCCTTCTAAGAAAGGCTTTTTTTTTCAAGGAAAATTATGTACCCTGTGAGACATATTTTCCACTCAGAGAGCACTAGTTTTCTCATTTAAGTCTGCCTGTCAGGGCATATTTTGAGTGCAGTGATATTTTTAATATCATATTTCACTCAAGGATTTCAAAGTACTTTAGAAATAATTACATTATTAATGCCTTTGTGACCCCCGTGAAGTAGCTAGGGGGCATATATTATTTATAATCACATTATGGATGGAGAAACTGAGATAAAGAAAGGCTTAGTGGTTTGATCAAGGTCATGAAATGAGTCACTCGTGAAGCCAAGCACAGAACTTACTACTGGTGAGCGGTACAGTTCTGTGCACTTAGGGTATGAGGGTTGGGGTGGGGGAGGGGATTATGGGAGATAAAATTTGGCAGAAGCTTTGAAATAGAGGATAATCACAATTACAATGAACTAGAATTATTCTTCATGTCCTTTCCCTGCCCCTGTTCATCTCTCCTGCCCTATCCTGGGGCAGTGTCATGAGGGCAGGATACCCACATGGTAGGTGACATAGGAGATGTCACACTGAAGGATGTGACATCGTCTGTGTTGTGGTCCTCATCTTAATGAGATGAGGCAGAAATTAGAACCAAACAAAGTCAGCTTCAGTATAGTCTTGTCACTGCATGAATTGTGCAACATCTAAACTAGATGTGCATCCCTGAGAAAGACATCCGATTTCTTCCAGTTTTAGGGGCCTTATCTCTGTTATAAAGATACTGGTATCAATCTTGACACATTGTGCTATTATAAATGCCATTCATAAAAGACTGAGTGAATGGTAGCACATATTTTGACCCAATAGGCTAAAATCGAACATTATTTTTTTACAGTTTATTTTATTATTTATTTTGAGAAACAGAGAAAGAGAGAGAGAGACAGAGACAGAGAGAGGGCGAGCATGAGCAGGGGAGGGGCAGAGAGAGAGAATCCCAAGGAGGCTCCAGGCTGTCAGCACCTGATGCAGGGCTCGAACTCAGGAACCATCAGATCATGACCTGAGCCAAAACCAAGAGTGGGAGGCTTAACCAACTGAGTCACCCAGGGGCCACTGAAATCAAATATTCTCCAGAATTTCTCCTTTTCTCTGGTTCTTGGTTTCATCAGCAATGGAAAATGGTGGCATTAGGAGCAGATGACCTCAGAGGTCTTCTCTGGCTTTACGACGATCTGATTTTATGGATTGCAGCTTTGAAAAAAATCACCGAGGTTCACCTTAAAACAATGCTACGTTTATAAGCTGTCTCTTAAAACAGACTTCAATTCCGTACAATTCTGGTGCAATGATGCTACTACTGATAATCCTGTGCAAGGTACAGGTAACGTTCTTTTACACACACTTATATACCCCCTGATAGCTGAAGATTTATTTCCAGCATTAAATACAACCCCCCCTTTTTTTAATCTCAAAAAGCCCTGAAGTTATGGCATTTACATGCAAGCTGTGCCTGTGAAAAGCAGGGTATCTGTGCCTCAAACCAATTTCCCAGAAGGTTGGGTAACCCAGGAGCAGTCCTGGACTTTGGAGATAGACCTTCATTTGACCTTGGGCAGGATGGTTCACTTTTCTGGACCTCCCTTGGTTACTTTTATATGAGATAGATGTAATATGATCTAACTTCCAAGTTTGTTATAAGGATGAAATGTCATAGTAAAAATGTTCTCTTACAGAACTTTCCATTTTAATTAAATTTCCTACTAGTTGAGGTTGGAAAGCCTCATTAGGGGTACCCCCTCCCTATGCGCAGGTCTTTTCAGGAAGCTCTACAATAAAGAAATAAACCAGTGTACTTTTTTAAGATTCATTCATTCATTCCACTCATCCATTTACGCATTCATTCATTCATTCATTCATAAGAATGCTTTCTCTTTTATTTAAAAACAAAGCAAGTTGTTTCAAAGGAGAGAATGTTCCTTAGATTAACTAACATACCTTATTCTTTTTTCTTAACAATTCAACATTTGGAAACACGTGCCTATAAGATAAAGTGTCCCTTCATTTTTCCATGATCAGTTGATTAATCTTCCACCCACAGTTTGAAATGTCTGCTCAATTTATAGTGATATACCAAATGAGAATAAAAGGAAAAAAGTAGAAAATTATGCAAAATTGGTAGCAAGTGTGTATACACACACACACACACACACACACACACACACAATTAAAAGAAAACATTGCAGTGAACCAACACATTCTTTTAATTAACTGCTTGTGAAATCCCAGAATAATGAGTCGCTGTTCAAATCCCATTTCTATAATCTTACCACACCTTTAATCATGCTATTTCAGCACCTACCACATTAGATAGAACTCACATCTCCCGTGGGGAATATAGCCCTGACTGTTTAACAGGGCAGCAAAACATAAAATCACGTAAGATGACCGTCTCCCACGTTGCACCATAGTCAGCTGGACCATGCTGTTTGCCCTATCTCCAGGCCACACTCTCTCCACCTGTCAGGTTCCTTGCTGCGACCCCCAGGTCTATCAGTCCAGCTCCATTGGGTACCACACCCATCCACCTTAGGCTCCTTCCCACTGCTCTCCTTTCTCACTCCAGGGTCAATAAACTAGCAGGACGTCTTCCACAAGAGGCTGACTCATGCCTCTGCGCTTCTGCTTGTGCTGCTGTCTGTTCCTGCCACCCTTCCCAATGCACTTCATTTCCTTGGATGCTTCTCTACTCAGATTCTGTTGCTTCCCTAAAGACTTTCTTGGCCCCTCAGGCTGGCCTAGACACAGTTTCTGTTGTGGGCTGTGATCTCTGATGCTTCAATCAGAGCGTACCTACTACCATATTCATTGCCTATGAGCTCAGGAAGGCCGTGGCTATGAGCCACCATGATTTTATTCCTGAATTCCCACGGTCTGGCATGTAAAAGCTAAATAAATGGAATATGAGGGAAACATTGGGTAAGTAAAAGATCATATTCATTGATGTCTTCCATAGAGAAATCTATAGCCAATCTGTAGGATAAGCAGGAGCTTGTGAAGAGGTCCTGCATGAAGATCTTAGCCCAAGATAGGTAAAAGCAAGTGGATTGTGTTTGTGTGTTTGTTTGTTTTTTAAGGTTTATTCATTTTTCAGAGACATACAAAGCATGAATGGGGGAGGGGTAGAGAGAGAGGGAGACACAGAATCTGAAGCAGGCTCCAGGCTCTGAGCCATCAGCACAGAACCCAACGCAGGGCTCAAACTCTCGGACCGCGAGATCATGACCTGAGCCTAAGTCAGATGTTTAACTGACTGAGCCACCCAGGCGCCCCCGTTTGTTTGTTTTTAATGTTTATTTATTTTTGAAAGACAGAGTGCGAGTGGGGGAGGGACAGAAAAAGAGGGAGACAGAATCTGAAGCAGGCTCCCAGCTGTCAGTACAGAGCCTGATGTGGGACTCGAACCCACAAACTGTGAGATCATGACTTGAGCCAAAGTCTGATGCTTAATTTACTGAGCCACCCACACCTCCAAGAAGATTGCGTTTAAATGAACAAAGAAATGTTTCTCAGGAGTCTGAGTGTAAGATATATGGAGAGTGAGTGCTTGATGTTGGAGGCAGAAGCCAGAAATATACATGGGAAAAAAAAGCTGTATATGTGCCATGAATTATAAGAAATCACCTGCAATGTGGGTGTGATACATGTACCTCCCTCATAAGTAGGTTTCAAACATTCGAGAAATGCATGTAGAACACTTAGAATGGTGCCTTGCTCCAAAGAGGCAGTGCAATAGTGCTAATAATAGAAATCATTAGTATATTGTTAATTATAGAGTTTCATGAAGATGTTCTAACTCTGTGACTAAACTTTGATGATATCCTATGATAACTCTATGCTATCACTTATTAGCGATTTACTTGTCTATTGATTGAAAAAATCCACTTACCACATACATATCGAGTGCCTATGATATCGCAAGCACTCTTCTTGGTGTTTATTTTATCCCTATGCAGTAAGCTTTTGGTGACTATATTTTTTGTTGAAGTTAACTGACATACAATTTGACATTAGTTTCAGGTGTACAATATAGTTTACTTATGTATATTATGAAGTGATCACAGCTATAAGTCTAGCTACCATCTGTTACTAAAGTTGTTACAATATTAACTATATCTCCTATGTTGTACATTGTATCCCTGTGTTTTATTTATTGCATAACTGGAAGCTTGTACCTTTTAATCCCCTTCCCCTATTTTCTTCTCCATCTCCTCACCCTCATTTCCCTCTGGCAACTCTCAGTTTGTTCACTATATCTATGAGTCTTTCTCTTTTCTATTTTGTTTCTTCGTTTGTTTGTTTCATTCTTTTTCTTTTCCTTAAGTTTATTTCTCTGTTTTGAGAGAGACAAAGAGAGGGAGTGGGGAAGGGGCAGAGAGAGAGAGAGAGAGAGAGAGGGAAAGAGGGAATCCCAAGCAGGCTCCACACTGTCACTACAGAGCCTGATGCAGGGCTCAAACCTCGAACCATGAGATCATGACCTGAGCCAAAACCAAGAGTCAGACACTTAACTGACTGAGCCACCCAGCTGTCCCATTCTTTTTTATGGCAGAGTAATATTCCAGTAATATTCCAGTAGTATAATATACTGGAATATGTATATATACATATATATATATATATATATATATATATGTGTGTGTGTGTGTGTGTATGTATATATATATACATACACATACACATATATATACACATACATACACATATATGTATATATATATCTATATATAGATATATAGATTATATTGTATATATTATAGATATATAGATAATTTATAGCTATATATAGATAGACCTATATTATATATATATCTATAAGTATCTATAAATATCTATCTATAAGTATATATATATATATATATATATATATAATCTCACATCTTCTTTATCTATCGTTTGATGGCCACTAGAGAATATCAGGTACGATTAACAACTTTGTTTTCCACACGTAAAGGTATTTTAGCTTAAACAAAGTTCAGGTCCCTTATGAAGTTTCTTTCTAAGTCTCCCAAGGGGCTCCTAGTTTTCCCAAAGGTGCAAACAGATCACTAGGACTCTCTGACATCTCCAGGGTTTTTATCAAAGAAGGATCCCAGTCTTTGCCTTTGGGTGGAAACAGGATCACGCTGGATCAAAGATGTGTGGCCTTTCTTTTCTTGAATATCAATCCATAAGTTTCTATTAGCAAGTGTCTACTGTGTATGGGGCAATTTCTTAAGCACAAGGGATAAAAAAGATAAATAAGGAAGAATCCTAGGCTTTCAGTTATGAAAATTCAGGCTCAGTTATGAAAATTAACCACAACATAACAATCTGAAAATGCCCATTGTATAGAAGAATAAACTACGAGAGCATATAAAAGGGGCACCTAACAGTAAGGGAAGGAGTGGGTCAGGGACATCTTCTTTGAGGAAGTGATGGCTAAATAAATTTTGAAAAAAGTCAGTGTTAATGAGATAGTAGAGGAGAAGTTTCTAGGAATGAAGAATAGTGCTTTGAAGGCAAAAGATATAAAACAGCAAAATGCACCCAAGTGATTACCCATACATATTTCAGACACGTTTAACTGTAATATACAACATTATGATATACATCTATCTATGTGTCTCATACAAGTACATCTAAAAGAGGTAAAAATTCAAAAGGATATATTTTGATGCATAAAGCCCAGATTTATTATAAGTCCAAATTTCTTGATGAAGCAATTTGACTTTTATAACTTCACTTATCTCTCTAGCTTCCTATTTCTCTCTTCCCTAAGGATAGTCTTTAATTTGGGTGTAGGCATATTTTTTCTATGAGAGACCAGATAGTAAATATTTTAGGTTTTGTGAGCCAAGCAATCTCTGTTGGGACTACACAACTCCGTTGTTGCATGAAAGCAGCCATAGGCAATACATAAACATATGGGCATGGCTGTGTTCCAAGAAAACTTTTTTCATGGCCTCTGATATCCGAATTTCATGTAATTTTCATGTGATATGAAATTGTATTTTCTTTTGACTTCTTTTTCAATTATTTATAAATGTAGAAAAGTTTGTTAGCTTGTAGGCCATAAAAAACAAGTAACAGGCTGGATTCCATCCTCAGAACATAGTTTATCAACTCCTGTTTCAGAAAATCATTATAACTTAGGAGGAGTTATAGAACAAATTTCATTAGCATTTTCTCACTGTTAGATCTGAAATCAGAATACACTGTTATTAGTTTTATGTATCTATACTAAACTTACTGTGTTTTTTTTTCTGATGTCATTTACAAATATGCTATATTTTCCATTGCGAAGTAATTAAAGGTCAACTGTATATGATGACCTTGTGAGTATCACATTTGATAGGAATGGATTCAGAACCTGCGAACTGCAGATAGGAATGCCTTTGTAAAGCATTTTTACCAGGAACATGGACCATCTGTTTCCTTGGGTGATACAGTATCTCAGTCCACAATATGGTTCCAAATGAATAATGGAGATTGGTTTTTACGAGTCAGCTTTATCTGTTTCAGCAATGATTAATAGCTCCCTGGTCCACCTTGCTTACAAAAAGGGAGAAAACATGTGAAAACAATTTCGTATCTGAGTGAGATGAATCCAATTTTGCAAATAAGATTACAGTCAATGGATGCAGATGCCACTGAGTTTAGAGCTTTTCCTTAATGTGTTGTTTAAGGGAAAGAAGGTGGGGATTGGAGACTGTATGTCTTGGATTAGGGACCAGATTATTCCTTTAATGTAGCCTCTAACGAATCACCTCATATCACTGAGCCTTCGTTTTATCTCTGTGACATGAGGATACCAACACATCTCATATGCTATTTGGCTGAACATTTATTATTTTGCATGTATAGGATCTCGAACATGGTAACCTACATAGTATTCAATAAGGTATTTAGATTTATTTTGGCAATGATCTCTGTGTGTGTGCGTGCGTGTGTGTGTGTGTGTGTGTGTGTGTGTGTCTGTGCGTGTGTTATGCATACGACTAACTCCATTCCAATAGAACTACCCTACAATCTAGCAATAGCACTGCTAGGAATTTATCCAAGGGATACAGGAGTGCTGATGCATAGGGGCACATGTACCCCAATGTTTACAGCAGCACTTTCAACAATAGCCAAATTATGGAAAGAGCCTAAATGTCCATCAACTGATGAATGGATAAAGAAGATGTGGTTTATATACACAATGGAAAATACTTGGCAATGAGAAAGAATGAAATCGTGCCATTTGCAGCAACATGGGTGGAACTGGAGGGCATTATGCTAAGTGAAATTAGTCAGAGAAAGACAGATATCATATGTTTTCACTCCTATGTGGATCCTGAGAAACTTAACAGAAGACCATGGGGGAGGGGAAGGAGGAAAAAAGTTACAGAGAGGGAGGGAGGCAAACCATAAGAGACTCTTAAACACAGAAAACAAACTGAGGGTTGATGGGGGGTGGGGGAGAGGGGAAAATGGGTGATGGGCGTTGAGGAGGGCACTTGTTGGGATGAGCACTGGGTGTTGTATGGAAGCAATGAATCACAGGAATCTACCCCTAAAACTGAGAACACACCGTACACACTGTATAGTAGCTAACTTGACAATAATATATATACATATACATATTATATTATGTATATACGTATATGTATATATTATATACATTACATATAATATATATGTATATATATTATATTATAATTATAATACAATATATATTATTATATATACGTATATATTATAACATAATATATAATTATAATATATACATATATAATTATAATATATTATAATATATAATATAATATATACTATATATGTGTGTGTGTGTGTGTGTGTGTATATATATATATATATATAATTAAAACATTTTTTAAAAAGCTCTTATTCCAAATTAGCTCTTGATTGAGGCCCAATGACCTCCATGTCCCCGAAACAGACTTTTTTCTTCCATTTTCCTTATTTAACTTATCAGTACTATTATTTTAAAAAATTATTCTCCTTTGGTTTCTTGAATACCAGATTATTTTGTTTTTATTGTTACTTCTCTGATATCTCTCTCCCTTTTTGCTCTCTCTTTCTTGCTTTTCCTTTTTCCTTCAGTAAAAAGCCATTAAACAATGGACCTCTGTAAGGCTCAGTCCTAAGGCATTATTTCCTTTTACCTTGTGTTCTAACCCTAGGAGACATTATTTTTGCTCATGATTTCAAATATCGTCTGTACCCAGATGACTTACAACATATGCCTTTAATGCACAATTCTCTTTTGTGCTCTAGAACTAACTAAAACCTAGTGAGTACATGACGCCTCTCTTTGATTGACTAATCTGGCATTGTATCCTTCAAACCCAGTATGTTTCCTATGTTTTCTATAGTGTTGTTACAGTCTTTCTCTTGCACGATATCCTTGATACCTCTTACTCTCTTATCCCACATACCTTGTCCACCATCAAGCTTTGTTAACTTTCCTCCTAAAATATTTTTATAGCAGAGTTTTCAACCTTAACACCATTGATCCTTTGGGATGGCTAATTCTACACTATGGGGTACTATCCTATGCATTGTAGGAGGCTTGGTATTATCCCTGATCCCTATCACTTGATACTAGTTGTATGACCCTCTGAAGTTCTGACAATCAAAATTACTCCAGATGTTGCCAAATGTCCTGTGTTGGGAGTATAGGGCAAATAGGTCCCCTTTGAGAATCATAATCTATCCATCCCTCTGTCCATCTCACTTGGATCACATAGATCAAGCTTGTATTTCCCTCGCTCTGGAGGGCAGAAATAGCCTTCTAACCAAGCACCCACATCTACTCTTTTCCTCTCGCCCTCTTCTTCCACTGTAGGAGCAGTTTCACTTGGGAATTCACAGTGTGAGTGCTGAAGTCTGACAGCTGGGGTCTACTCTGCCACATATTCACTGGGTGAACGTGGACCAGATAATTGCTCCTTTCCTCAGTCTCCTCACTCTTACAGTGGGGATGGCAATACAAACCCTGTAGGGAAGTCATGTGCATCCAATGGGTAACAGGCGGGTAGTGCTCAAAACCGTGTCTGGCACAGGGTAAGCTCTCAATGAATATTAGCCATAATAGAATGGTCTTTTGAAAACAAATCAATAATGACAAGTCTTTACTAAAAAATATGCTTCGATCAATTTCATGGCTCTTAAGGGAAAGAAAAAAAACTTATTAGCATGGCCCACAGGATCGCCTGGCATTGGCCCTATTTATCTCCCTTGTCTTAGGTTGCACAAAGCTTTTTCTTGATATCTTGCCCCAAATGCTTTTGATTTTTTCATGTTCTGTACATTCACGATATATGTATCATGAATCCTTCAGCTTCCAGGTCTTTGCACCTGCCATTCTTTCTGGAATATTCTTTCTTCCCCTAACCCTATACTCATTGCCTCGATAACCTCTACTCTTCTGGTTTCTGTCCAATCACCACTTCTTCAGAGAAACCTTCCCCAGTCTCCCCAACTAGATCTGTTATCCTTATTTTATCAGTTGATAGTCCCTTATGCTTGCTTTTCGCATTTATTAATTTTATTTTGTGTGATTCTTGGTTAAATGTGCACTTTCTCCACTAGACTATAAACTCTTTGAGAACAAAGTTTCCCTGTTATTATTATTTTTTTTTTTAGTTTTACTCACTGTTAGATCCATGCCTCACGTAATTCTGGACTTACAGGCATTCAAGAAGTCTTTCATGGTGAGTAAAGTATATAGATAGTTTTATAGATGATTAAATGACTTTATAGTTATAAAATTAATGTATATTGCTATGTAGTAAAGACAGAAGTTAACTTAAGTTCTGTGAAAAAAGCAAAGACTGAGAAAAGCCTTACATGTGGGAGGTTTACCCAAAGATATGTTACCTACTTGATGGCCACCATGAGTAGCTATGGCTAGATTCTGCCAAGGAACCTGTAGAGAATGCAGCCAAGAATTGTCTACCAGTTTACAGAAAAGAAGGTTATTTATTTACCAATTCCTATTGCCTATGTTCAAGTGTCCACTTGAGTACCAACTTCCTCACATATCCATTTTTTTCTCATATACCAAGAAGCTGAATGGATGGCTTGTAGGCTTTCTATGTGACAAAATCAGAATTTGCAGGATAGAAAGCAAAATAGCTAAAGAGCAAACATTGATGTCTAATCATTTTATCTCTAGTACTTCTATGAAGCCACATTTTCATATATTGATTGGGTATTTTCTTGTTGACACAACGTGTGTATGAGTCACTTCTCTTGGCTATTCACAATTTTAGGGGGTCTTTTGTAGACTGATAAGATGATCTCTTTGTCTCACATCTTATTTTAATATAAGAGAATCTGATAGTTAGTGCTTTATAAATCTTTGGTTCCTTCTCTTGTTTCCTGATACCAAGGGAACAAAATAATTAGAATGTTTTTTTTTCTGAAAACCTTATACAACATATATTATTTTTATGCAAATCTTTGATCCACTAAGAATTTATTTTGGTGCATCAAACAATGCAGGAGTGATTCAGATCTTCCCCTTCCTTGGCAACATTTGGTTGCCATTTTGGTGGCTATTTTGAAAAAGCCATTTTTTCAATTTTTTTTTACATTTATTTATTTTTGAAAGACAGAACGTGAGGCGGGGGGTGGGGGGGGACAGAGAGAGAAAGAGACACAGAATCCCTAGCAGGCTCCAGGCTCCAAGCTGTCAGCACAGAGCCCGAAGTGGGGCTCAAACTCACAAACCATGAGATCATGACCTGAGCTGAAGTTGTACGCTTAACCGACTGACACACCCAGGGGCCCCTAAAAAGCCATTTTTATAGGTGTGTAGTGATATCTCATTGTAGTTTCAATTTGCATTTTCCTAATGACCAACAGCGTTGAACATCTTTTCAAGTGTTTATTCACCAGCTCTATATCTTCTTCAGTGAAATGTCTGTGTGTGTTTGTGTGTGTGTGTGTGTGTGTGTGTGTGTGTGTGTGTGTATAATTTCCTAGTTGGATTATTTGTGGATTTTTTTTAAATTTCCTTTATTTTTTCATACTGTTGACTTTTGGGAGTTATTTATACTAGTTCTTTTTTTCTTGGGTATGTAGTTTGTAAATTTTTTTTTCCTACTCTTTAATCTTGCCTTTGTTCATTTAATGAGATCATTCACAGAGCAAGAATTTTTAATTTTTTTGAGATCTAGTTTATCACTTTTTCCTTGTATGGATCTTGCTGTCCCTGAAGTACTCTCTACATTCACTGCTTAGATTCTCATCAACCATCTCAAACAACAAACACATAGCTCATAAACACCTCTTGGTTACTATGCAGACCTAATTAGTTCTTCTTGTACTTCCCCTGTCTATCAACAATAAAAAAAAAAAAAAACAGTTGATCTATAAACAATCTACACATTCATTGAGATCTGCTGTCCCTAGAAAGGAATCCATGCCATTGTTGAGCCATGGGCTTAAACAGCCCATAGCTATTTCTACTCAATCAAGAGACATGTAGCTAGTGACGAGAAAAAGGAAAAAAAAAAAAAAACTGTTAGAGCTACTTATCTTAACCAGATTATAATTAACTATTAGAAATTTCATGTAAATATTGGGTGATCTAGTGAAGATAAGCTACAGACGTTTAGAATAGAAAGATTATTGTTAAGATAAAATATCCAAGAAAGGAATCTATTTCATTAGACTCATAGCTTGGAATGTTGTATTCCAAAACATTCCACCATAGAGTCAAATGTGGTCTAATATGTGCATGGAATAACCACAGCATTGATTTCATATTTGATGAATACTAGAAGTTAGGATGAACAAAAAGGAACAAAGGAAACAGAAGATTCATGTTCCCTCTCTGAGAGGAAAGATATAATCAGCAAGCACAATGTAAGGGCTGTGCCGACTCTAGGGCAGAGTTGTTACATCAGTTGCTGTTAATATCAGTTGGAAAGATAAGTACTAGATTTCAGAGAAAACAATGCAGTGAACCTTGTTAGTAATTGCAAGAGATGCATTTGAAAGAATTAAGCTGAGTTTCTCTTCAGATAGCAAAGAAAGAATAAGACCTGTGGCTGAACTTAGATTCCCCTGGAGAGAGTCGTGGGGGAAATCGCTTAAGCAAAGTTTTCAGGGATAAAGGGCATAAGAGCAATAGCTTTGAAACTGAAATCAAGCCAGTTAGTAACTTGGCTTCATTTAGTTTAATTGCATTTAATGAATATCTCTCAGCAAACTCCAGTTACAAGCTTGGCGGTTACTAGACACTGGGACCATGAGGAAGAAAACCACAGTAAAGGTTGTTAAATAATATTTTAGTATATCAGAGGAGACAATCAGCCAAAAGTGTAAAAATCCAACTATAATGACGATGTGCAATAACAGAAATTTGTAGGGGCAAATAGCTTATATTAATTAAATGGATTGTAAGCATTACTTTTAATGAATACCGTAGCCCGGTATCTATAGTTCCTTTTCTAAATGAGAACAGAGGTTGTGTCAGTGTTACTTTCTTGATCCCACGTGCTTTTCTTGACACTTTCACAATTTTTTTAAGTGTATTTATTTATTTTGAGAGAAAGAGAGAGAGGGAAACAAGTGGGGAAGAGGGACAGAGAGAGAGAGAGAGAGAGAGAGAGAGAGAAAGAGAGAGAATCCAAGCAGGCTCTGAGCTGTCAGCGGGTCAGCGGGGGGGGGCTTGATTTGATGAACCATGAGATCATGACTGGCTCAGGTCTTAAGCCAAAATCAAGAGTCAGACGCTTAACCTACTGAGCCACCAGGCGGCCCTCTCACAATTCTTTCTGGTCCTGGTAACAAATATGTTCCAAACAATATTTTGTATGTGTGGTTTTCAAATGTCTTTCTGCTGTTGTCTCTTGCGTCTACTGCAATTGGGTTTCTGCCCCCAACCTCTCCATAGAAGCCACTTCTCTCTGTCACTTCCTTTCCTGTGGACCTTTGCTTGCTCCAGCACCACTTCCAGAAGAGGATATCTCTCCTGCACTGAATTGCCTTTGTACCTTTGTCAAAAATCAGCTGAGCACATTTAGGTGGGTCTATTTCTGGGTTCCCTGTTTGTTCTCGCTGCCCTAGATGCCTCTCATTCTACCAATGCTATGCTATCTTAATTAGTGTAGGTAAATATTAACTCTTACATGAGGCTAGAGTTATTTCTCATTTTACCCTCCCTTTACGAGATTTTCTGTTTACTTAACCTGGTGCCTTTTCATACAGATTTCATATAAATTCTAAAGCCTTGGGGCGCCTGGGTGGCTCAGTCGGTTGAGCGTCTGACCTCGTCTCAGGTCATGATCTCGCGGTCTGTGAGTTCGAGCCCCGCGTTGGGCTCTGTGCTGACAGCTCAGAGCCTGGAGCCTGCTTCGGATTCTGTGTCTCCTTCTCTCTCTCTGCCCCTCCCCTGCTCATGCTCCGTCTCTCTCTCTGTCAAAAATAAATAAACATTAAAAAAAAAAATTTTAAAGCCTTTACATAGGAACACAATCAAAAATTTGTTTTTGTCTGCAAAAGAAAAACATCTTACTGGGATTTTAGTGGGAATTGTCTTAAAGTTATAGATAATGTGGGGGAGAATTGGAATCTTTACTATGTGGAGTCTCTTAACCTATGAACATGATGTCTCTCCATGTATTTATGTCTTTTATTTCTTTTATCAGCATTTCATATTTTCCAGCATACGTATCTTATACATGATTTGTTAAGGGTATACTGGGCTGTTCCACTTTCTTATAATGACTGCAAATGGTATTTTGTTTTTTAATTCTTATTTCCACATGTTGATTTTTAGTATATAGGGATGTGTCTGATTTTCGTGTACTGGTCTTGGATCCTGTGACCTAGCCAACCTCATGTATTCATTCTAGGATGTGTTGTTTTTACAGATTCTTCTGGATTTTTCACGCAGACATTCAATTCATCTATAAATAGAAGTAGTTTCTTTTTTTATCTCTTCCTTCCTAATCTGTATGCTTTTATTTTTCGTTCTCTGAATGCACTGGCTTGAAATATCAGTACTGTGTTGAATGAGAATGATGGCAGCAAGCATCCTTACCATGTTCCCAATCTTAGAGAGAAAGCATTCAATCTCTTGGCATTAAGTAGGATGCTATCTTTAGGATTCTTGTGGGGACTCTTCAGAAAATGGAGGTGGGGCGCCTGGGTGGCGCAGTCGGTTAAGCGTCCGACTTCAGCCAGGTCACGATCTCGCGGTCCGTGAGTTCGAGCCCCGCATCAGGCTCTGGGCTGATGGCTCAGAGCCTGGAGCCTGTTTCCGATTCTGTGTCTCCCTCTCTCTCTGCCCCTCCCCCGTTCACGCTCTGTCTCTCTCTGTCCCAAAAATAAATAAACGTTGAAAAAAAAAAAAAAAAAAAGAAAATGGAGGTAAATTCTCTCCATTCCTAATTGGTGGAGAGTTGTTGTTTATAAATAGGTCTGAATCTTGTAAAAAAAAAATTCCACATTAATTCGTATGCTCACATGATTACTCTTCTTTAGTGTGACAATTACTATATTGGCTTATGTCTGTAGTATAATTTTATATTATCTTACTTTTTGAAAGACGTTCACTGGCTATACATCGAATGTTTCTTGTCTTGGGTCAAAATTCCACACCATTGTCTTTTGGCTTCTACTATTTCTGAGTAGATGTCAGACATCTTTATTTTTGCTCTCCTGGATGTCATATGTCCGACTCCTTGGAGGATTCTTAGATTTTCGTTTTCTCTTAGATTTTTAGAAGTTCATCTCTGATGTGCCTAAGTGTGGCTAGGATTGTACTTATCTTGTTTGAAGTTTACTGCTGTTCTTGATTCTGTGGGTTTGTTTCTTTCATTGCTAAAAAAATTATATCTTAACCCCTCTCGCATCGCCTTCTAGGATTCAATTACATGTGTATGAGACCATTTAATATTCTCCCACAAGTCTTGGATGGTCTGCTCAGTTTTCTAAAATCTATTTTGGTCTCTGCATGTCAGTTTTCTTTGTGGTGTCCGCTCTGCTGTCATGTCTATCAAATGACTATTCATTTCTAATATATTTTTTTAAATCCTAAAATTTCCATGACTTCCTGTTTGTAGTTTCCTTCACATTGCTGAAATTCCTCAGCTGATCCCATAGATCACTTTCCTTTTCCACCTGGCTTTGGTATGTATTTATCATTGTTATTTTAAGACCCTTCATTAGGCTGCCGCTTAGCAGGAATACAGGCAATGGTCTTGTGTATGTTTGGGGAGAATGTCTACCCCCTTTACTGCTTACTCTTGAGTCTTTTCTGTACTGCTGCCCATGGTGAAAGGCCCATTGGAAAAACAAAAGTGCTGATTCTTGTAGATTCACTCAATGATCAGGGTATCTGGGAACTCTCATTCCTCATGCCAGGTCTCAGGGGGTCATTTAGTTTGATTTGAATTTGGGATTTTTCTTCCATACTCTTTTCTGATTGCCCTTTCTAGCACTGGACCAGTGATAGGGTATCCATGGGTCTCTAGACTCCCAGGAACAGCCTAGTCCTTTTAGAAATTTAGCTCATTTATGGAATGTTTGGGAGGCTCAGTCAGTTAAGCATCCAAGTTCAGTTCAGGTGATGATCTCATGGTTTGTGGGTTCCAGCCCTGTATCAGGCTCTGTGCTGACAGCTCAGAGCCTGGAACCTGCTTCGGCTTCTATGTCTCCCTCTCTCTGTTCCTCCCTCACTTGTACCCTGTCTTTTCTCTCAAAAATAAACTTAAAAAAAAAATAAACAAGCAAACAAAAAACCAAGTAATGTAACCAAGTAAGCAAGCCTCACAGTCAAGCCAAGTCATACAATTTATTTATGAGAACTTAAACAGACTTTTCAAAACTCTAATGAATAGAAAAGTAAAAAATCAGGAAAATGATCTTTAGTCATTTTTCCCACATTTTACATTAAAGCCACAGGACAGCATGAAGTATTCTGATTGGTTGGGATAATTCCTGCTTCTGGATTTTGCTGCTGTTAATTCGATGGGCTCTGCCTCAGTGGCCTCACCGCCTAGCCTCTGCGTGTGAGAGGTGGTGGCTAGATGTGGTTTCAGAGTTTATAGAGCTGTAGGATGGAGCTCCAAGATGTGAGCTTTAACACCAGCAAGTCCTGGTTTATAACCCCACTTCCATATGTTACTACTAATGCAGAACTTGGGTTTTCAACTTGGAACTTATTGACCATATAGGACTAATATGAGGATTAGAAACAGCAGGTGTCAAGGATCCTGCACCCAACAGGGACTCGGCTGACGGTAGTCGATGCTGGGCTAAATGCTTTGCAAGGAGGCATATGCTTGGACATAGTCTCAGAACAGCACCTAGAGGCTAAATATGCAAAGATTCTGGCTGCAAGACTTCTCCAACTCTTGAAGGACCTCTGAGTCTCGGAGGCATGCTAGAGAGACTTTACAGGACTGAAGATGCGTGAGACTGAATGTATATTTTATTACAACAGTGAAAATATAAACTATCAACTTGGAGATGATTTTAAATATCATTTAAAAATATTTTATTCATGACTGGACAAGTATTTATACTATATATAACTATAATAATATATAAATATTAAAATATGTGTTATAAAATAAAAATTATAACAAGCTAACCTATAAATAAACATAAATATATAAATCATATAGGTCATATATAAGTATAATAACATGCAAAAGTATATATTTCTTATAACATATGGTATATAATATATTTTATATGTAATAATATATATAACAAAAAGAAATCATGTATACATTAGCTAATATTCACTGAGTTTCTTTTCTCCAGACTCTTCTATAAATAGGAATCATTAAAGCAACCCAATTCTGGGGCGCCTGGGTGGCTCAGTTGGTCAAGCGTCTGACTTCGGCTCAGGTCATGATCTCACGGTTCGTGGGTTCGAGCCCCATGTCAGGCTCTGTGCTGACAACTCGGAGCCTGGTGCCTGCTTCAGATTCTGTGTCTCTCTCTCTCTGCCCCACCTCTGCTCGTACTCTTCCTCTTTTTCTCAAAAAAAAAAAAAAAAGGAATAAATAAACATTAAAAAACACCAAACCAGTTCTGCCTAACAAAAAGGGAGGAGGGCACACTTGGAGAGGCAGTGGAAGGCAGTGAAGAGGGGAAGAAGGCTGTGCCAAGTTCACGCACACTACACATATGCTCGAGCAAGAGAGAGGAAAAAGGAATCGGATGGTGAAAAATGTGCAGCGACAGCCTCTAAATACATTTATCATTGCAATTTGACTTTATAACATACCCACGGTATGGTTTCTGTCATCATCCTTATTTTGCCTATGAGTAAACCCAAGAACAGAAAACCGAATTATTTTTCCCAGTTCACACAACTGGCAGGTGGTGGATCCAGGTTACAAACCCACGCAGCAGGACTCCACACCCTGAAAACCAAATATGCACTTAAGACTATTGGCATACCTGCATTTTTATTGTTTAGAATATGCATAAGTGAAGTGATACATTTCCTCTTATGTGTCTTAATATTTCGCAAACTGGGACCCGTGGGACACTTTTTCCTAGGAATTTTTCACCCTTGGCCAGAGAAGCTAGAGACAGACTAAAGACTGATCACAGCATTTCTTTCTTGGAGATGGACAGTGTTTATTAACATATTAAGGCTCTCTGTAATAAAGAAACTTCTAATAAAAATAAACCATTTGGCCTTAATAGTTAAAGAAACAAATTTATTTATGTATGGAGAGAACATAGATTTCCTTTGTGTATCTATCAAGAGCCCCTGATATGGTATTTCTTTAAAAGTACCTTGGGGAGTATGGCTTGAGGTCATTCTCAAATTAGGACCCAAGGGTGAGGCCAGCAAATTTTCTTCTACGGGAAGATTTGACACACTAATTAGCTTTGTGGTACCTGGTAATATCTTCATCCACTTCAGACCTTCCTCAGCACAGTTTCTGACAGAGTCCTGATGTAGATGTAATTTTGTGTTTCCTTTTCAGTATTGGTCACACTGAGGAACTTTAACTTGCAGGCTTTGGGTATAACAGTACAGTATTTTCCACCGAGTAAACCCTGTCCCAAACATTATTTATCAATGAGAAATCTTCAGAAAAGATTCCAAATTAAAGGTTTAAGATGTGGAATTGTTTTAAGATTCCCAGTGGAAATTTTACAAAGGAAAAGTGAAGCTTAAAATAAGTCAGCCTGAGTGGGGGTGGGGGGGAGCATGTGAGTGGCTCAGTCAGTTTAGCATCTAACTCTTGATTTCTGCTCAGGTTCTGATCTCATGGTTTGGGAGAGGAACCCCTAAGTCAGGCTCTGCATGGGATTCTCTCTCTCTCCCTCTCTTTGTCCCTCCCCTGCTCGTAATCTCTCTCTCTCAAAATAAATAAAATAAAACAAAAATTTTTAAAAAGCTTGCATCACCCTGTTTTCTACCTGGAAACCTACTCGGTGTTTAAGGTCACAGTCTCAGCTAAGTCAATAGTCTCCCTCTTTATCTTTTTAGCCTCTGTTGCAAATGAGGCAGAGAGAACCCCAGCGGGGGGGGGGGGGGGGCAGAGTGGAGAGCAGTGAAGGGGAAACTGCATGTTTGTGCTCACTAGCCCCCTGTCCCTGTGAGAAGAGGCAAATGGATGGGAATGAGAAAACTCAGGCAGCTACAAGTTTAGAATACTGTGTTTGTCCTTGGACAGGTCACTTTACAGCTTGGTGCCTCAGGCTCCTTATCTGTAAAATGGGCTCCCCTATCTTTCTGTTTCTACGTTTAACTTGATAGCTTGTATTACAGAACCCCTTCTCTGCACGTCTACCCCAGTTCTTTCCAAAGACTTTTAGGCAGCCTACCAAAAACGTGGATAATTAAGATAAAATCTGGTTTTAAAATCAAAGAAAAATCAAAAGAAAGGATTGAGTCCCGAGTGAAAATGAGCACGGAGAAGCCCGTGCATGCAGCAAGGTCTTGCACAATTAAAGCTTAGTTCAGAATTCCCTAGAAGCTAATGCCCCACAAAAGATGAGAGGTCACAAGTGTCATGTTGTCAAAGAGCACGACTTCCTGGTGTTTCCAAGCGGGAAGGCATTTTTAGTGACAGTGTGTGGAATAAACCTAGCGTAGTCTCTCTGCAAGGGAATGCACACATTGTTCTGGCAACAGCTGGAAAGCGGAGCTTGATTCTGCATCACGGTGGACTGCCCTTCCACCCGTGTTCTTTAACAACCATCATAAAGACGCCTGCCGGACGTGACGACATCTCCGCCATTAATACACCAGACACAACTTTCAAAATGGCTATTTCTAAGAACGTTGATCACAAAAGTCGGCTCTATATTTGGTCATTATAATTTTTCAGGGCCACTGGCTGAAGCCTCTTCACTACACGCATATTAATTTGTGTTTGTGGCGCAAATAACCACAGACAGCATGGCCTCTATCAGCAAAAGCTTCTGTTTGGAAGAAAATAAACGATTTGATTTTAAACACCATTGTGTACACTTAAGAGAATGTTTAAGTGACTTATATAGCTTAGTATACTCTTTATTACCTATGCTTGGTAGGAAACATGCTTTCCACACTCCCTGTTCTAGTAGGGAAGTGGAGGTGCGGAGAACATTCTAGTTGCTGGCCATGTGACTGACCCTTCACACTCCCAACTGAGGATGCTCATCTGTATTAAAAAGCCAATGGTGGCTGACTTATAAATGGAGTGATAATTAATACTGAGTTTGTTTTATTCTTTAAAATTTTTAAATGTTTATTTATTTTTGAAGGGGAGAGGGACAGAGCATGAGTGGGGGGGGGGAGGGGTGGCACAGAGAGGGAGGCACAGATTCTAAGCAGGCTCCAGGCTCTGAGCTGTCAACACAGAGCCGTACACGGGGCTTGAACTCACAAACCGCGAGGTCATGACCTGAGCCAAAGTCGGCCGCTCAACCGACTGAGCTACTCAGGAGCCCCATGAATTTGTTTCATTCTTTTAAGAAATACTTGCTGGATGGCTACTATTCCAGGCACCAGCCTGGGCATCAAAGAAGAAATAGAAAGGACATGGTTATTGGCTAATGATGATGGATGTGAAACCTGTAAGAGTCTTTAAATCCTATGTATTGTTGTGATTGCTCATAGACAATGCTTATGTTTTAATTAAAACATAAGGAATAACGGAGATATTAGGTCTGCAAAAGAGTAAAGGTTATGTGATTACTACCTTCCAAGCTCTTCTTCTCTGCTCAGTGGTGTCTGCAAAAGTCGACGGCAAAGTCTGTGCAGCTACAATTTGGTTGAAATGTAGGAATCTGTCTGAGGGACACCCCTGAGATTTTACTTCCTTGTAAGATATATCTGAATTGTGCATATCTCTTCATAAACAATTCATGCGGCATTGTGCTAGCTGATCAAATATATACCAAAAAATTACAGAACCTACTCCATATCCTAATTTGATGGAACTGATAGAATTCCTTTAAAATGTCAATTATGAGGAGCTATGAAATTATTTTTTTTTCCAGAACACTGTGTAGCGTATACAAGGATGCAGTCTCTGAACAGACTATAATGGCAACGTGACCTCCCCTATGGATGGAAACTGTTTAAAATAATCCTTCCTTCCTCTGAGCAGATGCAGCTTTATACCAGGGCACACAGCTTGAGTAGCCAGAATGTGTTGGATACCTTTCCCCACTCACCCCGCTGGTTGGACAGCTTTGGACAGGTCCCAAAACACAGGGGAGTGTGTGCGATCCTGAGTTGGTGCCACTGGAATGAATGCCAGAGTAGTAAAATATTAATTAGAAAATTAGTAGAGCGATATTAGCCTTAAGATATTCCAAGCAGAAAAGCTCCCTTTGGACTTTTTTTTTTTACCCAGGAAGACATTATGAAAGATGAAAAAGAGTAATTGCATTTTGAAGGCTAGGTATTTGCACTCGTAGAAAAAGCCATAGAGATATTTTCAGTTGGGGGGATGGAACAGAATGAACAAAAACTGCAAAGATAGGAGAGGGAAATTTGTGGGAACAGCTGGTAACAGCATTTGGTTGGAGCCATTGTATTGAGTGTGAGAATGAGGATAAGTGTGGAAATGCAGCTTGCTGCCAGCTGACAGAGGACTTTGAATACGAGAATAAAGAATTTAAACTCTCCCCTCTAGGCAGCAACAAATCATTGAGGCATTTGGAGAAAATGATTGATATAATTAAAAGGAATCATTTTGGAAAATACCAGTACAATACAAAAGAATTGTTTTCCACTTAAAAAGAAAATTAGTAATGGTTGCTACTGAGAAATGCTAAATGGCAGATCAGGTAAATAAAATCCTCTCCAATTCAACTACAGTGAGTTAATGAGTGCTAATGCCTTGGTGCACTTAAATTTAGATTCATTCCATGCATATAGCGCATTTTATAATCATATAAGCATAGATGTTATAAAAATGATGTCCCGCTGTGCATATTTTAAAAATACTTTGGCATTTAACTAGAGACTATGGATTTAGAGTTAATAAGGAGCACACCTTCTATTGGACTCCATAGAAGTTATACACTCACACATGTGTGAGTTCAATTTAAAGGTAAAGAATACAACTATAACTCATTTGTACACAGAAGTATGAGACCTTGAAGACTCAAGGCCCGGACACAGGCAAAACACTGTCAGAACTGGTTAAAGGCAAAGAATAAAGAAACTCCCAAATAATATTGGGTTTGAAAAATTGACAATAATTATAGATATATAATTGAGACTTGAAAATCAAAAGAAAATTATGAACAACTTCAAATGAATACATAAGAAAACAGGTAAAAATGACAGTTTCTATCAATATATAAGATCATAAATTAACTATCCCCAAAATATAAAACCTAAACATCGTCAAAACTGTAAGAGAAATTACGTCAGCACATAAAAGTTACCACAAAATATTATTTATTAGTTCAAAAATGTTTTGAACTAACAAGCAAGTGTTAGGAAACCATCAAGGGAGTAACAATTTCTACATTGTACATTTTTTTTCAGGGAAACACACATGAATATTTGTTTAATAAATAAAGAGAAACAGCTAAGAAATTTTATAAAGATAGAATAAGATTAAAACCAAACAGAATAACAAAAGATAAAAAATATAAATGTTAAACCAACTCTTTTCCTTAAAAATGCATTAATAATAACTAATTATAAAAATATAAAACATAATATTTCATCTATATTAGTTTATTTAATCCTTAAAAATACACTATGCGTTAAATGCTACTATTTTACATTTTATAAAGGAGAGACCTGAGTGATGAGATTAACTACTTTTGTTCATGGTCCCAACTACTTTTTATAAAACCAGGTAGTCTAGAAAATATACCTGTATTCTTATTTATTCCATTATATCTCACCTCCATATTAAATAAAATATGCTGAATCAAACACAACGGTATATTAAGAAAACTATTCTATGACCAAAAATGCTTTATCCCAAGTGTATGATGTATTTCAAGACAGGGTAATATATTTATGTAATACATATTATTAACAGATTAGAGGAGAAAATGTAATTATATCTATACATAGTGATAAGCCACTTGATTAAACCCATAGCTAACATCAAACTTAATGGCAAAAGACTAAAAGTTTTCCTCCTAAATTCAAAAACAATACAAGGATAGCCACTCTCATTCTACTTAATATTTTACTAAAGATTGTTGCCAAGACAATTATGCCAGAAAAGGGGGGGGGGCAAGGACATTGAGATTGGAATGAAGAAATAAAACTTTATCTATTTTCATATCAGGTGATCTTGTGTATAGAAAATTCTTAGAAACATATAAAAATATATAAGGAAATTTCAATCTAATAAGTGCAGCTAGGTTTCAAGATACAATACCAATATACAAAAATTAGTTGTAATTTTATATACTAGCAATGAACAATCTGGAAATGAAATTACAAAAAAATAGGGGTGGCTGGATTGTTCAGTAGGTTAAGCATCCAACTCTTGATTTCAGCTAAGGTCATGATCTCAAGATTTCTGAGCTCTGCACTGACATTGTGGAGCCTGCATAGGATTCCCTCTCTCTCTCTGCCCCGCCCTACTCACACTCTCTCTCCATGTGTATGTAGAGAAATTGGAACTCTTAACTATTCCTTGTTGAAACATAACATGGTGAAGCTCTTTATTTTTATTTTAAATTTTTATTTTTTATGTTTATTCTTTGAAAGAGAGAGAGAAAGCATGAACAAGGGAGAGGCAGAGAGAGACACAGAGTCTGAAGCAGGCTCCAGGGTCTCAGTTGTCAACACAGATCCTGATGTGGAGCTTGAACTCACAAACCATGAGACTATGACCTGAGCTGAAGATGGACGCTTAACCGACTGAGCCACCCAGGTGCCCTGGTGAAGCTCCTTTGTGAAGCAATTTGCCAGTTCCGCAAAAAAGTCAAATATAGAGTGAAATATACTCACCAATTCCACTACTAAGTATATATCCAAGAGAATTAAAAACGTATGTTCACACACAGAAAACTTGTATATGAGTGTTCATAGCAACATCATTCGCAACAGCCCCAACTGGAAACAACACAAATGTTCATCAACTAAGAAATGAATACACAAATTGTGGTATATTCATACAATGGAACACTACTCAACCATTAAAAGAAAGAAAATATTCATATATGCTACAATGTGGATTAATTTTTTAAAGTTTATTTTGAGAGAGAGGAAGAGAGAGAGAGAGAATTTTTTTAAGTTTATTTATTTTGAGAGGGAGGGAGGGAGAGAGAATGAGTGGGGGAGGGGCAGAGAGAGAGGGAGACACAGAATCCGAAGCAGGCTCCAGGCTCTGAGCTGTCAGCACAGAGCCCAAACCAGGTCTTGAACTCATGAACCGTGAGATCATGACCTGAGCCGAAGTCAGATGCTTCATTGACTGAGACACCCCAAACTTATACATTGTTCTAGTGAAAGAAGCCAGACACAAAAGCCACATATATAATTTCATATAAATGAATTGTCTAGAATAGGCGGGTCTAAGAGACCACAATCAGACTAGTGGCCACCAGGTCTGGGGGAGGAGAGAATGAGGAGTAACTGCTAGCGTCTATGGGGCTCCTCTTTTGGAAAAAATAAAAACATTCTCAGCATTAAATACTGGTGCTGATGATGGTGAATATACTAGAAACTTAAAAAGTGCAAGAGCCATACATTTTAAGAGAGTGACTGCCATTAAATGTGGATTATATATCAATAAAAAAGATGCCAAATCTAAATGTGAAGTATGAGATTCCTGATCGGACCGTGGAGCAGGAATATAAACTGCAGACATTGAGACAATGGACCAAGCTTGAAATCGGCACGTTAGCCAATTGCATCAATATAAAATTTCCAGTTTTTGTGGTGATGTGGGGAGTTGCACTGAAGTACTTAGTGGGAAAGGGGTCCAATGATTGCTCTCTAATGATTCAGGAAGAGAGAATAATAAAATCGAATGGGACAAAATGTCAGCAGTTGCTGAATCTGGGTGAAGGGCATAAAGAAATTGTTGGGTTTTTTCTTGATATTTTTATATAAGTTTAGATTTATTTCAAAATAAAAATGTTTACCATATTGTAAAAAAAAAAGTGGGAGAAAAAGGGAAACATAAAAAGGAACACATAATTTATCTAGCAGCATATGGATAATGGTCCCTTCCGAAAAGAAGAGATGTTGAATTCAATGATTCTTTGAGGTTGTTGGAAGCTTTCTTGGCCTGCTGTTAACAGGGAACTTATAACATGTCAGATTAGCTATTGAAAAAAAAATGTCCACTATGTTGTTGAAAAAAAAATGACAGGTGAGGCGCCTGCGTGGCTCAGTCAGTTAAGTGTCTCACTTCAGCTCAGGTCATGATCTCACAGTCCGTGAGTTTGAGCCCCATGTTGGGCTCTGTGCTGACAGCTCAGAGCCTGGAGGTTGGTTCAGATTTTGTGTCTCCCTCTCTCTCTGCCCCTCCCCTGCTCATGTTCTGTTTCTCTGTGTCTCAAAAATAAATAAAAACATTAAAAAAAGAAGAAGAAGAAGAAAAATGACATTGGGGGAGGGGCCAAGATGGTGGAGCAGTTTCGAAGGTTTTTCTGCCTCTCTCGTCCCTGAAATATAGCTGGATCAACACCAAGCCATCTTGCACACTTAGAAAAGTGATTTGAGGATTAACACAACAATCTGCACCACTTGAACCATAGAACTCAGCAGGTATGTGTGCGGAGAGGTGAACTGGAGGAGAGAGAAGCCATGGAGGGGAGGGACCTGTTTTTGCCTGAGGAGAGAGGATAGAGACAGAGGGGAGAGTACAGAAAAAGCACTCCCCCTGAAAGCAGCTGGAAAGAAGGAGAAAGAGTGGAAACACCCATAAAAGACTGAACAAGAAAGGGAGAAAGGAGAAAGGAGGAAGGAGAAAGGAGAGGGTTTCAACTCAATCAAGACTCTAAAAACGGGAGCGCAGAGTCTGAAACTCCACAGCTTGATACCTCGCAGTGCTCTGGTGGGAAGGGTGAATCCTTAGGAGGAGACAGCAAGGTCTGAGGGATCCTCGGGCCACATGGGGAGAGGTAGTTCCCCTTCTAGGAGGACATGAGGTAGAGGCTGTGTGGCCTCCACACAGGCAAAGGTCCCAGAGGACCCTGGAGAGCAGCCACATTCACTGGTGTTGGAACAAGGATATTAAGGGTGAAGCCTGGTGCCGGATGTGTGTTGTAATTTACCATAATCCCTTAAATGCTGCTGCTATAAGATCCTGGAAACTTATTCTGGGGTGGGCTGGCACCCAGCCTCAGTCTCTGGGCATCTCCAACAAATATTCCTGGGGGTGGGCCAGCACCCAGCTATTGCTTGGTGAGACCCTTCCCCAGAGGGTCTGAGTGGGTCAAAGTCTCAGGGCCCTCAGAAGTGAGGGGTTTGGAAACATAGCCCCTTCTGAGAAAAAACTCCACAGGGAGGTGTCTCCTGGCAGGCAGATGGCTTGGTCACAGTGTAGAAGCAGGTGGTGGACTGAAGCCAGAGACAAAGGAAGCGTGCTTGATTGCCAATGGGCGCGAGCAGAGAATTCTGATACTAGAGACAGCGTAGCTGGGTGACGCCATTTTCACCCTTCCCACGCATGGGCATACATGCCTACATGCACCACAATGATCCACCCCAGTAAACTAAGCAGTATCATCTAGTGGAGAATGAAGCCGATACAACAACCCTGGCCCAATGAGGCCCATTGCCCTCAAGAGGACCACCACAAATCAGCTTAGATTATGGACTATAGAGTGCTTCATGGTTTGACTTCCAGGGGACACTGGATGCAATTTCAATTGTATTTCATTCTGTTTGCTGGTCCATCTATTAAATTTGTTTTTGTTTTTCTTTTCTTTCCTTTTCTTTTCTTTTCTTATTCCTGAATACAGAAAGAAAAAATTTTTTTAATTTCCGTTTTTATAAAAATGATTTTTCTTCATTTTTCTACTATATTTCTTACTTTTTTGTAAATTTTTAAAATTCTATTTTACTTTCATCATTTGGTTGTATTCTATTTTACTGTACTCAATTTTTTTAATGGTCAAATTTTTTTCCTTTTTTTTCTTTTTTTTTTTCCTTTTCTTTCCTTTTTTTCTCTATTCTATCAAGCTTCTTTCAACAACCAGACCAAAACACACCCAGGATCTAACATTCTTTATTTGATCTTTGTGTGTTGTTTTTAATTTTTAAATTTTTATTTATTTTTTAAATTTCTTAAATTATTTTTCTTCCTTCAAAATGATGAAATGAAGGGATTCACCCCAAAAGAAAGAACAGGAAGAAATGACAGCCAGGACTTAATCAACATCGATATAAGCAAGATGTCTGAACCAGAATTTAGAACCACGATAATAAGAATACTATCTGGGGTTGAAAAAAACATAGAATCCCTTCCTGCAGAGATAAAAGAAGTAAAATCTAGTCAGGATGAAAAAAAAAAAATCCTATAACTGAACTGCAATCTTGAATAGATGCTATGGTGGCAAGGATGGATGAGGCAGAGCAGAGAATCAGGAATATAGAAGACAAACTTATGGAGAATAATGAAGCAGAAAAAAAAGAGGGAAACTAAGGCAAAAGAGGACAATATAAGAATTAGAGAACTCAGTGACTCATTAAAAAGGAATAACATCCAAATCATAGGAGTCCCAGAATATAAAGAGAGAGAAAAGCGTAGGTTTTTGTGAGCAAATCATATTGGAAAACTTTCCTAACCTGGAAAAGAATGCAGTCATCAAAATCCAGGAAATACAGAGAACTCCCATTAGATTCAACAAAAACCGACCATCAACAAGGCACATCATAGTCAAATTCACGAAATACTTAGGCAAGGAAACAATCATGAAAGCAGCAAGGGAGGAAAAAGTCCTTAACCTCTAAGGAAAGACAGATCACGTTCACAGCAGACCTATCCAAAGAAACTTGGCAGGCCAGAAAGGAGTGGGAGGGTATATTCAATGTGCTGAATAAGAAAAATATGCAGCCAAGAATTCTTTATCCAGCAAGTCTGCCATTCAAAAAAAAGGCGAAAGATTTATGTGATCTGAAGAGAAAGCAGAGTATAAGGCTGTCATTCAAAATAGGAGAGAGTAAAAATTTTCCCAAAAACTAAAAGAGCTTGTGATCACTAAACCATCCCTGCAAGAAATTTTAAGGGGGACTCCCTGAGGGGAGAAAAGGCTAAAGAAAAGAAAAAGAGAGAGAGAGAGAGACAGAGAGAGACCAAAAGCGACAAAGACTAGAAAGAACCAGAAAACACCACCAGAAACTCCAACTCTACAGGCAACATAATGGCAATAAATTCATATCTTTCAGTACTCACTCTAAACGTCAATGGCCTAAATACTCCAATAAAAAGAACAGAATGGATAAGAAAACAAGATCCATCTATATGCTGTTTACAAAGGACCCATTTTAGACTTAAAGACATCTTCAGATTGAAAATAATGGGATGGAGAACCATGTATCATGCTAATGGTTACCCAAGGAAAGCTAGAGTAGCCACACTTTTATCAGAAAATCAAGATTTTAAAATAAAGACTGTAACAAGAGATGAAGAAGGGCATTATATCATAATTAAGCACTCTATCCACCAAGAATATCTAACCATTGTAAACATTTATACTCCAAACATGAAGGTACCCAAATATATTAATCAATTCATCACAAACATACAGAAATTCATTGATTAATAATACCATAATAGTAGGGAATTTCAACACCCCAGTTACAACAATGGACAGATCATCTAAACAGAAAATCGATGAATAAACGATGGCTTTGAATGACACTCTGAACTGGATGGACTTAACAGATATATTCGGAACATTTCTTCCTAAAGGAGCCAGAAAAAAACAATCCTAAAATGTGTATGAAAAAACACAAAAGACTCCGAATAGCCAAAGCAATCTTGAAAAAGAAAACCAAACCTGGAAGCAACACACTCCTGGACTTCAAGATGTATTACAAAGCTGTAATCATCAAGACAGTGTAGTATTGGCACAAAAGGAGACACTCAGATCCACGGACGGAATAGAGAACCCAGAAATGGATCCACAAACGTAGGGCCAACTAACCTTTGACAGAGCAGGAAAGAATATCCAATGGAATAAAGACAGTCTCTTCAGCAAATGGTGCTAGGAAAACTCGACAGCGACATGCGGAAAAATTAACCTGGACCACTTGCTTACACCATACACAAAAATAAACTCAAAATGGATGAAAGACCTAAATGTAAGACAGCAAGTCCTCAAAATTCAAGAGGAGAAACCAGGCAAAAACCTCTTTGATCTTGGCCACAGCTTCTTATTCAACATGTCTCCAGAGGCAAGGGAAACAAAAGCAAAAATGAACTATTGGGACCTCATCAAGATAAAAATCTTCTGCACAGCAAAGGAAACAATTAGCGAAGCTAAAAGGCAACTGACAGAATGGGAGAAGATATTTGCAAATGACATATCAGATAAAGGGTTAGTATCCAAAATCTATAAAGAACTTATCAAACTCAACACCCAAAAAACAAATAATCCAGTGAAGAAATGGGCAAAAGACATGAATAGACACTTCTCCAAAGAAGACATCCAAATGGCAGACACATGAAAAAATGCTTAACATCACTCATCATCAGGGAAATACAAATCAAAACCACAATGAGATACCACCTTGCCCCAGTCAGAATGGCTAAAATGAACAACTCAGGCAACAACAGATGTTGGTGAGGATGCGGAGAGAGAGGATCTGTTCTGCACTTCTGGTGGGAATGTAAACTGGTGCAGCCACTCTGGAAAACACTATTGAGGCTCCTCAAAAAGTTAAAAATAGAACTTCCCTACAACCCAGGAATTGCACTAGTAGGTATTTATCCAAGGGATACAGATGGGCTGTTTCAAAGGGGCACATGCACCCCAATGTTTAGAGCAGTGCTATTGCCCAAATACATCGGCGGATGAATGAATAAAGAAGATGTGGTATGTATATACGATGCAGTATTACTCGGCAATCAAAAAGAATGAAATCTTGCCATTTGCAACTATGTGGATGGAACTAGAGGGTATTATACTAAGCAAAATTGGTCAGTCAGAGAAAGACAAATATCACATGACTTCATTCCTATGAGGAATTTAAGATACAAAATAGATGAACATAAGGGAAGGGAAACAAAAATAATATTTTAAAAAGGAGGGGGACAAAACATAAGAGACTCATAAATATGGAGAACAAACAGGGTTGCTGGAAGGGTTGTAATTGGGGGATGGGCTAAGTGGGTAAGGGGCATTAAGGAAGACACTTGTTGGGATGAGCACTGGGTGTTATACGTAGGGGATGAATCACTGGAATCTACTCTTGTAATCATTATTGCACTATATGCTAACTAACTAACTTGGATGTAAGTTGAAAAATAAATAAACAAAAAATAATAAATAAATAAACAATCTCAACAAGAGTAAAAAAACAGGAAAGAAAGTTTTTTTAAGTGACATTTATCTGATGGACTTATAAAGTTAATTTTACTATTGGGGCATCTGGGTGGCTCAGTTGTTTAAGCATCCGATTTGGGCTCAAGTCATGATCTCACAGTTTGTTGGTTCGAGCCCAGTGTCAGGCTCTGTGCTGACAGCTTAGAAGACTCTAAGCAGCCTGCTTTGGATTCTGTGTCTCCCACTCTCTCTGCCCCTCCCCTGCATTCACACTCTGTCTCTCTCAATCTCTCAAAACTAAATAAAAAATGTTAAAAAAAATAAAGTTAATTTTACTATCAATATTTGAATTGTTTACATTAGTGAAGTTTATAAAAGATGGATGATAATTTTGTGATTCAAGTGAACTTCAATCAAAATTCAAAAGAAATGAAAAGAATTATGGATTGATAAAATATCATGAGTAAATATAGATACGGAGATTATATTTACATTTCCTGACTTTGCTTCATTTTACTCATTAGTAGTGTTTCTAAATCACGAAACATTAATATTTTATTTTCCAGCCTCAGTTTTTTTGCCTACCTCTATGAATTATTGCATTATTGTTGGCATCACTTTAAATTTGAATTTTTCACTGCTAGATTCTCGTTGATATCCTGAATGTGAGTTTGTATTAAAGCCAAGGAAAAAAGTGCAGATGATTAAAATAGTTCATTTCTATCTACCCTCAGATGAAAATAAAAGCGAACTAGCACTTTCTCCCCATTAGCTATCCCAAGATTCCTCTTCCACCGAGAAATGTCTGATGTCAGGGAAGTGGACTGACCCTGAAAGATAGGAGGGAGTGTTGCCCAGTCCTGCCAAGCCCTTTGAGGTCACCAGGTGGAGTATCTATCCGGTAACAGGATGGGGAGGCCTCTGTCACCTCATTCCCTCGCAGCTTTTACCTACCCTGCATACCTTGGCCCTCCCTGCTTTCCATTCTCCTCATTTCTTCCCTACCCTCTTGCTTCCGAACTTGTTTCTCCCCAAAAGCTTTAGAATAGCTCTCCCCAATAGCTCACCTTATATGCTTATAATACTTCAGGAATTGAGGTAAACATATCATTTCATCCTCACAAACATTATCTCAATTTATTCTCAGGAAAACAGGGTGAAACGAATGGGGTTTTCAGATCTGGCAAGGTGGAGTAGTCCCAATCCTCACTGGTCTTGCCCTGTACGATGAAAAAGCTCTGCACATAAAGCAACAAACAAGCATGGGAAGTGTCTGAAAGGTAAGAAGCAGAAAGCATGTGGCTTTGAGACCAGAGGACTCGAGGGACAGCATGGCAGGGGGCTCTCTGAGTTTCTTCTGCCCCGCAGCGGCATGCAACCCTGACCCACCAACAAGTACAAACCAAAAAAGCTCCACGATAGCCTGCTTTGTCTCAAATGGCCAAAACAGGACAGCCCAGCATGAGGAGATGTTTTCTGGTGATATACTTTCTACTCCAGCTAAATACCAGCAGAAAAACCAGGATGCTGCCCTCCCTCCCCACTGTGAATTCATTGGGACCTAGCAAGAAGCTGATGGTTTTTCTTCCACCTCACCTCTCCTCGCCTCCCCCTTCTCCCAACCTCCCAGGCAGGCAGGCTGTTTCTCAGATGACCTCCATTTAACTTAAAGTTCCTGAAAAAAGAAATCTTCAGGCCCAGATTGTTTCCCTGGAGAATTTTACCAAACGTTTAAAGAGAAATTAATATTTATACAATTACGTCTAGAAAACAGAAGAGGAGAAAACATGTCCCAAGTTATTTTTATGAGGCTAGTATTATTTTCATACCAAAACCAGACTGAGACAAAACAAAAAGAAAAAAAAAAAAGCCTAAGATACTATCTCTCAGGAACCTAGATGCAGAAGTTTTCAATAAAATGTACCAAATCCAATCCAGCCATGTCCACATAAAATTATATAACATTTCCAAGCACAATTTATTCAGTTATGAACAGTTATGCTAAAGTGATTTAACATTCAAATACCAATCTCCATAATCTACCATATATATGAACAGACTAGAGACATCATATGTTGATATCAATTGATATAGAAGTAGTATTGTACAAAATCCAAAACCTTTTCATGTGAAAACTTTTACCAAGATGGACATAGATGGGAGCTTCTTCAGCTTAATAAATGGCATCTACAAAACCCTTTATGTCCCACATTGTACTTAATAATGGAAGACTGAGTACTTTCCCTCTAAATTTGGCAACATGGCAAAGATCCACTCTCCCCATTCTTAACAAAGTTGAGTTCTAGCCCCTGCAATGAGATAAGAAAGAAAGGGAAAAAAAATATGCAGACTAGAAATAAGTACATAAAACTGCCCCTATCTGCAGATGGTACAATTGTCTATTAAAAATCCAAAGGAGGGTCACCTGGGTGGCTCAGTCAGTTAAACATCTGACTTCAGCTCAGATCATAGTCTCATGACTGGTGAGTTCGAGCCCCATGTCAGGGTCTGTGCTAACAGCTCAGAGCCTGGAGCCTGCTCAGCTTCTGTGTCTCCCTCTCTCTCTGTCCCTCTCCTGCTCATGCTCTGTCTCTTTTTCAAAAATTAATAATCATGAAAAAAATTTAAAAATCCAAAGGAAACTAACCACCACAACAAAAACCCTGGAAGTAATGAGTCGTTCAGCAAGGCCATAGGATACATGACCAACAAACAGAAAGTAGTCGCATTTCTATATACTAACAATGAACATGAAAACAAAAATTAATCACACAATACCATTTGTAATTGCTGTATAGCAAATTAAATATATAGTCATAAACTTAATAAAATATGTATAGAATATGTATGCTAAAAATCAGAAAGTGCTGACGGGGGAAAAAAAAGTACATCTAAATAAACATGACCAAGATTCAAGATTATTTCCAAACTGATCATTACATTTAATGGAATTCTTATCAAAACCCCAGCAAGCATTTTGCAAAGATAAACTCACAATAAAATTTACATGGAAAGGTGTATATCCTAAAATAGCTCAAACAGACTTAAAGAAAAATAGAGTGGTAAGAATCACTTTATTAATATAAGGCCTGATATGTAAGTACAGATATGTATCAAGACAGCGGGTTGGTGGAAGAATGGAAAACACATAGATCAACGAACCAAAACAAGATAACCCAGAAGCAGACCCACAACAAAAAGGCCAGGATGATTTGTTGTCAAAATGAAACAACAAAACAGAAACAAGAACAAAACAAAACTAACAAAACACAATTCAATGGAGGAGAACCTTTTTGACAAATGGTACTGGAGCAGTTGGGCATCCATAATCAAAATTTTTAAAAAGAACCTCAAATGAAACTTCACATTGTGCAAATCATTAACTCAAAATGTATCCTAAATTTAAATGTAAAATAGAAAACCATAAAACTCTTAGAAAAAAAAAAAGAACTAGACAAATACTTAGGATCCAAAATTTTGGCAAAGACTTCTTAGACTTGACACCAGAAACATGACCCATAAAAGTAAGAATTGAGCAACTGTAACTCATCAAACTTAAATATATTTGTTCTATAAAAGATCCCATTAACGGGGGGGGGGGGGGGGGAAGAAGGGGAAGCTACAGAATGGGCTAAACTATTTGCAAATCACGTATCTGACAAAGGGCTTTTGTCTAACATGTAAAGAATTTTCAATACTGAACAGTATAGAAACAATCCAATTAGAAAATGGGCAAAAGATATGAATAGGTATTTCACCAAAGAATATATATAAATATAAAATAAGCACATGAAAAATATTCAACATCATCAATCGTGGAAATGTAAATGAACATCACAATAAATTTTCACTACACATTTTTCACAAAAGCTGAAATTAAAAATCATTCCATACCAAGAATATACAGGAAAACTGGGTCGTTCATACATTATTGGTGGGATTATACACTGGTACAGTGATTCTGAAAACCAATTTGTTAGTGTCTTATAACACTGATTATACAACCACCATAGGACCCAATTGCATAGTTGGGCCTTTATCCCCAAGAAATTAAAATTTAGGTTCACCTAAAAGCCCGTCCACAATTATTCAAAGCAGATCCACTCACAATTGCCCAGAACAGGAGATGATTCAGACATTATTTAATGGGTGATTGGTGAACTATCCTTCGGGCTCGACCACATCAGGGAGTACTACTCAGTAACAAACTTTTGATGCACACACCTACTTGGATAAATCTCTAGGTAACTTTCTGTGTAGGGGAAAAAAGCCAATCCCAAAAGGTTATGTATTATATCATTCATTTATAGAGCATTCTTGAAATTAAAAATTAGTAGCTGCTAGGGTTCAGGGACCAGAAAACAGAGGTGGGAAGAATACGGATACAATGCTAAAAAAGCAACGGGAAAAATCCTCATAGCAATGGATCTGTTCTCTATCTTGACTCCATCAATGTCAATATTCCAGTTGTGATATTTTGCTCCAGTGTTGCACCATGGTACCATGAGAGGAAACTTGGTGTGTTAGTTTTCTAGGGCTTCTGTAACAAAATACCACAGACTTGATGACTTAAATAAACAACAGAAATTTATTTCCTTTCAGTACTGGAGGCTAAAAGTCTGAGATTAAGATGTCATTAGGTGTGGTTTCACCGAGGAACCTTCTTGCTCTTTGGCTTGCAGATAGCCACCTTCTCCCGTTGGTTCACATGGTCTTTCCTCTATGTCTTTGCCCTAATGTCCTCTTCTTATGAGGACACTGGTCAGATAGGATTCCGGCCCACCCTAGTGATCTCATTTTACCTTCATTACCTATTTAACAATGCTATCTCCGAAACAGACACATTTTTGAGATACTGAGGGTTAGGGCTGTGACACACAACCAATCCTATAACACTGGGTAAAGGATACATGTATGTTTATGAATTATTTCTTGTATTACTTCTTATGACTACATGTAAATTTATAATTATCTCAAAATAAATAGTATTTTTTTAATAATGTGAATCACTATTATGCCTCATTGTATTCAGAAAATAACTGGAGCCCAGAGCATTACAGTTACATTGAAGTTACAGGCATCGCAAGGTAGCAACAGGCTATAATTAATTTATTCCATTTGGTTGAGCCTTTAATAGGTATCTAAAACATACCTATTATGCCAGGTGATATTCTTGCTTTTTAAGATATAGAGATGAGTGGGGCACCTGGGTGGCTCAGGCAGTTGAGCATTTGACCTCGGGTCAGGTCATGATCTCGTGGCTTGTGGGTTCAAGCCCTGGGTCGGGCTTTGTGTTCACAGCAGGTAGCCTGGAGCCTGCTTTGGATTTTCTGTCTCCCACTCTCTGCCCCTCCCTCACTTATTGTCTCCACCACCACCCCCTCAAAAATAAACATTTAAAATTAGTAAAAAAAAAAAAAATAGTTACAGAGATGAGTAAGATCTAAGTAGCTGTGATGGTTAATTTCATGTGTCAACTGGAGTGGGCTGTGGCATGCCCAGATATTTGGCCATGTGTTGTTCTAGATGTTATTGCTCTTAGATATGTGTGAAGGTGTTTTTAGAGGAGATTAACATTTAACTTAGTAGACGGAATAAATCAGATTGCCCTAATGCGGGTGGTCCTCACCCAAGCAGTTGAAGGCCCGAATTAAAAAAAAAAAAAAAAATATCTGATCCTCTCCCAAGTAAGAATGAATTCTTCCTGCCTGCCTGACGTCAAACTGGTATATCTCCGGTTTTGTTTTGTTTTGTTTGTTTTGTTTTGTTTGTTTTTGCCTTTGGACGCAAACTGAAACATGGACTCTTTCTGGGTCTGGACCAGGTGCCTTCAGACCAGAACTGCACCATCAGATTTCCTGGGCCCCTAGCTTTCCTATCCACCCTGAAGATATTAGGACTCCCCAGCCTCCACAATTGTGAATCAATTCCTTATACTAAATCTTCTTAGACACACACACACACACACACACACACACACACACACATCTTCTATTGGTTCTGTTTTCCTGCAGGATCCTGACTAGTCACTAATTCAGGAGCTATAATATTCTCTTCACATGGAAGATGTTCCCACCCTCAGTTCTCCAGGGGTCACCCCTTCATCCCTATCTTGTTTGAACGTATCTAGGCAATGGAGTGCTGTAAGTTTCCCATTGAAGTTGGCTGCAATGGGACACCTGGCTGGCTCAGTCATTTAAGCATCTGACTTCGGCTCAGGTCATGATCTCACAGTTCGTGGGTTTGAGCCCAGCATCGGGCTCTGTGCTGACAGCTCAGAGCCTGAAGCCTGCTTCGGATTCTCTGTCTCCCTCTCTCTCTGTTCCCCACCCCCCCCCCCCAACTCATGCTCTTTCTCTCTCTCTCTCTCTCAAAAATAAAAAAAAATAAACATAAAAAATTTAATTTAAAAAAGTTGGCTGCGAGTGGAACTGTGTGATGCTCTTAGAGGCTCTGAGCACCTGAGGCCCACCGTTGTCTTGGCCTTGACATGATTCCTAGAGTGTCCTACTTCCTGGCTGGAATGAATATCCCTGGAAGCATGTGATTCCAAGATAAATCCCTCCAGTCAGAGCCTGGTTTGAATGAAGCATCCTGAGAGAACAGATACAGTGAGCATGTTTATGCTATATCCTATCACCAATACTCAGAATAGCATGTGTTTGGAAGTCATTCAATAGATAGAGAGGTAAATAATAAAGAAATGATAGATATATGGATGGATGATAGATAGATAGATGATAGATAGATACATAGATAGATAAAATGATTGATTGATAGGGTGATAGGGTGATATTTTGAATGAAAGAGTAATTCTCTGCTTTATATAAGCAAATGTATACCTGGGATGAGTTTGTGAGTCACATTAAGTCTTGTCTAGAAGTAGGTGGGTCCAAAAGAGATTGCAGGTGGGACACATGGACTTTCTGCCATAGACTATCCTATGATAGTGTTTTCCAAAGTGATCAATGATTGTACCCACATCCAAAGCCTTCCTTCTTTAGTCAGTGTTTTATGCTGGCTTTGAACTCACGACAGTTGTCAGCCTCAAACAATTTTGGTTCCATGTGGCATAACTGCCTTGACACTTATTAGATGCTATTTTTTTTTTTATTAATTAAAGGTTTGCGGGGCACCTGGTGGCTCAGTCGGTTGAGCATGCAACTTTGGCTCAGGTCATGATCTCACAGTTTGTGAGTTTGAGCCCCGCGTCATGCTCTGGGCTGACAGCTCGGAGCCTGGAGCCTGCTTCAGTTTCTGTCTCTCTCTCTCTCTCTCTCTCTCTCTCTGCCCCTTCCCTGTTCATTCTCTGTCTGTCTCTCTCTCAAAAATAAACATTAAAAATTAAATGAAAAGTTTGTTCAAGTTAATTTTTCCAGAGGTGAGTTGTCAATATTCACAGAAGTCCTATGAGGAACAAGTAGAAGAAGGGACAGGCACCCTGGTGGCACGACACCACGAAACCACATACCCTGGAGGGATATACAGACACGTACCATTTGAAAAGCACACTACATCTTGCACAATGGGCTCCCATCTCCATTCCTCCATAACCATGGGGCACACCATACATCATCCCTATAACATTCTTCAACTAGGAGACGTGTTGACTTGCTTGCCGAGAGCTATGATTGCTCTCTTTGTTATTCCAGCACTGAAAGCAGAGTAGCAGGATTCTTTGATTGGACTGAGGTAACCAGTCTCTTTAATATACATTTAAGAAATCAAGCCCACAATCTCATTTAGAAATCTCCTGAGGCAGACAACTAGTCAAGCGGATGATTCTTGCTTTTTCCTTAGCAATCAAAATTGCCATCGTTGCAAGGATTGCTTGCAACAGGATGAGAAAATATCGGTATTATTTTGCCACGATGTTGCCGTATTATTAATAATCGCTTCCTGTGCTCTGAAGCTGGACCAGACATGGGTTGTTCTGAGAAGAACATGAAATGACAGTGGGAAGGGGAGACTGTCATTTGTTTAGAAATTGTGACAGTCCAAGGGGCGCCTGGGTGGCTCAACTGGTTAAGCATCCGACTCTTGGGTTCATCCGGCTCACATCATGATCTCCTGGTTCATGAGTTCAGGTTCCATGTTGGGCTCTGCACTGACAGCGTGGAGACTGCTTGGGATTTCTTTCTCCCTCTCTCTGGCCTTCCCCTTCCCTCTCTCTCTCTCAAAAAAATAAATAAAATTTTTTTTTAAAAATACTGAGGCTGTCCAGGGTTGAGTCCATGAGTACTGGAGGAACAGACTAGAATTCAGAAAGCAGGAGTTGTTGCAACAGTAACTGGGGCAGAGGCAGCAGCGGGGGGGGGGGGGGACATTAACAGTAACTGTGAGTCAGAGAGTGAAGATACTGTATCTTCATTTTTTTTCTTCTGTCAAAAATCATTAACCCCTATCATCTCCTCCTACTTGTTTCCCGTGTTTAAATTTCACTGCCCTGGCCCCTAAACCCAATTCAAGTTACACACTCCCTCCCTGATATAGAAAAAAACTTAAAAAAAGAAGAATTGGCAAATTGTTTCAAACATGCAGTTACAGGAAATAATACAACAGGTGCATACCAGGCTGATGTGACACGTGTTTGCTTTTATTAATCATGCTTCCCATTCTTCTCTTAAAGAAACAGCAGTTGAAAGCCTCTAATTCTTGCAATTGACATCTGCCCATCCTCTCCAGGAATAGCAGGTTTCTGGAGCTGGTGTTGCCATGTCTCTATATGTTTAATGATTTTACTCCACATACAAGTTTTCACAATCACTACAGTATTGTTTGGTGTGTTTTGAAACACACAGTAGTGCTAATTTTTTCTACGCCACTCATCTGTATCTTCCTTTCTGTAATGTTTCAAATATATTTTCAAAGATGTTTCCATATCCATCCCAAAATGCTAGGATGTAACTCCCTGGATGTCACTATTCAGAAATCTCTGTCACGACAGGAACTTGGGTCTTCCTAACGTGGGGTAAAAGACAGGGATGGGAATTATATAATTGAAATCTACCTCCTTGGCCTTGGGACAAAGAAAGTGTCGAAAAACATTTGTAAACGGATACACGGTCTCCCTGTATCCCACTGATATGGTTAAGTCAAAGAGTAAATGAAGCAATGGAAGTGGAATTGCTTCAAAAGGCACAAAGTTCAGTGTAAAAAGGAGATCATGCTTATACTCATAGTGACCAAAATAATAATAATGTTGCTGAAATCATATATCCTTACTGCACTGTGTGAAGATTGCTCCCTGCTTTCTCATCGTCTTCAGCCACGCTCTCTGTGGTGCTACAAAAGTACATCCAGGACAAGAAGCATACCCACAACGATGCTTCATAGCTGCACTGCATATCACCCGTTGACATTATGATTGCAGGGACAATAACCTGGTAGCGCTGGCACTATTTTCTTGTACTTTAAATTAAAAACAGTTGCCGGGCACCTGGGTGGCTCAGTTCGTTAAGCCTCTGACTCTTGATTTCTGCTCAGGTCACCATCTCAGGGTTCCTGAGTTTGAGCCGTGCATTGGACTCTGCATAGGCAAGGGCAGAGCCTGCTTGGGATTCTCTCTCTCCCCCTCCCTCTCTACTTCTCCTCTGCTCACTTTCAATTTCTCTTTGTCTCAAAATAATAAGGAAATGTTAAAATAAGTTAAAATAATTAAAAATAAATAAATAAAAACAGTGGTAGACATAATTCTGTTTAAGTAATAACGTGGAATGATCATTATTACCTCTCACTTATGATTGCTTATAAATCGTATGGTATTCTCATATAATTCTCATCAACTATGAAAAAAGAAAAAAAGGAAACAGTCACAAGTTGCACACTCCCTCCTGCTATGGACTCCTGAGAGCCCACATTTGCACTATCTGATTTTATAGCTGGACCATGTTTCCAGTGCTTGCAGTTTTGCGATCAACCCCTCTGCCAAGAACCTGTCTTCCCCTGGCAGACCCACCTCACTTTCCAGTGCTTACTTCTCATACCGTATGAGTTTTAATTTCATTTTGTCGTGATTATGGCTTCGGAATATGTGTTTCCCCTTCCCCGCAGCCCTTGTGCAAAGATCGTGCCTTCCTTGAAGTGGGTCCTTGTCTTCTCCTGGGCACCTCCCTCCGAGCTGACCCTAGAATCCGCTCCATGAAAAGTGTGCCAGTTCTACAGGTTTTGTCTCGCAGCTTCAAACCTGCAGTTTATACTCTGCCGTGTGATGCTGGGGCTGAGACTCAAAAGCACATTCCCACTTTGTCGGGTGCTTTCCGTGTGGCTCTGCCCCGTGGGGAGTGCAGAGGACCCGGCAAGGTAGAGCGGGAGGAGGGCCTTGCCCCACCTCTCCACTTCCTGTTCCTTTGAGGATCATACCAGCCTTGCTTCTTCACTTTGGTGGCTGTGGTTTACACTAGGAAGACTCACTTAATTCACTTTTTAGTATTTCCAGCATTTGCAAGACTAGTGTCACGGTGTCCCCTTAGATGCCCTCCTCAGAAGTCTCACCCCCAAGGGAACCTTGGGAGGCACCGACCCCAGCCGACCCCATTCTTGGATATCTGAGTTTCAGTACAGCTCCCGCTCCAGGTCTTCAATTTAAATAAGCCCAGCTTCATCTGCTTTGCACAGCCAGCCCCATGGTGGCAACTACCTCATCAAAATCTCAAAAGAGTTCTCTCTCTCCAGTTTTAATCTTTACACCTAGTAATTATAAAGAATCAAGAGTCTGCAGTGTTTGAAAAAAGACATTGATTTTATCAAAGTTCTCCACAAGGTATCAGCAAACCGAAGTTAGTAGCCTATAAAAAAGAATTATAAATCATGACTAAGTAGGAATGAGATATTGACTTAATGTCTAAAAAATCTATTAATATAATATACCATATCAATAGAATACAAAACAAAGACACGTGATCATTTCAATAGGTTTAGAAAAGCCATTCAACAAAATCCAGTATCTTTTTATGATTAAAACTCTCAAAATCCTAGAAGAAGAAAACATCCCTAACCTGGTTAAGGGTGTGTAGAAAAAAAGATACAACAAAAGTCATACTTAATGGTGAAAGACTGGCTTTTCCGAATAAGTTTAGCAATAAGACAAGGATGTCTGCACTTATCATTTCTATTCAACACAACCACTGTAGGTTTTAGACAAGCAAATTAGGCAATAAAAAGTACTTGAGAGACATCTAGATTGAAAAAGAAGTAAAACTATCTCTATCTGCAGATGACAAAATCTTGTGTGAAGAAAATCCAAAAGCATCCACTAAGACATTATTAGAATTAAGACACCTATTAGAATTAATAGGTGAGTTCCATAAGGTTGCAGGACAAGGATACCAGTTTCTAGTTATGGAATAAACAAGTCAGTATACATAAATAAGTACAGCATAAAGAATATAGTTAATGGTATTGCAATAGCCTTGTGTGTGTGTGTGTGTGTGTGTGTGTGTGTGTGTGTGTAGTGTCGGATGATAGTACACGTGTGATGAGCACAACATAATATATATATATATAGTTGTTGAAACACTATATTATACACCTGAAACTAATGTAACATTGTGTGTCCATATAATCAAATAAACATTAAAAAATTAATAAATATTTCAAGCCAAACACACAAAATATGCAGATCTAAATAAGTATTCCTCTGAAAATACACAAATGGTTAGGAAGTACACGGAAAGCTTGGCTTTATTTGTCACAAGTAGTAAGAAACAACTTCACACCCACCAGGATCAAACAGTGACGCAATGACAAGTATTGGCAAGGATGTGGGGAAATAAAATCCCCCATTCACTGCTGTGGAAACACAAAATGTTGCAGCAACTTTTGCAAGTAGTTGGCAGTTCTTCAAACAACTAAATGCAGTTACCATGTGACCCAGCATGTTCACTCCTGGAGAACTCTACACCAAAGGGAGGGTCATATGTCTACACAAAACCTTTTACATGAAAGATTATACAGCAGCATAATGAATAATATCCAAAAGTTGGAAACAATTCAAATGTCTGCTGATGAATGAATGGATTTAAGAAATGTAGCCTGTCCACATGAAGGACTATTATTGGTCATGAAAAGAATGAAGTACTGGGGCACGTGGGTGGCTCAGTTGGTGAAGCATTGAACTTTGTCTTGGGTCATGATCTCACAGTTTGTGGGTTCGAGCCCCACATTGGGCTCTGTGCTACAGCTCAGAGCCTGGAGCCTGCTTAGGATTCTGTGTCTCCCTCTCTCTCTGTACCCCCTCCCCCGTCTCTCTCAAAGATAAATAAAAAACGTTAAAAAATTATAAAAAGAATGAAATACTGATACATGAGCCTCAAAACACTATGCTAAATGAAAGAAGCAAGCCACAAAAGACCACATACTGTATGATTCCAGTTGCATGAAATTCATATGAAATATGAAGTCTGTAGATAAAGAAAGCACGTGAGTGGTTTGTGGGACTACAAGGGCGTGAGATAAGAAAATCATAGCTAAAGTGCACGGGGTTTCTTTTGAGGTGTTGAAAATGTTCTGAAATTTGACCATGGTGAGAGTTGAACATCTCTGTGGATATACGAAAATCATTGATTTGTACACTTTACATGGATGCAATGCATGGCATGTGGATCACATCTTGGTAAAGTGCTTAAAATATTAGCTGTGATGGGAATTGAGCAGAGGCCTAAGCAAACACAGTTACCTTACACCATTGCACATTTGGTTAGCTTATGTGGTTAGTTGGAGCTTTGGAATTCAGATGACCTTTGCAGTTCAGAAGACTCAAAAGGGGAACGTGTTGAGGGTGCCTAGGAGGTGTCATTTGGATCCATGTAAGGGGTATTTGATCTTGATGATTGCTAAGTAAGGGTAGAGGTTGGAGATTGAAGAACCTACCGTTTTAACCTGCCACACTTGACCCTGTTGATTGCATGGGCTCACTGGCTTGTATTGTGTGAAATGAGGGTCCCATGGTCCATTGATGTGGCCTTCAGAGACCCGCCTGACCAGGAGCTCTTTGCAGAAGCCTGACCAGAAGGCCCTACAAACTGCCAGAGGGCAGACTGGCTGCTGTCCCTCATCTTTTCCTTCTATTCAGAAAACCACCACTCCTATCTCTGTGGTTACCTCCCTGTCAAGTTTTAATAGACTGAAGTATTTGTGAGGTCTTGTGCGCTGAGTCTTACTTCCCCCTGGGAGTTAGATAAACAAAAATGTCCACTCTGCTTCTCTTCCCTATTTGTGTCTCCACTCCACTGGACATTTCCATTAACTCTGACTTATAACACATCAACTGCTTTGCTTCGGGCTTAAATTTTCCTGCAATTTCATAATATTTGGGCAGTGGCTCCATTCTGGAAACCTAACCAGTGCATAAAATGTACTCGGAGATGATTTAATCAAAGCAGTCTATGAGTGGGAGCCAGTGGGCCCGAAGGATGGGGACTTTTTCTTAATGATTACCTCTTCAGTCCTCAGGAGAATTACTGGCTCACGGCAGGCTTTGGATGCATGTGTGATGAGCAGAGCTGACATATTATCAAAGGCTTGGAAAGAAGAGTAGGTCAGGTGTTTGGGGGCAAGTGAGTAAGTGTTGACAAGATGCTCACAGGTCACCTCCCAGCTGCATCATTACGTGAATAAGTAAATCTGACTGTGGTATGCCTGGATATAAATACAAAACAATTCCCGGGCTAAACTTTGGTTGTGTTTACTTTTTTCTGAAACATTACATTTACCTGCGACTGCAGGGATCCATACACGAGACATTTTACTTTGTGTTATTTCTGAATGTTAATTTCTTTTCCTATCGCAGAGTCTTAGATTGCCTAGCTATGGGCATTCTAAAAATCAATCCATCAATGAATAAAAATGCTGACATTTTTTTTTTTTACCAAAATTGCTTTTATAATTAAAGGGTGTATGTTTTGTCTCAAATGCTTCCAAACAAAGGAAATAGCTTGGGGGGTAAACTGGGACAGGGGTTGCTTTTTCTCCACCAAATAAATTAGTATAAATGAGAAATTGATAAAGTAATCCATTAAAAGTCAACTCTAAAATTCCTAATGTTCCTTGTGACTATGAATCCAAAAGTTCACAGTCCATTTTCTCAGCTCATATAAGAAGGGCGATTGAAATTACCTCGTGTAAGCTGTGAGCTGCCAGGTTTTATGACTCTGTGGCTGAACAGGTAGGCTATGTAAATGGTTAGCAGTGCCTACTCCAGAATTAGACACATTTTGAGTAGAGTCCTGGATCCACTATTTACTAGCTGAATGAACTTGAGAAGTTATCTTCCTTTTCTGGGTCTCAGGAACTTCATGTGTAAGATGAAAGGAAGAACAGAACCCTTAGTAGAAAGTGATCCTGTGAATTAAACAGAGAACAAATATAGAGCATTTAGCACAATCCCTGGCACATGCAAAGCATTCACGAAATGTCAGCTGTGTTTACTATCATTCCTTGGACGATGTCAAAAAGGGTAGTCAATGGAGTACATAATATAACATGACTAATACAGGCTGTGAGAGCTCAAGGCATGAGTGAGCCTTTTGCCTGATCACCCTTATTTTGGTTTCAAAAATAATAATTTTGATTATGAGATGTATTCATTTCACATGAAGCAAATTGCTCAGCCTGTGTGTGTGTGTGTGTGTGTGTGTGTGTGTTATAGTTTCATTTTGCTCTTTTTTTTAAATTTACAACTTAACGGTTTTAGAGAACTTGTAGCTTTAGAACAGAATTGAGAGGAAGGTACAGGGATTTCCCATATACGCTTTGCCCCCACAAACGCCTCCCCTGTTATCAACATCACTTACTGGAGTAGCACGTTTGTTACAACTGCTGAACCTATCTTGAGACATTATAAGCTCCAAGCTCCATAGTTTACTTTAGGGTTCGCTTTTGGTGTCATATATTGTATGGGTTTGGACAAATGTATAATGTTATACATCCGTCATTACGGTGTCACATAAAGTATTTGAACTGGTCTAGATATCCTCTATGCTCTATATATTCATTCTCCTGTGTGGTCCCAACCCCTGGCAGACACTGGTCCTTTGTTTCTGTACTTTTATATTTTACAGAATATCATACAGTTGGAACCATACAGTATGTGGCCTTCTCATATTAGCTTCTTTCACTTCAAGTATGCATTTAATGTTTCTCCATGTCTTTGCATGGCTTGATAGCTCTTTTCTTCTTAGGGCTGAGTGATATTGCATTGTTTGAGTGAACCACAGTTTACCTATCGATGAAAGGATAGCTTGGTTGCTTCCGAGTTTGGGCAATTATTAATAAGGTTGCTATAAACACCCGTTTGTAGGTTTTTGTGCAGACATAAGTTTTCAACTCCATTAGGTAAACACCAAGGAGTGTGATTGCTAGATTGTGTGGTAAGTGTACTGAAACTTTCTACGAATGAAGATTCATTGCTTTTACCTCATGGAAGTCCAGTCTTCTCACATTAAAATGTGGGTAGTATATGATTACAAGTTAAGGATTCATGGGGTATTTAAACGGAATAGTACACTTCAAATATATAGTAAAATTTCTGACTCATAGGACTCTTCTAATAAATGACAGTAGTAATTATTATCCTGATTTAACGAATTATGCCCTGTCTCATCCAACAGCTGTCTTCTCCTCCCCTCCTAGGACATTTGTATTATATAATTAGTAACATCATGAGTACCTTTGCATATGAGGCCTTTTTACAATTTGGACTTTTTTTTTTTTTTAATTTTTTTTTTCAACGTTTATTTATTTTTGGGACAGAGAGAGACAGAGCATGAACGGGGGAGGGGCAGAGAGAGAGGGAGACGCAGATTCGGAAACAGGCTCCAGGCTCTGAGCCATCAGCCCAGAGCCCGACGCGGGGCTCGAACTCACGGACCGCGAGATCGTGACCTGGCTGAAGTCGGACGCTTAACCGACTGCGCCACCCAGGCGCCCCTGGACTTTTTCTTTAAAGCTGCAAGGTTTTTTTCAAAACTCTAATTCACAGTTTGCATGTGTTAAGCCGTCATGTTATTGTCACAGTAGCAAAGACCAAACACATGTGTGTTTTTATTCTCATTGTCACGTAGCAAGTATGACATCACATACAGATGTGACAAAGTATAGCCAAAAATCCAGTCCTCTTGGCTTCCAGGTATCAGCTTATTCTATTAAACTCATTCTACATAACCATGGCACAAGGGCAGATGATTTTTCATACCTTCCTGTATGACTCACAGCAGCCAAAGTGATTTAGTGTGGGGAAAATGTATTCACACATGCACCCAAACATCTCAAACCCTTGTTAATGAATGAATAATGTAAACAGTTGCCACTTTCATTCAGACTCTAAATATCTTAAGCATTGAGATGCTAGGGAAAATGCATTACTACCAACAGTGAACCACCATTTCTGGTCTTGGTCACAGGATATGACATGTTTCCTTTGTTGTGTTACGGGGTCCACTAATAGCAGAAAATAAAAGTTTAAATTAAGTCAATGAAAAAATTGAAATTAAGACAATGAAGAAAAGTTAGAAAAGTTTTCAAAAGGCTGGAGACTCCCCCAGGACCAGAGACATGGAGTCAAGAAAAGGAGTCCACTGGGAGAAAAAAAAATCAGGTCCCGAAAAAAAGACTCAACCTTGAGATAGACTGGTCAGAGTGAGACATTTAATTAACAGTTCTCAGTGATGGGATTTTCTACAAGGCCGCATGTTGACTAGTTGGTTATTGTCTTCTGGGAAAAAAAAGCCAACTTGGAATACCAAATTACATTCAAGAACTACGGAAGGAAGATTCCTGAGCCGGAGACCCCATCATATCCACTAATGTCCATTCTTCTCATGCTTAGGTTTTTTGCCACCAAGGGATACTTTTCTGTTTACCAATATTCAATTGAATTAAGTAATAAGCTTAGTTTAAAATGCGATTCTTATCAGAATGACCATAAAAATCATGTTACTCTCATAGCTGTAGCATTTCATCTGGACATGGGTCTGGATAAGGATGGCATTGACCGTAGTATCACAAAAAAAAACTGGTTATGTGTTTCATGCTGAATGAACATCACTTTTGTCAACCAACAAAATAAAAACACAATGATCATCCTCCCAAGATGGCTGCAAAAAATAAAATGTAACATATAAACATACCTTACGTACTGTACATATTTAAAAATATATTAACGTGCCAAGTAAATTCCTTTGGGGAAATTAAAAAAAGTGTTTTGCAAAACCTTAATAAAAAATTGTTTTTCTACCTTGAAGCCAAATTGATTTCATTTAAAACTATGTTTGTCATGGTGATAATCATTATTATAAAATATCTGAATACATATTAGATGCACCCTAGGTACTAGGCATTGCTTTAAGTATTTCACATATATTAACACAGGTGGTGTTCACATCAACCCAACAACTCCAAGAGGTAGGTAATAACTTGATCTTCATTTCTCAGTTGAGAAGGTCTTACCACATATAGGTCAAATAACTTGCCCAATATCACATAGTTCTTGCTGGCAAATCAGAATTATAACTCAGGTGGTCAGACATTACAGTGTATCCTCTTACCCATATCACCATCTGTGTCAATCAGGATGGATTAAGTTACGCTTTAATAACAGCTCATCTCCAAATGGCAATGGATTGTTTCAAGGCATATAAAAATATATCTGGTCCACAACAGACTCATTCAAGGCCTCCACCATCTTGAAATGGTAGCCACGAAAATGAGAAGAAAGTGTGATAAATATTTTAATGTCACCCAGAAGTGATGGATGTCACATCTCCTCACATTTCATTGGCCAAATCAAGCCATATGGCATACTCAACTTCAGAGCAGTGGATTATACAAATGAACCATGGTAATAACTACAATACTGGTGAAGAACCCTACTGACCCCAAAACTAGGCATCAAACACACACGCATACACAAGCATACTTTTGTGCACATGTATGTATACACACAAACCTATTGCAAAGCAGCGTGTATATTATCTCAATGTCTAGAAGCAAACTGAAAATTTCAGTAGGTTCTTTCTCTTCTTTCTTTCTTTCTCTTCTTTCCTTCTTTCTTTCTTTCTTTCTTTCTTTCTTTCTTTCTTCCTTTCTTCCTTTCTTTCCTTCCTTTCTTTCCTCCTTCTTTTCTTTCTCTCTTTTAGAATTTGATCTTTATTGAGGATCATTTTGTGCTAGTTACTTTGAAAACTATGCGGTAAACTACTAATACAGGATGCCTTTTTTTATTGTTTTAAATACAAATTTGGACATGTAACAGGTTAAATCCCTACAGTATGAAGTGGAATTACTCTGACATCAAATTCTGATATTCTAATTAGTCTGTGACCTTTTAGCTACATCTCACTAAGGGGCACTATAAATTACTTTGTCAACAGTTGGTCTACAGATATTCAAGGATATTAAAATAATCGATACATTTGTCTAATCTTCATTCACATGAGAATGTCAGTCTCATTTTTTTCTTGGTCATTTACATTTACATATATTTATACATAAGTCTCATTATGTATCATCTGAATGTAAACCAGGTATTAATTGCCTGGTAGCTTCAAGTTTCCATTCTGTCCTTTAACAGTTTTAAGGAGTGTCCCGCTGTAGACATACCAGCAAAAATTCAGCATACCATCAAATATTTCTGGAGATTTGGGATAGGAGTGAATAGTTACAATCCACCAGGGACCTTTTTACTCTAATTCTCTATCTTACATTTTTTTCATCTTTCTTTTGTTTTACTTCCTAACGATAATGCTTTTAAATGCAAACATAGTTACTGACCCTTTTGTATAATCACTTGCAAATAACATGCATTAGCCTCCTTGGGCCACCATAACAAAATACCACAGACTGGGCAGCTTAAACAAAATGCATTTATTTTCTCATAGTTCTGAAGCCTGTAAGTTTAAGATCAAGGCCTTGTCAGGTTTGGTGTCTCCTGAGCCCTCCTTCCCTTGCTTGCCTTCTTATTGTATCCTCATGTGGCATTTTCTCTGTGCAAGAACATTGCTGAGATCTCTTCCTCTTCTCATAAGGAAACCCCTCCCATTGATGAGGGCCCCACCGTAATGATCTCATTCAACCTCACTTACTGCTTACAGGTGCTATCTCCAAATGCAGTCACACTGGGAGATAGGCCTTCAATACATATATTTTAGAGGGGACACAGTTCAGTTCATAACATATCACTACATAAGACTCGTAACATATCCCTACATAAGACATGTACAGAACAGTGTAAGTATTCTATACTTGGACAGAAAACATGATGAAAATAAAGAGTCACTACATTGTGGCACAATCCAAAAACTATCTTGTTTTAATGTCACTGGATTATATTTAGTTTCTTTCTTTCTTTCTTTTTTTTTTTTTTGGCACTGTGTACACAGCTCATAAAATAAACAATATCGAAAACTAAAGCTTAGACATCAGTGTTCTAGAAAAATCTTTTGGCCATTCTTTCCCTTCAGAATTCCTTACTAGTTGCCTCCGTATGCACAGCCCTGCTATTCATCAGGGTCTCCTCCTCCCTGTCTCTCCTCAATCCAGCTGACAGTCTTTCACTACCTCTGACCCTTCCCAAGCCCTGTATCCATCTCTGATGTGGAAACACTGAGCCCCGTCTCGCTTTCAGTGTCTCTACCAGATATTATGCTAATGAATTTTCACCTTCCAGTCACTACACAGCCTCGTAGAGCATTTCCCTAAACAAAGAACCACATACTGAAGAAAGGACTTAGCTCCTGCCTTAGCAGAAAGAAGGGGATACAGTCAACTCTGATTTTCGATGGATCTTGAACAGTTAAAATGGTGGAGACAGTACCACTGAGGCTCAGGGCATTGTTTTAAAAATAACTTCAGAAACTCAGCGACACAAAGGAATATGTCGTATTGTGTAGAAATAAAAAGTTTCATTCCTAAGGCATATGGTTGACGCCGATAATTTCTCTCCTATTTGCATGTGTTGCGAGTATTGAATGACTTTTACAAACACTAATGGGTTGTGACCTGCAGATTGGAAAAGACTAGCCCAAGAAGGTGAAATTAATTAACAAAAATCCAAGAACTACTCAGTGTTGGAGACAGAATTCCAACACTAGCTTGCCTAGATTGAAAGCCTGTGCAAGCGCTATTAAAAACATGAAAAGTTTAGGTCTTCTCCAGGGGATGAACAATGTATTCATGAGTCTGCAGGAGTTCTCCACGGAAGCATTTCACAGAGAAGCAAAGAAAGAGTTTCCACCTTTTACCCAGAATTTCTCATGCCTGCCAGGGAGGGTGACTGACTTTTCCTTGAAATGGGAATGCAGGCTCGGTTAGGCAGTTCGCTTTGAAGATGTTTTCACAACTGCTGTTTTAAAGCATTTTTATAAAACTCAGTGCTGTCATTAGAACTGTGATCCTTGCGCAGAGGTGAGACCATAGCTCATTAGGGCTCTGCGAGTTTTAATAAAAAGAGGAAGAAGTGCATGGTGTACTTAATGCAGTGAGTTTAATACCAGGATAAGTACCTACGGTGGATTTTTTTTTTCCTCTCTCCATTAGGACTGCACCAATCTTAGATTAAGTACACATGCACACACACACTCACAACTACCTCACAGCCCCTAAGATATAAAATAGTTTATTCCCAATGCCCAAGAGCCAAGTGGAAAATATGTGACAGATGTTCAACATTTGTTAAAGGGAATAAGGCAGAAGTAGACTAGAAGCCAAGACTTTAGGAGGAAAATATTTCTATTTAGAAATAGCTCCTCTACTTCGCCCATACTTCTCAACTAAGAGCTTCTTCTAGGGCCTGGCCCCCAGAGTGACAGAACAGGCATTCACTTTGGGAGATAGCGAGGACAGGGACTCCAGCTTCACCCACACTTCTCCCACTGCCCCATCACTGAAGTATAAAGAGCCACCCCCTGGGGTAGACATCGACCCTGCAATGGTATGCTACTTAAATCCCAATGGGTGGTCTCCCTGGGACAGCAGACTCAGGCAACATGAACTCCATTTGACAAGAAGGAGACAAAAGAAAGGACAGGCGTGAGGACATGATGGAAAACATGTATATGTCATAACATTTTAAATGTGAACAATAGGCTTTTCTATTTTTCTTTTGTCCTTTCACAATAAAACAAGAGAGACTCAACAAGTCATGTCATAGGACTCCTCAAATGATGTTTGAAGTTACTCAATCACATCATCCCAAACCAACTAGCAAACTAGATGTGGTGAAGAACCCCCACTGTTTAAGAAAAATTTCAATCCTCGCAGATGGATCCTTGTGTACAATATAAGACAACCTGGAAAGCTTGTTAATTTCAATTTCTGTAAAATGTCTAAACACTTTTTCTTTCTCTATTTGTCTCATCTTGGGCTGTAATAAAAAGTTACAGCACTCGCGTAACGTATGTTTGAACACCTTCAGCATCACTGCAAAGATCATTCTGTCTTGAGACAAGGAGATTGCATTTCTGCACCTTGACAGAGTGAAGACAGTGTGTCAGGCATGCAGCTGGGTGAAGGAGATACAAAGGTGAGTAAGTCCGATTTGTGTGTGAAGGGGCTCTCAGCCTAGCCCAGAAATGTGAGGGCTTGGGGAAGGCTTCCAGAAACTGTCTCAAGAAAAGGGGGGCGCCTGGGTGGCGCAGTCGATTAAGCGTCCGACTTCAGCCAGGTCACGATCTCGCGGTCCGTGAGTTCGAGCCCCGCGTCAGGCTCTGGGCTGATGGCTCAGAGCCTGGAGCCTGTTTCCGATTCTGTGTCTCCCTCTCTCTTTGCCCCTCCCCTGTTCATGCTCTGTCTCTCTCTGTCCCAAAAATAAATAAACGTTGAAAAAAAAATTAAAAAAAAAAGAAAAGAATAGGAACCAATCAGATATGATTGGGGGAAAAAAAAAGACTGTTCTGAGCAGAACAAACAGCATAATTAAACATATGAAAATTTAAATCAGTACTTGCAAAGCTACAAGCAAATTTGGTGTATAGGAACTTAAAGCTATCTCTCTATTTCTCTCTCTCTCTCTCCATCTGATATAGACCATATTGGTCTCTCTATAGCTTCCACTCACTGATCCTAGCTTTACTTGTGAGGACCCATATCAATTAGGGACTTTATCATCACTATTGGCCAAAATAAAAGAGAGAAGGAGAAACAGAGGGAGAGAAAGAGAAAAAGAGAGAGGAGGAAAGAGAAGGGGGGGTAAGGCAGAGGGAGGGAGAGAGAGAGGAAGGAAAAAAGGAAGCAAGAAATCTCAAATTAAATAGGTCTAAAAAAGGAAAGTGAATGCTGTTAAATCTCACGGAAAAGGCAATATTTTCCATTCCTCAAATCTCCAGTCAATTTCTTATTGGTTTAATTAGCTTCATTTCCTTAATCTAACCATGCTACCAGAGCAATGTGGGATGTGCACACTATTGGAGCTTCATACATTCTCCTCCTAGAACTGTCTCCAGGGAATCCCACCTAAATCACGTGGTCGCTAATTAGGAAAGAGCGAATTCCCTGAACAAAAATCAGGGTACATCCTGGAAAAAAGGAGAATGGATATGGGTCAGGGCGAAGTGAGGGACACAATAGGCCCCCCAGCATGTTCGAACTCCTTCTTACACATGGCAGGAATGCAAATCTTTCATGTACTTTTGAGCACTCCTTAGGGTTAAACTAACACAATGTCTTAATTAAAAAAAAAATTTTAATGATTATTCATTTATTTTTGAGAGATTGAGAGAGAGAGAGAGAGAGAGAGAGAGAAAACAAGGATGGGAAGGGCAGAGAGAAAGGGAGACACAGAATCCGAAGCAGGCTCCAGGTTCCGAGCTGTCAGCACAGAGCCTGATGCGGGGCTTGAACTCACGAACCATGAGACTATGACTTGAGCCAAAGCTGGACACTTAACTGCCTGAACTCCCAAGTCGCCCCTAATCCAATGTCTTTAAGTGTGCCCTACACTTCAGGTTCTCTCAACATCTTGGTGACCAGATTTAGGGAGATAAATGTACCAAAATATTTATATTTTAGAAAAGGAGTAGTGGGAACTTTTCAGTGACTTCCCAGTGGCTCCTAGAACCACGTTCACAAGTTCTAAGGTGAACCCCTCCCCATGATAAGTCTTGCCTCCCCCAAACCCCTCCCCCATGATAAGTCTTGCCTCCAGATTCAGACTCTCCTCTGTCACAGCACAGACTATTGCCACCACTCTTCCTTGGCTGTCCAAGTCCAACTCCTCCCCTGCCATGGACCTTTGCCTACGTGCCTTTCTCTGCTTAAAACACACCCTGCTCTGCCATTTGCCTAATCACCACGTGGCTTCACCTGCATCTCCCTGATCTTTGAGGTCTCAGATTCAATGTCCTCTCCTTAGAGAGAGAGAGACTACCTCTCTCCTTCCAGTATAGGGTAAGTCTTTCTAGTATATGTTTCCACTGAACTCTCTCTCTCTTGCTTTCCTCTTCCATAAATTAATTGATAAGAATTGTAATTGGGGCATCTGTGTCAGTCAGTCAAGCAACCCTTGGTTTGGCTCAGGTCATGATCTCACGGTTTTATGAGTTCAAGCCCTGCACTGGGCTCCGTGCTGGCTGTGCGAAGCCTGCTTAGGATTCTCCATCTCCTTCTGTCTCTGCGCCTCCCCCACGCTTGCTGTCTCTGTCTTCCTCAAAATAAATAAATAAATAAATAAACTTAAAAAAAAAAGAATTGTAATTACATAATAATTGTGATATCTCTCTTCCTCCCTAGAATGAAAGTCCTTTGAAAATAGGAAACTTGGGGCGCCTGGGTGGCGCAGTCGGTTAAGCGTCCGACTTCAGCCAGGTCACGATCTCGCGGTCCGGGAGTTCGAGCCCCGCGTCGGGCTCTGGGCTGATGGCTCAGAGCCTGGAGCCTGTTTCCGATTCTGTGTCTCCCTCTCTCTCTGCCCCTCCCCCGTTCATGCTCTGTCTCTCTCTGTCCCAAAAATAAATAAACGTTGAAAAAAAAATAAATAAAAAAAAATTAAAAAAAAGAAAATAGGAAACTTGTCTGTTTTGTCTTTCTAGATGTGGGGTAGTGTTTCTCCGTATCCACCGTGTAACAAATACTTGAAAATGAGTATGAGAATTTGCCAACTAATATTATTAAGGAGTATACTTTCCTGAGTACTTGCTACGTGATCCTTTAGAGACAAATACTATGAACAACAGAAGGCATAAAGAGGTTAAATGACTTATCTAGGGTGGCACATTAGCCGAGCTGGAATATGAATAGTAACTCTCAGTTAGTAATTCCAGTAAAAACCCAACACCATCAGAAAGCCAGAATTCTGGTTCTCTTTCCCCCAATCCAAACTTAAACCTCTCTGACTCTCACACTGCTCCAATGTACTTAACTCCTCCAGAACCTTTGCTGGGAGAGGAAGGATGGGGTGTGGATCAGAACACTAGAAGCCCAAGTCCCAGAAAGTCTTGGCAATGAATTCACCTGTGGAAACAGTACTTCATGATTACTTGACAGCTGGGAGCCTTGAATCTGGGGACAAAGTCCATGAGAAAGGCAGCTCCATAATCCTGTCTGGGGAGGAGAAAGACAGAGGAGGCAAGCTTCTGCAGTCTCTGGTGTTGATGGTGTAGACCACTAAAGGTATGGTGAGGTTCCAGTCCCTCAACAAGGCCCACCATCATCTTTGCCAGGTTCTACACTGAGGATTTCATATCATCCCTTGGATTAGGAGAGAACAGAGATTCTCTAAGATGGCCACTGGATCTCACTGGGAGAGAGAGCCCTCATGCAGCGCTGCTAGCCCCCTAATGCCACAGATCAGACACCGCTTTTTATTTTTTACATTTTATTTTATTATTATTTGTATGTTTATTTATTATTTTTTGAGAAAGATAGTGAGCAGGGGAGGGGAAGAGAGAAACAGGGACAGAGGATCTCAAGTGGTCTCTGTGCTGACAGAAGAGAGCCCGATGTGGAGCTTGAACTCACCAACCACGAAACGAAGTCAAGCGCTTGACTGACTGAACCACTCAGGCGCCCCTTGTTATTATTTTTTTCATCACGATAAGTTACTCTTTAATCCCCTCGCCTATTTCCCCCAGCCCCCACCCACCTCCCCTCTGGTACCCACGAGTTTGTTCTCTAGAGTTAAGAGGGGAACTTCTTTATTTTATTGTTTTCTTTCTTTAAGTCCGTGGATTCTGCCGGAGACAACAGAGCATAAATATGTGCGGAGGAAATTTTGAAACGTCCTCTTGCCTGCAGGAAATATAACTTCTTAGAAAAGGAAATGGTTTTGTTTGGGAAAATACCTTGATAAGCTTTGGGGAGGAAAGGGGAAGCCAGAGGGTGTGAATGTTGGCAGGAAGCAAGTAAGCATGGGAGAAGTTCAAGGGCTCTGCTTCAGCACATTGGCAGACTTGGTGCTCAGTGAGTGAGGGAAAGAGGCTGTGGAGACGCTGAGAGGGAAGCTTGTGTGCAAAGGTAGGAAAAGTAGAGGAAAAGGCAAGTGGAAGGTTGACCAAAGGAGATTTTATTTTCTTACCTTTTTAAAGATATTTTTTAATGTTTATTTGTTTTGGGAGAGAGAGAGAGAGAGAGAGAGAGAGAGAGAGAGAGAATCCCAGGCAGGCTCCACCCTGTCAGTGCACAGCCCCAGTGGGGCTTGAACTCATGACTGCGAGATCATGGCCTTAGCCAAACTCAAGACTCAGACCCTTAACCCCCTGAGCCACCCAGGCAGCCCCCCACGGGACATTTTAAACCAGAGGCAGCTTGACATTGAATTTGGAGAGTTTTGCACAGCTGTGGAGATATCTGTCCCCTCCTCCACGCTGCCTCATCTCGAGCCCAATAAAGTCTACAGCACACACGGGTGCCACACTTTATTTTTGTTGCCTTTGTCTTTTATGTCCTGTCATTTTATCTTTTATAAAATATGGAGAGGGGGAGTACCTGCCTGGAGTGAGGCAGTGCAGGAAGAAGCAGCATGTACAAGAGAGAGAGACATAAAGAGATTACATTAGGAGGAAGTGGGGGAATTTGAGGCCCAGGAGTCTGTGATATGATGCCAGCTGGACTTCTAAGAAATTACGGAGAATTTAGACTTTTTCGGGCTTGGGATTGGTCTGTCTGATTCTACTTAGATGTCAAAGTACTAGGATACCCATAAGGACCTCTGTGTTACAAGTAAATTAAAATTAATGATGGTTTTATGCACTTTGCCGTTGATTTGCCCTACTTGTCTGCCCACACCAGAGATCGGTAGCCCACCAAAATCAGGTTCAGTGCTCAGAAGAGACACACTGTCTTTCACACTCTGATGTTCATGGGAAATGCTCATAACAATGAAAGCCTGCTAAGAATACAAGTGCCAGCTGAAGGATTCTCTGTCAATACGCTGATTATTGGTAACCATTTTTAGTCTAACACACATACAGGACAGCACGGTTAGAGGAGGAGAGGCATAAACTTTGAACCTAAGTGTGTCTGCCCCAAGCTGCATTCATTGTTTACCAACTGTGTCTCCAGGTGATTAAAAATAAATTAAAAGAAAAAAATGAAAACCTTAAAAGTATCAGTTGAATCACTCGCTTTGAAAAGAGAGATGTGTCTTAGTCACATCCACCAGCCCAAGAGGATCCGTATCCAGTAGGCCCTTCAGACATCCCAAGGGGTTGTTTTCTTGCCAACACAGAGTTAAACACAATGAGAAAGAAAAGCAACTTGCAAATCTTTCTTTTTTCTTTTTCTTTTGAGGAAAAAGGACGTTGGGCAATATATCCACTTCAACTTTTTTCTACTCCCCTCTACCTTCCATCCTTGTGACCAATTTGACAAAAGTTTATCGTTGGCTGTTTGCATTGCTGAAAATAAGTGTTGTACCATGGAGCTTCAAGTTCTGTATTTTGGTAGTGAGAGGGAAGGAGGTAGGAAGGAAGGGAGGGAGGGGGGAGGAAAGGAGGACGGGGAAGGAGGTAGGAGGGAGGGAGGGAAGAAAGAAGGGAAGACGGAAGGAGCAGAAAGATAATACTATGGGAGCACCTGGGTGGCACAGTCAGTTAAGCATCTGACTTCAGTTCAGGTCATGATCCCATAGCTCATGAGCTCGAGCCCCACATCCAACTTTGTGGGCTCTGCAGTGACAGTTCAGATACTGCCTGGGATTCTCTCTCCCTCTCTCTCTCTCTCTGCCCCTCCACTACCTGTGCTTTCTTTCTCTGTCTCAAAATAAATAAACTTAAAAATAAATATAATACCACAGACAAAAATCCCTTTTAATGGTAGACACTCAAATTAGCAAGAGTGTGTTACAATGCCATTGTTTACTTACTATAAACACAGAGATTTCTGAAAACATTCAGATTATTGAGAATTTTCTTACTCGACAAAGTTTGAAGCCTATCTAACTTCTGCTATAAAAGCTTCTGACTGCTATGTTAAAGGGCAACTGATTCCAACCAAGAAGCTTTCGTGATAGTGCTGGTTGTGGCTCAGAACAAGAGGCATAGACGTGTGGGCATGCTACAAAGTGACTGGCATCTGGATCTACTGTAAAGACAGAATCAACAGGATATCTGATGCACTGAATGTGGAGTTGAAGGAAAAGGAGGGGTGTGGACTGAGCAGAGAGGAGAAGCGAGGACTAAACTCCCTGTGCTCTTCTGAGGCATATGTAAGTCTTGATCCTTTGTTAACTGAGAACCCAAGGTTTAAAATTGAACACAAAGAAATCATAGAATATCACAAATGGAGTGGAACATCGAGATTGTGTGTGTCTGTGCTTCTTTATTCTGCAGATACAAAAAAGAGATCCCAGAGAGGGAACCCAATTTCCCAGAATCCCTCATGCTCGTTTCATTCCATTTTTACAAATGCAACCTTGTACGAAGTAGTGCATACACACAGTGACACACACAAATCATAAGGTACAGCTGGGCAATCACACAACACGCTCACACTCAACCAATCGGCACTGAGATCGAGAACATCAACAGTACCTGAAAAGTCCCCTCGGCCCGCCTCTCCCAGGTTTCTATCTTCCCTCCAAGGTAATAGGCAAGTTTGCCTGCTTTGGAACTTAAAAATGTTAAATAAAAGCATACGGTATATCTTTTATTCAAAAGTACTTTCTTGAGATTCAGGCATATTGTAAAGTGTGACTGTAGTTCATTTACTTTCACTGTAACAGTTTGCTCCATAAGTAGAAAATGTATTAATCCAGTTTACTTTTAACAGACATTTGAGCTGATCTCCCTCTCTCTCTCTCTCTCTCTCTCTCTCTCTCTCTCCTACTATGGTTAGTGTTGCTATAAATATTTTTGCATATGTTGGGGAACTATTTTATTCCTTACCTAGAGTTATGTGACATTATCAATTATAACTTCATCTCCCTTCCCATAACACAGTGGCTTCACAAATACATTATTATTTGATGATCTGGCTTTAGCACATGATTCCTTAGGAAAGTTGGCATCAGCTACATTTTATGAAAACAAAATTTGTGTCCTTCTCAAAGATGCGATTTCTGCCAACTCTCTTGTTCTTAAAGATTCTCTAAAAGGTGGCAGAATGCTGTCCTTACCTGAGAATAATCGACAGCTAAAGAGTGTTTTGACACATATGAGTCCTGTAATGAGTCATTTAGTTACTCAGGCATGGCTCTAAATTAAAACAAAACAAAAAACAAAACAAACAAAACAAAACAAAACAAACCATGAAGAGTGTATGCTATTATTCCAAAGGGAGATGTTAGAAATAACAGGAATACAGAACAGAAATGATAGGAATAACAGTCATGTAATAACAATAATGAGGATGTGAGTTATAATTATCGAAGTCCGTAGCATGGTACAGTGGTTAATAGAATGGGAGCTCCTTGGTTAGACTCTTAACCTTCACTCTCTAGCTGTATGAACTTGTTCTACCTCAGTTTTATCATCTGTTGGATACAGAGAATAATAGCACCTATTTCTTTTTTTTATTTTTAAAATTTTTTTTTCAACATTTATTTATTTTTGAGACAGAGAGAGACAGAGCATGAATGGGGGAGGGGCAGAGAGAGAGGGAGACACAGAATCGGAAACAGGCTCCAGGCTCTGAGCCATCAGCCCAGAGCCTGACGCGGGGCTCGAACTCACGGACCGCGAGATCGTGACCTGGCTGAAGTCGGACGCTTAACCGACTGCGCCACCCAGGCGCCCCAGATAGCACCTATTTCAAAAGCAATTGATTAAATGAGATAACATGTGTGAAGGACCAAGAACTGTGTTTGAAATATGGAAAGCGTTAGACACGTATTAAGAGCCACTGTTATCATTCTTCCCAAGCATGTACCTACATTATCTCTAAGTCCTTTTACAACCTCTCAAGATAGCTATAACTATCCCTAAACTTACATAATGTGCCTTTTTTTTTATGTCATATTTAATTTTGTGGTCTTTGTGGTTAATAAGGTTTCTTTTTTTTTTAAGTCTCTTGTATCCTATGTCATTAATTTGCTTTTTGGAGTGCCTCCCTTTACTGGGCACTTTCCATTTGTGTTGTCTCCATGCATCAAGTGCAAATCTAGCTAGAATTTTCTTATAGCCTGCTTTACAGATTCAGTTATGAAGCCAATATAGGTTAAATAACTTACCCAAGGCTTTACAGCTTATTAAGTAACCAAATTGGTGTCTTCTTTTCTGCCAGCGGTCTTTTGCTATTTCTTGCTGCCCCCTGTGGCTTAATGGAAAAATTAAGTCTTCCATGAATTTGACTATGGTGAGCTGGTCTTAATACTCTGAGTTAGTTGGATATTGATGTTCTAGATCCTCATTTTTGGACTGCAGCAACAAAAACGGCTTGCCCAAATTATCAAGCCAAATTTTGATTTCCGATTTTGGTGATTTAAAATGTCATAACTAACAGAAAACAACAACAAACAAAGGAATGCATATCATGCCATGGATATTCCCTTCTTTTCTGTGCAGGATTTTTAAGCTAGACTGAAGCTCATATCAGTTATAATTTAAAAATAGTTAATAGTAAACTAAGAGATTCTAATTCTGGTAAAGCTGAGTAAGTGAGACGTCAATGTGTCTCTCACTAAATGCAACCAGAATTCTGAACTGAACGTATCAAGAAACAATCTGAGGAATCCAAAAAATAAATAATAGCTGAAAGGTTATGGTAAAAAAAAAAAAAAAGATTTTTTGAGCAACTATTGAACTAATAGTAAGTTTCCCTTTTTATTTCCTTTTGCTTTTTCCTAGCCTGGAATCAAAGACCACATGCTACTTAGAGTCTGTATGTGGCCAGAAAGAACCTCAGAAGAATCTCTCTGTGCAAGACGTGGGACAGGGAGCATTTATAGGGCAGATAAAATAAGAGAAAGCCCACTAACTTTTCATTGTTGTTCTCTCCCAAGCTGGTCCCTGGGCAATCGCACAGTGGCACGCAAGCAGAAGTAACCAGAAAGACACCTACAATTCCAAGAGAAAAGTTATTGGTGGTCTGTCTAGAGACAGCCATAGCCACAGAAAGTTCATGACAGAATAAGAAGGTTATGTCCAGGTTTTGCTTTCAGAAGGTCAGAACACAGATCCCCTGGTGCAAGGAAGTTTCAAGGAAATCAGAGACAACTCAAGAAGATGACCCCTTATAGTTGTGTATGAAGTCCTGAACTCCTCCTAAATCTGGGCATGACTCAATCTGTCCAACACACCAGATAGTTTGGGAACTGAACTAAAGCACTGACCACTACTCAGGTCCTGGGCTGGCCATCGAGTGGTCACATGGAAAAGACCTAAATAAAATTACTTTTATTTAAATTACTTTTATTTTCAGGTTCTGAAAACTGACCTGAGATTGGCAATAGAGCCCTCAGGTATGTAAGCTGCTGAACATAACGTGGTCGATTGTCTACTAAAGCATAAAGATCAGGGCACCTGGGTGGCTCAGTCACTTAAGTGTGTGACTCATGGTTTCGGCTCAGGTCATGATCTCAGTTTCATGAGTTCGAGCACTTTGTGAGGCTCCGTGCTGCCAGTGCAGAGCCTGCTTGGGATTCTCTCTCTCTCTCTCTCTCTCTCTCTCTCTCCTTCTGTTTCTGCCCCTCTCTTGCTCACGCCATCTCTCTTTCTCTCAAAATAAATGGATAAACTTAAAAAAAAAACATAAAGATCAACATTATCGTTAGGACTCTGAGACTCATAACATAGTACCCAAAACACACAGATGTGATGTGATCCTTAACTTCTCAACATATGACATCACAGGAAATCTGGATTCTTGCAAAAGGAAAAATAAATAAATAAATAACTAATGTTGACTCTGAGGTTACATAGATGTTGGAATTGTCAGGAAAAGACTTTGAAGCAGCCATTGTTAACATGATCTAAGAAGTAAGGTTGAGTGCTTTTGAAACAACTGAAAAGATCTAGGATCTCAGAATAAAAGGCAGAAAATAGAAATAGAAACAAAATAGAAAATTTACAAATGAAAAACATAATAACATATATATATATATATATAAAGTATTGGATAGACTCAGTAGCGGATGGGGATACCAGAAGAAATAATTTACTAATTTAAGGATACATCAACAGAAATTTACAAATATGAATAAAAGTGGTGGGGGGGGAGGAGAATGAAAAAATTAACAGAGCCTCAGGGACCCATGAGATAAAACCAAAGATCTAGGGTTTATGCCATCAGAGTCCCAGAAACAGGGGATAAAAAGCAGGAAAGCAGGCTTGTAGAAAAAAAAATTAAAACAATAATGTCTGAAATAAGATGACAAATATTAAAATTAATTTTGTTTACTGTTTTTTAATTTATTTTTGAGACAGAGAGAGACACAGAATGAGCAGGGTAGGAGCAGAGAGAGAGGGAGACACAGAATCTGAAGCAGGCTCCAGGCTCTGAGCTGTCAGCACAGAGCCCGATGCAGGGCTCGAACTCACAACCTGTGAGATCAGGACCTGAGCCGAAGTCGATGCTTAACCGACTGAGCCACCCAGGTGCCCCACATATATAAATTGAAAGGTGCAAAAATGTCAGTGAATCCCAAGCAGGACAAATTCAAAAATATACATCATGAGATAGCTAAATACTTTTTAAAGAAGATTTAAAAAGATTTAAAAAGCTGAAGAAAAATAAAGCATTAATTATGGGGAAAAATAATTCAAATGGTTGTGGATATCTCAAAAAAAAAAGCGAATAAGGTCTAAAAATAGTAAAAAAGCATTTAAAAAACTTTTATTGGGGCGCCTGGGTGGCGCAGTCGGTTAAGCGTCCGACTTCAGCCAGGTCACGATCTCGCGGTCCGTGAGTTCGAGCCCCGCGTCGGGCTCTGGGCTGATGGCTCGGAGCCTGGAGCCTGTTTCCAATCCTGTGTCTCCCTCTCTCTCTGCCCCTCCCCCGTTCATGCTCTGTCTCTCTCTGTCCCAAAAGTAAATAAAAAAACGTTGAAAAACAATTAAAAAAAATGCTTTTAAAAACTTTTATTAATGTTTATTTACGTTTAGAGAGACAGAGCATGAGAGGGGGAGGGGCAGAGAGAGAGGGGGACACAGAATCCGAAGCTGTGGGGGAGACTGAAGCTCCGAGCTGTCAGTACAGAGCCCAACACAGGGCTCAAACTCACAAACCACGAGATCATGACCTGAGCCAAAGTCGGACGCTCAACTGACTGAGCCACTCAGGCACCCGGCAAAACAACCTTTTTAAAGTAGTGAAAGGAAAGAGCTGTGAATCCAGATTCTAGATCTCTCAGAAAAAAATATCATTAAGGAATAAAGGGGTAATGAAGAAATTTTCCGATAAAAGAAGGTGATAACGTTGGTCAGCAGCCGATCAGCCTTATAAGAAATGCTAAAGGAAATTTCTCAAGAAAAGGGAAATTGTACTAGATGGAAGCTTGGACCTTCCAGACTGAAGGAAGAGCTACAGACATGTAAATGGTTGGTTGCATGCACAAAGAACTAGGGTTATCCTCTTACGTTCTGTAAAATTTATATGGCGCCTGAAAGCAAAAATTACAATCTTGTTGGCTATGTAGACATAATAGGAAAGGCAACTACAGCATACAAAGCAGAGGGCACAAAAACCTCTGTGCTGGTAAGGCCTTAACATTCCATCTACCTGTCACTTGAAGGAATAAACTATGAATTCAAAGTAGACTGTGAAACATGAAGTGTGTGTATTACAATCTTGCGAACAACTGCTAAAATGTATGCAGAGAGAAAGCCAAACACCTAGTAGGTTAAGAAGACATAGCAAATACTACTAAAATCATGCAAAATTAGGGCACCTGGGTGGCTCCGTTGGTTAATCATCCAACTCTTGATTTCAGCTCAGGTCATGATCTCATGGTTCATGGGATGGAGCTCTGTGTTGGGCTCTGTGCTGATAGCATGGAGCCTGCTTGGGATCCTCTCCCTCTCTTTTCCCCCCCCCCCCCTACTTCGCCCCCACTCATGTACTCTCTCTCTCTCTCTCTCTCTCAAAATAAACAAACTTAAAAAGATACAAAATACGATGTAAATGGAAACCACAGAAAAACAGACAGAGGAAACAAAGAAAAAGCAAATAATGACAGCATCCACTTAAAATAAATATGTCAAATGTTGTGCTAAATATAAATGGTCTAAACACCAAGTAATATGTCCTAGTGGATAAATAAAATGAGGAAATTATACCCTGTTTCCAAGAAATTCACTACCAATGTGAGAGTAAAAGGATAGAAAATGATACACAATGTAAACACTAATAAAAAGGAAATAGAAATGATGGGAGATAATTTCCCTGGGTGTCTTGCAATCCAGGCACTGACTGACCTCTGTTACAAACTATATTTTTCAGGATTTTTTCAATAGTCAATGGTCTTGGAAGTAAGCACAGTACCTTACTCTGAATCAAAAGGCAGGTTTATTGTAGCCAATTTTAAACTTTTTTTAAAAAAATGTTTATTTATTTTTGAGAGGGAGAGAGAGAGAGTGTAAGGAGGAGAGAGGGGCAGAGAGAAAGGGGACAGAGGATCCCAAGCAGACTTTGCCCTGACATCAAAGAGCCCTATTTGGGTCTTGAACTCACAAACCACAAGATCATGACCTGAGCCAAAATAGAATGGTTAACAAACTGAGGCACCAAGGTGAACTCCTGTTTTTTTTTTTTTCAACTTGTTTTTAAATGTCTTCCAATTTTGAAATGAGAGTGTCTCCACTCAGACTTCCTCACCTTTACCCAACCTGCTGCTTATGCATGAGTCCCCTGGTTCCCCTCACGTTTCCCTGTGGGAATGGGGCCTTGGGAACCTGAATCTAATCCTCTGGATCCTACTATTTCTGCGAGGCATAAATTGCCCTCGGGCTCTGACTCAATACCGTGTCCTCCATCAACAGTCACGGAACTGCGACAGGCTGTTAGCTTGCGAGTAAAATAAAGTCTCAGACTCTCACAGCTCTTGACGTGGAGTGCCTACATTAGTATGAAACAAAGCATACTTCAGAACGAGAAAAATTGGGGATAAAGAGACATATATTACATAATGACAAAGTGCCTGTTCAGTAAGATCTGAAATGCCTAGATACGGAATAACAGAGTCTCAAAATACATGAAAAAGAACCCGTAAAACTAAAAAGGGAAAGTGGACAGGTGTCCAAGTATAGTTGCAAATACCAATATTCGTCTCTCATAAACTGTATATATTATAGATAGATAGATAGATAGATAGATAGATAGATACATGGATAAATAGGCTCATAGATAGATACAAATATATAAACTACTAGAAAAGATACATAAGAACCAGAGAACACCATCAACCATTCGGAATCTGACATTCATAGAACACTCCACATAACAGCGAAACACAAATTATTATCAAGTGTACGTGGAACCTTACCAAAGATAAACCATATCCTGGGTTATAAAATATCTTTAGTACATTTAAAAGACTCAAAGTCGTACTTCAAGTATACTGCCTGATTATAATAAAATTAAGCTGGAAACTAATAGCAGGAGGAGAAATGGAAAATCTCCAAATATTTGGAAGAAAAACAACACATGTCTCCATAATCCACCAGTCAGGAAGAGGAGTTGGGGCAGGGGGTGGGGGGTGGGGGATGTGACTGGAATTATAGAGCCTAAACAGATGATCAATTTTGTGGTACAGAAATGTAAACATTTATAACAAAAAAGGTTAGGTTAAGAACCATAGCCAGTGTAGACAAAAAGGCAACAAATATATTCATCACTGACAAATTTACTTTTTAGCTGGTAGCTCTATCACTTTGTATGGACTTCTGAGTCTCTATAGAGCACAGTATACAGACATCACCCCACTGGAAGTGGCCAAAGGAGCGATCTTCCAGTGCTATAATGCAGCTTTAACTGATTACAAGCCGACCCAAAGGCCTAAAGTAAATTGAAAATGACAATGTTAATCATCAAAATATCGGTGCACTGAATATACCTGTGAAAGCACCCATTACTCTCACTGCAGAGACCTTATTTATGTATAAAGTAATAAGAATGGAGGCGCTGGAGAAAACAGAATACACTGCTTACTAGCTTCCGATCCCAAACTATTCTATAAAATCCGTGAGCCTTAGCTTCTTCATTTTAAAAATGGGGCTAATGGTAGTAACTATTTCACTGAGCTGTAGGAAAGAGAAAATTGAATCTGTATCAAACGGTTAGAACAGGGCCTGAAACAGTAAGAAGTCAATATGTGTTGGCTATTATGGTAAGCTGAATACTGCCTATCAAATATGTGCATCGCCCAATGTTAATCAAGGATATGCGACTTTTCATGGTAGAAGGGACTCTGCAGATGTGATTAGGGTAAGGATCTTGAGATTATCCTGAATTGCCAGGGTGGGCCCAGTGTAAGGGCAAGGGTCCTTTCTCGTAAATGAGAGAGGGAGGTCTGCGGGCCCGAGTCAGAGAGTTCAGAAGATGCTATGGTCTTCAATATGAAGTAAAGTGCAAGCACAAAGGAATGAATGAGGTGACCCCTGGAAGCTGGAAAAAGCAAGGGAATGGATTTTCCCCTGGAGACTCCAGAAGGAGCACCGCCCACTGACTCCTTGATTTTAGCCCAGCGAGACCCGTTTCAGACTTCTGAACATCAGTACTACAAAATAAATTTGAGTTGTGTTTAGCCACTGTCCATGGTGGTTTGTTGCAGCATCAATAGGGAAATCATACATTTATTTAAGGCAAAATAAGTTATTTCTCATTTCATTTCAATTTATACAACTGCTATTTTACCACTTTCCAAATACTCTTTCAAATCCTCTGTTATTTTTCTTGCAGAAAATAGACACTTGGAGATCATCCATAAAGGTGTTCTGCGTGGTGATAGAAACTCAGACTTGGAGTTGACCAAACTTGGATTCAAATCCTGACTCCCAACACGTACCAGCCCTGTGACTTGAACATATTACCTGATTTTGGGTTCCTGTTTCCTTATAACCAACACAGGGATTAAACTCTTGTCAGTCCACAGGGCTGTTATGAAAAATAATTAAGATACTGTCACAGATCATTTAGTGCACACCCTTAATTAGTAGTCATTAATGAGAATTATTAATACTAATGCTTATCCAACACCCTCACTTTCTAGATGAGAAAACTGACCCCCAGAGAAGGCAGATGTCTTGCCCGAGGCACACAGCCATTTCCTGGTATGTGTCTTACAGCCCATAAGACAAGTGCAAGCTTCTCATAAAGTTGACTGTTTCTGAATATCTGTAGTTTGTCTTACTTTTCCTTTAGGAAACTTTGAGGAGGCAAGCAGAGGTTGACACTAGTAGGTTGTGGATCCCCAATGTCCCCTTGTAGAAATCACTGTTCCGAGTTCTCATGGCAAATTCACATTTCTCTTTTCCAATCTCCTTTACCATATGACAAACGTTCTCTTCAAATTTCAATTCAAAAACAGCTCCAAGTAAAGCTGCCTCCTTTCCCCTTGCGAAAATGAAGGTCTCCTATTTTCTTCCCCTTCAAGTGTCTTCTTCTGAAGTAATGAGTCACATGTCAAATGACAACATGATACTCTCCCAGGTATGAAATCATGCTTCCTTAGACCTTTTGTGCTGAAGAGGTGGTAGGAAGAACTGGGAGTGGGCCCAGTTGGACCAGGATTCGCTGCTGTTTGCCACCTGGTGGACACTTGCTATCACTGCAAAATAATTTCAAATCCTTGCTTTTAAAAGCATCTCTGATCAATAACCTTAACTCCTTGGTTATGTTTTCTGCCAGCGAGTAGAGATCTACTGATAGGAGGACAGTTATAAGTACATGTGATTATCTTTACTTTGGGGGGAAAAAATCTATATTCAGTAAGTAATTAGTTGCCTGGCAGTTACAATTTCTTAGATGTTCTCAAAGAGACTCTAAATACTACCCAGTGGATCACTATCACGGAAATCTGCATTTCTTGTAACTTTAAATAAAAAATTTTTACCCATTGAGGGGCACCTGGGAGGCTCAGTTGGTTAGGCGGCTGACTTCGGCTCAGGTTATAATCTCACAGTTTGTGAGTTCGAGCCCCGCGTTGGGCTCTGTGCTGACAGCTCAGAGCCTGCAGCCCACTTTGGATTCTGTGTCTCCCTCTCTCTCTCCCCCTCCCTTGCTCGCACTCTGTCTCTCTCTGTCTCAAAGGTAATAAACTTTAAAAAAAAATTTTTTTAAATGTTACCTATTGATTTTTTAAAATTATTTTATATCCTCCGGTAGAACCAGAGTGTTCAGAGTATAGATAGATATAGATATAGATATAGATATAGATATAGATATAGATATAGATATAGATAGATATAGACACCAATCTCCTTAAAAAGCACAAACTAGCCCTGTCACCCTTGTCCAAGATCCTCTTTCTACATCCATCCTCATTTTTCATCATTATTTTCAAACTTCATTACATGCATCCTCCATAGGTTCCAATAGCTAGAGTATACAATTTGTAATTGCCTACTACGGACTGAATGTTTGTAATTCCCCCCAAAATTCGTATCTTGAAACTTAATCCCTCATGTGATGGTATTTGGAAATGGGGTCTTTCCCATTTAATCACTATGGAGGCAATTAGGTAACAAGAGTAAAGTAATCATGAGGGGATTATTGCCCTCCTAAGAAGAGATAACCAAACGAGAGTGTTTGCTTCCTCTCTCTCTGCTGTCAGCCACATGAGACTACAGCAGTGTGTCCATCTGCAAAGCAGGAGGAGGGCGCACTCCAGGAGCCAAAAAAAGCCAGCACCTTGATCTTGGACTTCCCAACCTTCAGAAATGTGAGAAATAAATGTCTGTTCCTTAACCCACCCAAGGGACAGTATCATGTGATAACAGCCCCAGCCGAGTAGGACGGTTTCTGTGTTGAGCCATACTCTCCTATGCTTCTCTTCCTTTGCATGTCCTAGTTCCTCTTCATGGGTGACCTTTCCCCTGCTTGTTTTAATGCCACATCTTATTTAGTCCAATATATCTTTCAACATGTAATCACTAGGCAAAACTTAACGAGCTATTTTGCACATGCTTCCTCAGACGAAGTTTTCAAAATCCAATGTACAGTTTTACACTTACAGAACACTTTAATACAATTAAAAATGTAGTGTCGTAGTCACATCAGACACCTTTTAAATGCCCAATAGCCACATGGGGCCACATCAGACAGAACAGCTCTATATAATCTGGGACAGACTCACCTTGACATGGGCATCATTTAAACAAAGATGATAGTGTCGCCATATAGAAATTTGTCAAATTGGTTTCTGTGTCAAAAGAATGATCTTATTCAATTTAAGCATTTATTGGGTACCACAGTCAATGGAGAGGGCCGACCAGAGTTGAGACAGCATCTTCTTCCTCTGTAAATCCCTTACTTTTATACCTAGCAAATTCCATGACTTTTTCCACTTAGTGGAAAAGATTTGAATCTTGCTTTTTTTGGAGGAAGCAGAAAGCAGCCGCTGGTCTCCCAGTCTGGTCGAGAGGGCACCCTCAGTGTGTCCACACATCTTTCATAGCAGTATGTTATCAGTGGATTCATTGCTCTGTGCTGTAATCGCCTGTTGGCTTGGCAGTTTTTCCCATGTGGTGGTGTTTTCCTTGAGGTGTAGACTAACTGCTCCTTCTCTGCATGCTCAGTGCCATAGCCACTCCTGGCACAGAGCTGTGTGCTAGTAACTGTTCAATGAATGGATATCAATCCCTTTAATAGGCCTCAGTTAGGTAACAGTTACTAAAAAGTGTCCAAAAGGATGGGATTTGAACTCAAGTCAATGGGGAGAAAATACTGCTGCCTTAACCCCATCTGTAAAAACTTATCATGTTTGTTGAAAATACACTTTTGAGACTTTATATAATATATCATGAAGGTGTTTGTGCCACATCCCATTGAAATTCTAACCTCTTTGGAAAGGGGGGGGGCTGCTTTTCAAGACATTAGTTATTAGTGCTTATTGACAGTGACAGGCAGCTGGAGGTCAGTTCTTTGGGAGCAGAACAACAGGGGGAGGAGGGACTCGAAAATACCATACAGAGAACAGAATATGAAAAAGCAAAAGTAGCAAAATAGTAGAAACAAGTATAACTTCACAGCTTTGCTTATCGGTATATCTTCCTCCTGCTCGAGGACCTAAAATGGATTATTTTGTTAAAATACAGACATGGATTCCATTAAATCCGAATTGAAATCCGATTTCTTCCATTTCTGAGGTCTCTGAATGTGGGAAAGTTATTCATACTCTTTGAGCTTCATCTTTCATAATGGAAAAAAGGGGGACACATTGTGTGCTTTGCAGGGTTGCTTTGGACTATGATACACACATGATGCATGCCTTACATGATGTTGGAGTCACAGCAGAAACTCAATAAATGGTACAGCATAAATCCCTTCTGCCCTGTGCTCAAGGCTGTTCATGATGTGCTCAGCAATCTATTTGATATTTTTTCCAACTTCTTGCCAACAATAGATGCTAACATCCATTCCTTGTGTGTTCTTCATGCATTTGACCACCTGAACTTTCCACATGCTATTCCTATATCAAATGTGTTGAGCAGATTACTCCCAAGCTTTCCAATAAACACACAATTGTGGGTGATTTTAGAGAAAGCATGTGGGGTGGGGTGTTCATTGCATTTTGAGGTGGAAAAGAAGGGGAACATTTCCTTGTTAATTGGGTTTTGGAACCCACACACTTTGCCAACTAAAATGTCTGGCTAATTATATGCACAGAAAGTTCAGAATAGTCCACATTTATTGGGGGCCTTCTATGTATGAGGCTTAGAGCTGTTTTGCCCACCATCTCTGTCATTTCAGGGAGGAAAGTTAACAGTTAAAAGTAGTTGTTTTTCTACAATCCCTTTCAATTTCACCTGATTTAAGTTCTGAATGCACTTAAACGGTATGTGCAGCCTTAGCACAGGGATATATCTACTGTCCAAAAGAAGTAGACTACATTCCAAGAAACTCTGACATCAACGCGCAGGAAGAAAATGTCCCCGAGGTTGAATTACAACTGCCGGATGTAAGGCTGAAGCATAGAGGTCCTGCAAGGGCCCTGCTTTTTTTATTAAGAAATCTGCTGATGGAGTTTGGTTTGGCCTGAGCTCGAGCTCGGCGCTCATAATATCCTGTTCCACCTCAAAATCAAATACAAGTCAATCAAAAATTATTTTAGGCCTGAACTCTGTGCAGTTGTTAGGAAGGCATGATGCAGGTGCAGTTGAATCTGACAATGTGTCCCCCAAGCTGCCCCCATTCCCCCAGCACGGCTGAAAGGGCAACTCCATGCACAACATCAACTTATCCGCATTTGGGGTATTCGTGTACTTGGGGTTGTCCACCACAATTATCAGCCTCCCAGGAGAGCCATGTGGTAACGTGGACACACTGTTCCATCACCTGTTATGTTTATTAAATCAATAGCCCACTAGCAAAACACGTTTCCTAACTTCCATAAGAATTTGGTTATTATTGCTATTAGAATAATACATTTTTTAGGATTTACTAAAAAACTTTCTAGCTTCTGAGTCAAACTTCTGACAAGTTTAACACACTTTATAAATATATTAAACAGCTGAGGAAATCATCACCTGGAGTTGCATCTCTGTCTCTCCCCCAATATACTGAGTTCATACAAAAGTACAAGAAAAATTCATTCCCCAAATTCCAATACATAAAGACACGTACTCACATGCACACATGTGCACACCCATCCCCCCCACACATATTCAAATAGAAAGTATTTGAAAATCCTACATGTGGGATATTATGACAATATTGGATTCAGCTCTGAAAACTGTCCCGAGTCCTCTGTAGGAGCTTACGTGCTTTTCTAGTGCTTCCCTAGCATTCTTGCCTTTTTCTATCAAAAGCAAGACATTATATTTAATTATCATTTATTTTAGTGTAAATCTGCATGGGCTCCTGCGTTTTGAGAGCGTGGTTACGTTTTATTCACCTGAAGTCTCCCTAGGAAAATCACACAAGATTTGGCACACAGGTTGTGCCCAAGAAATAGAAGAAAAAAATCCAAGTGAAAAAATAAACTCAAGGTTGAATAAATGTAAGAGACGTTAACTGCGCACAAAATTTTGAGGATAAGGTAATCACTGTGGGATAAAGTTAGAAAGGTCATATTAAGGAGGTGAGAATAGATTGGCTATTAAAGATTTGTGAGGAATTTATATTCATCTATTTTAAGTTTAAACGGCATTTTGAGTTCCATTTTTTAATTCTTCATTTATCCATTCACTCAAACACATATATTAGGTTTCTTTTCCATACCAAATCTCATAGTGAGTCCTAGGGTTACAGTAATGAATAAGGGAGACCCTTGAGGACAGGGATATGTTATCAAGGATGTACAAGCTAAAATTGTATCCGCTGGACAATGCCATATTAATTTAAATAGATTCCTATTTAAAAAAGCAAAGAAGAAAAAGTATTATCTCCAATTGCTAGGGGAAAGCACTAAGACTCAGGGAGTTTAAGGGATACATCCTATACCCGAAGGAGGTGGATTTGGTATTGAAACCCAAGACCTTCCCACCCTCAGGTTGTTTATGTTTTCTACCGCTCCAGAGTCGTCCATAAACAGGAAGTTGCGGGTAGGTACAGAAAATGAACTAGAAGGCGGCGAGAAACACACCCTTGCTATAATAAGGTGCACAGTAGTGAGCACTACTTTTGTTTCGGGAGTGCTACATTAGGGATAGACTTATTGACCGCTCTGCGCAGCTCCCCCCTGAGCAGCCAATTTAGGCGCCAATGCAGTTAAAAATAGGCTCTCTAGACATTTTCCTTTGCTCTAGCTCCAGGAGCTGACCACATTACCTCTCCTCACCCCCAATTAGTTCTCAATACAAAAGCACTTTGGCCCCCAGCCATTTCTAGAACCAGGGAAGCTGACTTCAGACCCAGCCTGAGCATAATTCCAAAAACAAGACCATGAGGGGAATGATGTGGAGTGAAGAACGTGGGCCAGATGCAGAGAGGTCATCTGACAGCATCATCCACAGTTCATTTGCCATTAATAACAAGACAGCCTGCATTCCTGGGCCTGCTTCAACCTACTAACAGGTACTCTCTGGGGACGGTCTCATCCCTCCTCCTCCGGCTGAGTGGAGCCACTGCCGAAGTATCTATGGACTTAAACTATCGTGTGTAACAACAACGGGACCCTACAGCGTCGGAACCTCTGGACACTGCTCTGTTCCAATGGAAGGGCTTCCTGGCCCTTCTTGTCTTCTGTATTCCTCACAAATGAGGGCATTTAATATGTCATCCTAATTCTCTTCTGTTTTCCATTTAAACACTCTCTTTATTAGAAGCACAAGCAATTGATTTAATTAAAAGGTTAATGCCAGAGCAATCTAATCTTCACTCCCCACCCTTCTCAGCTGATTTATCTGGGGTTGTAGCATACATGAGAAATCACACAGAAGGAAAAGGGAAAAAGCATCAGGCTAGTTTTATAACTAGATAAATCAAAGGACAGCTGTGGAGGACTTAGTGTAGTGAACACTGCACTTTGAATGGAGATTTTTAGATATGTCACTCAGCGAGACTCTCATCACAAGGCATTTTGAGCAAGTTTGTTCCCTTTCTAGGGTTCAAGTTTCTGATTCATTAAATGAGCGGGGTTTTCCAAACTTGCCTAATTATGAGGATTATATAAGGTACTTGTCAAAAATAGATTTCCAGGACCCACGTGGGATGAACTAAATCTGAATCTTCAAAGAGGAAGAGGTCACCTAAGGTGTGACCTAATGGCCAGAAGAGTTCAGAACACTCTAGGCAAATGGGCCCTGCAGTCTTGTCTATCTCTGATACCTTGGCCACATCTGACTGTGATTCTAAGGTATCATTAGATTTGGGTTATAGATAGAAACAAAATCAAGGGTTCGGTTTTTTTTCCAAAGTTCCTTTGAAGGTGTTAAAGTACAACAGCCAGAAGGCGTACCCAGGGCATGATCAGCCCCATAAAAAATCAGAAGACAAACAAGTTTATTCGTATATCCTGCCCAAACTGCCCTTTAGATGTCCCCACTCTGTCTCAGTTGTTCTCCCCTCTTGCTGTTATTTGGCTCAAATGTGGCTTCTGCTTTATATAGACTACCCATTGTGTCTGCTCCAGGGACGAGCACCCCGTTCTCCCAGCCATCTCTCCTTTTCTGTCTCCTACACAACTATTCTCAACTGTGTCTCACCAGACAGTATCTGTGAACCAATTAATATTTATGTGTTAATAACTAGTTTGGGCATAATGTATTTCCTCAGGCAGAGTATTTGCATTTTAACTAGATATATCACCTAAACTTGAAAGAATTATTCTCTGTTGGAATTTTGAGCAACGTGCACAATCTAGCGGAGAGATATTTGGGGCCAATGGGTTGCTCCTGACACACTAAATCACATCATATCATCATGGAAGAAAGTGCATTAATGGAGCTTTATGTTTTAATACTTTGATGTGTATAGAAGATTTAGCTACTAGGCTAAAAATCTCTCTGCCTCATCCACATGAAAAGGAATTTTGAAAATTTAATCAAAAATCCATTTAGCCCTTTCTGCTATTACCAACCCGGCTACTCTTTTCCCCCCATTAGAAGCATCCCTACACCTTAGGTTTTTATGACAATGAAGTCTGATTTTTCCGCAATGCAAATCTAAAGAATAAATTAGAACCTTGTGAAATATGTGCATCTTTGAAATGTTTAGAAAGGAAATATGATTTTAAGTGTCAAAACCACAGGTAGCCACATTTGAAAATGATGTGATGCACTTTTTTTTTCTATAAAGCTGAATGGACACTCCTGATTTTTTAAACAATGTTTGCAACATCAAGACCAAATGCCTGAGGATTTTCCTGTGTGCAGAATAGAAAACAATTGGAAGATAACATTACTGGCAGAGACAAAATTTAAAGGAAAATATTGTCACCAGTATTCATCTTACAAAGTTCACGTCAAACCTGACCAGGAAGGCCAAGCACAAGTGTTTTAGTTTCTGTGAAGAAATGGACAATGATTCAGTTGCCTAGGTTCTAAACAGACTTCCTGGACTGGAATGATGGCCTGCCACCTTTAAGCTCTGAGTCCCTGGGCAAGCAGATTCATTCCCCTTGCCTTAGTTTCTTTATTTATAAAGCATTAAAATATTACCTATTCAGCAGGATTTCTGTGGAGAATAAATGAAATCATGCAAACAACAAGCTTAGAATACTGCTCTGGCACTCAGTTATCATGGAATGTTAGTGACAAGTGTTATCATCATTACCCAATAGGCTTTTTCCCCAGAGGGTTATTAACTGGGGCCAATCTTTGCAAATCCAAGCTCTTAATTCCTGTTTATCACTTCGGTCCCCATCATGACCAACGTCCTTATAACATGTTGAAAAATTAAGGAAGTCTCAAGAATCCTTTTCACCCTTATGACTTAAACTTGGCAGAATCTTGTCCTGAGAGATCTGCTCTAGAATTCTTTCTCCAGTCTCCACCCAGGCTAGAAGGATCCTTCCTGATCTTCCCTCACCAGTGCCCTGCAATGTGAGAAGCGATGCCCCAGTGGAAGAGCAAGAAAACTGTCTCCTTGTCCCCTATAGCTTCCACCAATGAAAAGTGTGGTCCAACATATTCATTGGTGGTACATTTGTGACTTCCATTCTCCATGTATCCATTTAACTTATCCCCCATTGATTTTTTTTAATGTTTAATTACTTATTTTGAGACACAGAGAGAGAGAGAGAGAGAGAGTGAGTGAGCAATAAAGGGGTAGAGAGTGATGGAGAGAGAGAATCCCAAGCAGGCTCCACACTCAGTGTGGGTCCCAATGATGGGCTCAATCCCACGACCCTGGGATCATGACCCAAGCCAATACCAAGAGTCAGACCCTTAACCAACTGAGTCACCCAGGCACCCCTATTTCCTATTGATTTTAATGTGAGTGAACTATGTATCACTTGAGAAGTCAATAACTACTTAGTAAGAGCCAACTTTGTGACAAGTACCATCCCGGGACTAAAGATTTATTGATGGAAAGGACAAATAGGATTCTTGATAGTCAAGAGACCAACAATATATGTTTAAAAAAAACCCTATTATTAAACAATCAAAAATATGATAAGTGCCATGAGGAAAAAGTAGAGGTACTCTAAAATAGGAAGTTGGGAAGGGTGCCTGGGTGGCTCAGTCAGTTAAGCGGCCGACTTCAGCTCAGGTCATGATCTCACGATCCGTGAGTTCGAGCCCCGCGTGGAGCTCTGTGCTCACAGCTCAGAGCCTGGAGCCTGTTTCAGATTCTGTGTCTCCCTCTCTCTGACCCTCCCCCATTCATGCTCTGTCTCTTTCTATCTCAAAAATAAATAAACGTTAAAAATTTTTTTTTAAAAAATTAAAAAATATAAAATAGGAAGTTGGGAAAAGGACATATAAATTGGACATGTGAGAGATAAGTTTCAGTTGACAGGTTGAAATAAAGAGAAAAGGTATTCTATTCAGAAGAGAATGTATAGGGAGGCCATGTGAAGGAGAACATAACAAGCAAAAGTGTGGTGTATGAAGGGAATGGAAGACAGAGCAAACAGAGAGAAGCAGAACCAGCTCATTTGCGGCCTGGGAGACTATGTTAAAGATTTGAATATTTCATGAAAGCAATGGAAAATCACTGAAAAGTTTTTATGAGAGTAATTAAAAGTTCAGAATTGTTTTTAAGAGATCAGTCTGGCTGCATATAGAGGTGTCTGGCTAGGGAACAAATAGATGTGAGTCTACTGAGGATGCTCCTTTAAGTAGACATGTAAACTATTATGGTGGGTCTCGCTGAAGGGCTAGAAAGAGGAGAGGAAAGCAAGTCAATACTTTTTGGACATGTATAGGGATTAGAATTGATGAGATGTGTATGAGAAAGGAGATGTGGAGGGTATTCTGGAAAATTCAGGAAAAGTTGTTTTTTTGTGTAGGCAACCCTGATGTAAGATAATTGGGACATGCTGAGTTTGAGGGTCTCAAGGATATCTCAGTAGGGATGTCAGGAAGATGGCTGAATATGTGGATCTGGAGTTCAGATGAGTGGTGTTGACTTTGGATATAATTTTCAGCAATGAAACCACGGGAGTATAAGAATTCACCTAGGGAAATTGTATCCAGTGAAAAAATGAAATAATCTAGAATTGAACCTTGAGGTACTGCAAACTTGAAAGAATCAAGGGAAGAAAATAAACTATAAAGGAGCTATGAGCAAAGCGGGAGACACTGAATAATCTGTAGATGTCAAGAGGAAAGAATACCTCACAACAAGGGAATGGTAGAGTGTGAAATGCTTGTGAGAGGTGAAGTGTGCTGGGGAGTAGCAATGTTCAATGGTTCTACCATCAGGGAGCATTGGTGATCATACCTTGAGCCATTCTGATAGCTTGACATAGTTGGCATGTGACTGGGAAGTAACGATACCTAGATGGTAAATCTGGAGAATTCATCATGTTCTTCGGTGAAAGGGAGGAGAAAGAATGGGAAAGTTTGATGGAGAATGGAGGTCACGGTAATGTTATATGAGGTTGTACCTTGAAAGGCTGAAGGAAGATATCTAGTATAAAGTGAAAAGAAAGAGATTGATCCATGTCTCAGAATTCCTGAGAAAGCAAAATGAACTGAGAAGTGGAGGTATTGGTTTTAAGTTGGGGAAAAACATACCGTCAAATCCTTCAGCTTACCAGGAGAGGAGAATGTACAAATACATGAAAGTCCTAGCAGAAGTTTTTCTATCATTCCTTCCAGGCTTCCCACTGCGAGTTCCACTGTTGCAATTTGAACATATGTAGAGCATATGACTTGTCTGTTTGCTTCCTTAGTCTCTGAAACGAAGTAATCTGTGTCTAGAACTGGTGTAGAGACAGGTGCGTATCCCCCTGAGATCTCAGAGTTTGACTTTGGTGCACTACCTAGATGTATTCTCAGTAGTTTCACTTAATGAAGGGTTAGAGTGTTCTCTTTTGGAAAACAGCAAACAAGAGAAAGAGTTTCTGAGAATAGCACTCTCTATTTCGTAATCCCTGTACTACATATTCTCTCTCAGAGCCAGGATAGGCTAGGGTTATGCTACCAAAACAACTATCTCCATAGTTTATTTCTTGTTTTTGTTCCGTGTTTATTTCAGGCTGTAAGGGTGAAAGTAGTAGCAAGCTAACTAATGATCCACTGTCTTATCACTACACCATCTGAAAGCACAGCCTCCCAGTCTATGGGGCAGAAGACAGAAAGCTGAAAATGTGTATGTCATTTTCTGTGTGTGTCAGTCCAGCCTGGAAACTTGTTATTTCCTCCCACAGTTATGGTGGTTTGAACAAGGCCCTTGGCCCTACCTAACTAGAAGGGGGCTTGGAATTTTGGGTGAACATCACCAACTTTGCCACAATCCCCCCACTCTAGTCACTAAACATTTCTTTATATATTTTTCCACACATATAACACACTTGACTCCTTACCAAATTAAACAACTCAAAGTCTCATCCATCCAGGACATTAAACTCAAAGTCTGGGATCTCAGTTTGATGTTCTATAGTTTCATAACTTGTTTTTGACTGGAGACCTATAAAGCAAAAATACAAATCATCTAAACCTCTATACTTAAATTATACTATGGACCAGAGACAAAGTAACCACCATAAGCACCTTTATCTCCTTCAGGAAGGGAAGGAAAGAGAGACAGGCATAGATCTAAAGAAACCTGAATTTTCATTGGATGAATATTGTGAATGTTTCCTGCTTTGGATCAGGGAACATATTTTTGGCTGTACCTGATTCTGTGCCCAAAAACTCAAAGCCCTGAGTTTAACACTCTGGAGTGTTCTTGCTTTTCTCTTCTCATTCTTGGACACATCTGAAGTCAGTATTTAGAAATCTCTTGTCTTTCTTGAGAGCTATACAGCTCTTGGAGAAAGTTGAAAGATGTAAGAATTTTTCTGAGTCTCAAAGACTTTAAAACTTAGCTCAAGTTCCCAGTTTCCTAGCAATACAATTCTCTCAAAAAAATTAGTATGTTTCTTGTGTATTTAATATAGATTAAAGTCAATGTCTATATTTGTTTATGACTCACCACTCCCCTTTCCATTTGAGGGGGGATCTCTTAATACTAAAATAGTTTATTTTAAAAGGTGTTGCTTTAATAATCCTTGCATTTGTCAGTTAATTCCATTTTTAGGAAAGATTTTACTATGGGGCATGTCTTGGTCTTTGCCCTGTGGGATCTTTTTCATTTGGGAAGTTTTATCAGCAGGTGTGAATGCCATACCTATGTGATATTTGTCAAGAAGCTGAGTTTAAATTAATCCATGTCTTTCAAAGATTCCTCAATTTTACTTCTTAGTCTTTAGGGTCTCAAGGATATCTGCTCCTCCGATATTATAAGTATGAATTTCTGGAATCACTCTATTCTGTTTTATTTCTGCTTGACATCAGAACCATTCCTCCTGAGATGATGTTTTTCTTGTAATACCTTTCCAAATGCTCCCTGTAAACATTAGTTCCCCTCTGATATTTATTAGCTCGTATATGGATCATTAAAAATACCTCTTGACTTCTTTCCAGGCAACTAATCTCTCTTATTGTGATGCAGCTTCCATTTTCCTACCCGATTATGATCATGAAACCACAACTCTGATCCCATTTATTTTTTTAAGTATCTTCATATATAACAAGAAGAGTGTTTATGTAAGGGGTACACATTCTGTGCCAGACATGGTTTCATGTGTTGTCTCATGTAATCCTTGCAGCAATATGATAAATCATCACCCCATCCAACTTGTAAGTGTTTCAGACATAGAGAGGTTAAGCAACTTTTTCCATGTTAGATAATATTAACTGGCAGACCTAGCCTTGTGGTTATGGATTGTGTGGATTCCAAATCTCATCTCATTCCCTCCCACTCTTATCTCTGAAAGAGTTAAAATGATAGGTGCAATCCATAAAATGTAAGCAATTAAGCCAGCTGGAGTCCAGTGAATGGTTCAGATTTTGCACACTATAGATAAGGTCTGTCTGAATTAAAATGTCTGAGTCCCAGGCACCTTGGTGTCCTTAAGAAATCACTGCAATTTAACACATCTTCTAGACATATTTAGAATATCAAATTTTAGGCTTTTTTTTTTTTTTTTTTGCTATTTTTTTTTTTTCACTTTCTCCTTAATAGAAATCTGGCAAGGATAAGTGTGGGTGAAATGAGGGAAACCTCTTTCAAGTGAAAAACTGCCAAGGACACCACACCTCAAACTACAACCTGGTGACCACATTATCAAAAAAGCCTTAATTTAAAGAACTAGTAGAAATCACACATAGGTGTTTATTTTTTAATTTTTTTAATGTAGCAATTTTGTCTTACTTTTTTTCTCATTTCTTAATTCACACTGTGATACTTTTAGACTTTTTTTTTTTTTTAACAGGCAGTGCTGTTGTTTGGAACACTCAATTCACACTCTCTCTTTTCCAGTTCTTTCACACTTCCAGAAAAACATTGCTTAAAACTGCCATTATATGTCTTAGATCTTAATGTGCTCTACCTTGTCTTTTGAATTTTAATCTCTCAGTGACTATCTTTATGAAAAATAAATGGCCCCAAATAAAAATTACAAAATAATCAACCAATCTGGGCTCACTCACAGTGTCTGAAACACAGTACACACATGTGATGTTTATAAATGAAACCAAATAATACGAGCCATGATTTTCTCAGTGATCACATCATTGAGCCATTCAGCCCTTGTTTTGCAACTAACGAGAACTGGTCATTTCAGATTTAAAAGTTTTGTTCTGGATTAAAATAATATAAATTTATAGAAAATATGGAATATTCAATAAACCAGAAAAATCCCATCACCTGAAGAAAAACACTTCCAGTTTTTATGTTCATATATTTTATAGTACTGTTTATATATAACTGCACATATGATGCATATTGAGTTTCTTCTTAACAGTACAAAATGGCATTTCTAAGATCTTCACAAGTATCATTGATGAGTATCATATTCTAATCCATCATGCATTAATTTACTTAATCAATCTGCTATGGTTCTGCATTTATCTGTCCTTTATATTCTTGTGGGATAAAAACGACTCTGCCATGGGTATCTTTCTAGTGTTTCTTCTTTACAATTTGTCCCCAAAATTGGGATTACGGGGTCAAAGTTTACTGATGTTTTCAAGCCTCCGAGTACACATTGTGAGGGTGTTTTCCAAAACATTTGTACAATTTTAGGGTTTCAACAGTGAAAAACTGTTAGTCACTTCACTCTAGCAAACACTGAGATTGATTAGAAAATCTTTCATTGATAACTAGTTTATAGTGAGCATATCTGGTGTATTTAGCACTTTGTTAAGTGCTGGTATTTTTAAAATGCTTACACGTACAATATCTCATTCAGGAAGACTTGCAAAAAAAAAAGATGGATAAGCTATTATTAGACTCTTGTGTAAGTGGAACATTTGAGGCCAATTACAGTCAAATAAAATGCCTACCGTCACTCAATGGAGGAGCTGAGAGTCTAGGTCACATTCTGCAACCCGCAGGCTGGTCCTTTTCTTTCTATCCCATCTGGCCTTGTCTGAATGAGTCCCTCTGTGCACACATGCAGACAGAGTGACACTTTCCTACAGCATGAGGACAGGTGCACGGCTTCCATTTAGCTACCATTTTTTTTTTCTGTCAAACACATCCATTATGATGGGTCCCAGTAAATCCTTTTAGATTATGTCTAGGGCCATATTGGTATAAAAGGCTGCTAAGAGCTGAGATCACTCTTTAAATTATTGGGCCATTTACAGAAAGAGAAAACTGAGGAAGACACATGTGCCAGATTCATTATCACCCAGTACACTGGTTCATGTTCATCACTGTCAGTAAACCTATTGTGTACGTGAAAGGAGTATAGCACAAATCCATGTGTGTGCCCTAGTGCCTGGCAGAAAACCAATCCTACTGGTTTTCTCAGTTTCCCTCTCATATTCTTTCTTCTTTGGCCACACATTGTTATTCTGAGATCAGAAATATGCAATGAAATCTCACTTCTACCTCTCACTTTTCACAGCAGGCTACCTCATTTGCAGATTGATTTTATATCATTAGCCAGTGATAATTAGAATGCTAACATTTTAATTAATGTAGTCATCATCAGTTGTTTTCTTTTGCTCTATGATATCCATTGCTACATTTTGAACTTATTTTTTAGACCACTGATGGATATAACAACACTAAAGAAAATGTTCTAAAAGGAAAAATGTCACAATGTTTACTCTAGCACATCTATTTCAATGCTTGCTTATTCTATGTATTATTTGTCCATATGCATAATATGCATATATTTATTAAATTTTGAAATTATGTTGTATGAATTTCCCTTCATATGTCATGCAATTTGGGGTCTATGTTTTATCCATAATTATGGTTTGTAATGGTTGTGTGAAATTTCATTGTATGCATATACAAAGTTTGTTTGCTATACATCATATGGAATAGGGGGGTATTTATAATAATTTTTCACTCTTAAAAAGAAAGCTGTAATAAATATCCTTGTGCGTTTGTAGGATTCTAAATTGAGGAACACTTCCTCATATTAATTCTATATTGAGAAGAATCTCCCTAAGATCACTCCCAAAAAGTGACCTCAGAGGGCTACAAAGTGTATACATTTGGCAATTCTTTTTTTTTTTTTTTCAACGTTTATTTATTTTTGGGACAGAGAGAGACAGAGCATGAACGGGGGAGGGGCAGAGAGAGAGGGAGACACAGAATCGGAAACAGGCTCCAGGCTCTGAGCCATCAGCCCAGAGCCTGACGCAGGGCTCGAACTCACAGACCGCAAGATCGTGACCTGGCTGAAGTCGGACGCTTAACCGACTGCGCCACTCAGGCGCCCCAGCAATTCTTGATGCGTATATCACAATTACCTTCCCAGAGGACAGTGCTATTTCTATTGATTCTTTTTCTGACAAATTTTATTTAAATTCCAGTCAGTTAACACACAGTGTAATATTAGTTTCAGGTGTAGAATTTAGTGATTCAGCCCTCCCATACAACACCCAGTGTTCATCACAACAGGTGCACTCCTTAATCTCCATCACCTATTTCACCCATTTCCCACCCACCATGCCTCTGGTAACCGCTAGTTTGTTCTCTATAGTTGAGTCTGCTTCTTGGTTTTCCTGTCTTTTATGCCCTATATTCATATGTTTTGTCAATTTTTTCATAGGAGTGAAATCATATGGATTTGTGTTTCTCTATTTCACTTAGCATAATACTCTCTAGCTACATCCACATTATTGCAAATGGTAAGATGGCATTATTTTTTATGGCTGAGTAATATTCCAGTGTGTTAGAGAGTGTGTGTGTGTGTGTGTGTGTAGTCAATGGACAGAAATGAACCCACAACTGTATGGTCAAATAATCTTTACAAAGCAGGAAAGAATATCCAATAGAAGAAAGGTAATGTCTTCAGCAAGCAGTGTTGGGAAAACTGGACAGCAACATGCAAAAGAATGAAACCTGACCACTTTCTTATACCAGACACAAAAACAAATTCAAAATAGATTAAGGCCTAGAACTGAGACAGGAAACCATTACAACCCCATAGGAGAACAGTTCTTTCTTGATATGTCTCCTGAGGCAAAGCAAACAAAAATAAATAAACTATTGAGATTTCATCAAAATATTTCTACTGATTCTTATAAAGCTTTCTGAAGCTGTAGACCATGGTTAACCCATTTTACAGTAGATTTAATTAGATTTAACTTTTTTTAAATTTTTACTTGTTTTTGAGAGAGAGACAAAGACAGAGTGTGAGCAGGGGTGGGGAAGAGGCACAGATAAAGGGAGACACAGAACTTGAAGCAGGTTCCAGGCTCAGGGCTGTCAGCACACAGACTGATGCAGGGCTCGAACTCACAAACTGTGAGAGCTTGACCTGAGCCAAAGTCAGATGCTTAACTGATGGAGCCACCCAGGTGCCCCATAGTAGAGTTTTAAAGTTGTCAGCTATCTAACATAATAAGGAAAGCCTACTGAGATATGTACTAGAGGAACACAAGTCCCTGTGTTAGGGTATGGCTTGTAGCAGATGATTCCTCTCCTCAACAAGTTCTTAAGGCAGGAAGAGTTGATATTTGGTCTCTCTTTTCCAGTTCTAAATGGCAAAGTGGGGAAGAATCAGACTAGACTGAAGCTTTAAGTCAGGTCAGAGCTTTCGAGAGGTCCCTGGTTGTCTCCTTCCCCACTTTCACTAGACTGATCCTCCAGGATATCGTGACTCATAAGAGAAAGCCATCTCAAACTATATGTTTTCCTAACCTCTCACACTCTGAGCACAAGACTGGAGAAAGCCTGATAAGTATATGAAGACTTCAAGGAACAATATACCCTCTTTCCATGAAGATGCTAGAATCTGGAGTAAACACCAAATCTTGCCAATTTGTTGACAACTATATACACAGTCCTTTATTTCCTAAGTGGGTTTTGAAGAAGAGATTTCTGTGGCTGTGTTTCCATTCACATATTTGTTTAAACATTCTTATATCCAGTCTATTTGGAATTCTGTAACATGTTAGTTATCATGGAGTTTCGGGACAATAAGTGTTTGATTAGTCTTAGATAAAAGATCAAGTCCTAAGTCATTTCAGGTCAAAAGAATGTTTTGTGAAAACTAATAAGGGAAATCTCACTCAAATGGACTCAGGAAGCTAGAAGAGAAAGCTGGAAGAGATAGCAGTGCCACTCAATATCAATTATGAAAAGATTTTCATTTACAGATACCAACAGAAGAATCATCAACAGGAAAGATTAATCAATCAATTGCTCCAACAGGATAAGATGTACATTGAATCTTCTACAAGAAATCCACTGATTCACTTGGTAAGAAACCATCATCTCTCTTAACTCTTGCTTTCCTCTGTGAACTTTCATTCAAAACAACCTTTCCCAACCTCCTCCTTTTTCTCCATAAAAGGAGTCTGCTGGACATGCCTATGTTTTTACCTTGGCTTGCTTTTTGCAAATTGCAATTCTCTTTCATTCCCAGCAGGAGGAAAATTTTGCTGGTTAAATAACTCACTTGAGGTTAAAACATGTTATGTAGTTAGAAAGAGTGAAAAGATCTGTAGGTTGTTCTTTGGAGTTTAAAATTTCTTCAAAGAAGTGACTTGATTCTTTGCAAAATCATTTTCATATTTGGTCAGTGTCTCTAGTTCTGTTGCCTTGGGAATTGAAGAAGTTAGGGAAAACATAGTTGGAATTACTTTATTGTTTGAGTAGCTTGCTGAACTAGCCAAACATTGGTGACCCTGCTCCCTTCCTGGGTAAAACTACTTTAAGCACATTTGAAAGGGAGGAAACCAAAAATATGGTTACAGATAATTAAAAGTTAACACATTCAAAAAATATTTTTTTTTCTATTTCTCTAGAAACTGCTGTTGGAATTTTGATAAGGATTGAATGGATTCCATATATTGCTTTCAGTAGTATGGACAATTTAACCTTAAATCTTTCAATATATAAAAATAGGATATCATACATTTGTTTATCAATGTTTTGTCGATTTCAGTATGTTAGTATTTTGCCTGGTTACTTAGGTTTATTTCTAAGTATTTTATTCTTTTTGGTGTTATTATAAATGAGGTTATTTTCCTAATTTTCTTTCCAGAAAACCCATTGTTAGTGTATAAAAAGGCAAAATGATTTTTTTTTTTGTATTTTGGTTTGTAGCCTGCATCACTACTGAGTTCACTTATTAGTTCCAACCATGTTTTAAATTTTATTTATTTATGGAGTTTTCAGGGGTTTCACTATATTAGACCATGTTATCTGCAAACAGGAACAATGTTATTTCTTTTGTTTTGACTTAAATGCTTTTTATTTGTTTTTCTTGCCTACTTGCTCTGGCTAGGACTCCCTGTATTACACTAAAAAGAAGTGATGAGAGTATGCATCCTTACCCGGTTCCAGATCTTAGGAGAAAAACTTTCAGTTTTTTCACTACTGAGTGTGATGTTAGCTGTGGGCTTTCAAATATGGTCTTTATTATGTTGAAGTAGTTTTCTTTTATTTTAGTTTTTGATGTTTTACATGGAAGAATGTTGAATTTCATCAATTTTTTGGCATCTATTTGGATAATCATGCTAGTTTTATCCTTTATTCTGTCAATGCAGTATATTGTGTGAATTGGTTTTTATATGTTGAAACATCTTTGCATCTCAGGGATAAATTCTACTTGGTCATGCTATGTGATCTTTTTATTGTGCTGTTGAATTCAGTTTCGTAGTATTTGTTGAGGACTTTTTCATCTACATTTATTAAGATATTGGCCTGTAGCTTTCTTTTCTTGTGAGGTCTCTGACTTTGGTGTCAGGTTAATACTAGCATCATAAGACAAGTTTGAAAGTGTTTTTTCTTCTTCAGTTTTCTGGAAGAATTTGAGAAAGATTGCTGTTAATGCTATTTAAATGTTTGATAGAATTTATCAGTAAAGCTATCTAGTCCTGGGCTTTTCTTTGTGTAAGTTTTTTTAATACTGATTTAATCTCCTTACTAGTTATAGTACAATCTGTTTAAACTTTGTATTGCTTCAGAATTCCATCTGCTGGTTGAAGTTCCAATAATTTATTTATTTACTTTAAATGATCTAGTTTATTGGTATATTAGTGGTTATATTAGTCTCTTCTGATCCTTTTTATTTCTGTGGCATCAAATTTAATGTCTCCTCTTTCATTTCTGATTGTATTATTTCAGTTTTCTTTTTTATTTTTATCGGTCTAGCTAAAGGTTTACTAATTTTGTTTATCGTTTCCAAAAATCAGCTCAGTTTTATTGATTTTTCTATTCTCTATTTTGTCTACTTCTTCCCTTTGCTCTCTATTTTTACTCTGAATTTTTTTTAACTTCCTTTCTTCTACACTTTTAAAATTCACAGGGAACCCAAAGGATCTTGAATAGCCAAATCAACTTGAGAAAGAACAAAACTGAAGGCATCACAATTTCTGATTTCATAATATATTACAAAACTAAAGTAATTAAAATATTATGATATAGTATGATACTGGCACAATGACAGACATATAGATCAACAGAGCAGAATAAAGAACCCAGAAGTAAGTCCACACATATATGGTAAACCGATTTTTGACAAGGATGCCAAGACTATACAATGGGGAAAAGATAAGTCTCTTCGACAAATGATGCTAAGAAAACTGGATATGCACAAGAGAAAGAAAGGAAGGAAGGAAGGAAGGAAGGAAGGAAGGAAGGAAGGAAGGAAGAAAGAAAGAAAGAAAGAAAGAAAGAAAGAAAGAAAGAAAGAAATTAGATCCTTATTTCACACCACACACAAATTCAAATCAAAATAAAGATATAAATGTTAGACTCTCAGAAGAAACTGTAAAATTCTTATAAGAAAACATAGCGGAAAAGCTTCATGACATTATCCTTAACAATAATTTCATGGATAGGACACCAAAATCACAGCCAACAAAAGCAAAAATAGATAAGTAGGACTAAATCAAGCAAAAGCTTCTGCATAGCAAAGGAAACACTCAACAGAGTTAAACGGCTTCCTGTAGAATGGAAGAAAAGATTTTTAACTGTATATCTGATAAAGAGTTAATTTCCAATATTTATAAAAAAATTCCTACATCTCAACAGCAAAAAAATGGGTTAAAGACACGAATAGACCTTTCTCCAAAGACATACAAATAGCCAATAGATATATGCTAAGATTCTCTGTCACTATTAATCAAATTCAAATCAAAATCATAATGAGATATCATATCACACCTCTTAAGATGGCTATTATCAAAATCCCTCCAAAGACAGTAATTTTGATGACAATAAAAGGATATTGGAATTCTTGTACCCTTTTAATGAAACTGTAAAATGGTATTCCTTCATGTAAAATTGTATGGAGATTCCTTAAAAACTTAAAATGGAGCTATCATATGATTTAGCAGTCCCACTTCTGAGTATTTGTCCAGAAGAACTGAAATCATGATCCTGAAGAAATATTAGTACTCATGTTAAAGTGCTATTCACAATAGCAAAGATGTGGCAATAAGCAAATGCCTATTGACGGATGAATGGATAAATACACACACACACACACACACACACACACACACACTGGAATATTGTTTAGCATTTAAGCAGAAAAGAAAATTCACAGTATGTAACAATATGGATGAACCTTGAGAACATTATGCTAAATAAAATAAGCCAGCCACAGAAGAACCAACTGCATGATTCCACTTCCATGAGGCATCTAAAATGGTCAAACTCAAAAGTGCCTGGGTGGCTCAGTCAGCTAAGCATCCAACTTCGGCTTAGGTCATGATCTCATGGTTCATGAGTTTGAGCCCCGTGTCAGGCTCTGTGCTGACAGCTCAGAGCCTGGAACCTGCTTCAGATTCTGTGTCTCCCTCTCTCTCTGCTCCTCCCCTTCTTGTGCTCTATCTCCCTCAAAAATAAACATTATAATTAATTAATTAATTAATTAAATGGTCAAACTCAGAATCAGACAGTAGAATGGTGTTTACTAGGACCTGGGAGGAGGGGAAAATGGGGAGTTGCTAATCAACAGGTATTAGGTTTCAGTTACACAAAATGAGTAACTTCTAGAGATCTTCTGTAGAACATTGTGTCTATGATTGACAGCACTGTTTTGTGCACTTAAAATTTTATTAAGTTGGTAGATCTCATTTTGAGTGTTCTTACCACACTCAAATAGAATAAAATTTAACAAATTTTACAATATTATCAGGTCATGTATTCCTATATTCTAATAGAAATTTCTATAGTCTTTTCTAAGCCTAAAAGTAAAAATGGTCTACTTCGGATTACCAGTTTGCCTTCTGCATTCAAATCTCCCTTCTGAGTAATCTGAAATATAGACAACATTGACACATTTAACACTACACATACTATTTATTCCTCTCATTGTTTCTGTATTCATCCCAGGCACATAACATTTATTCTGGTTCAAATTTTCTCCAGCACATGGCAAACAGGCTCATGACTTTGGATCCTACTTTGGTTTTGCCTGAAATTCTGCTTTTGCCTGAAATTCCTCCATTGCTCCCACAACAGACGAAGTTTTGCTCATCACCTCTGGATTCAAAAAAATCTATCTTGCTGAGTTTTAGGAAGGCAGAGTCCCTTTCTTCCTGTTCTGGCTTTCGCTGGTAAATTCATCATTTAGTATATATTTAGTGGTCGTGATGTCTGCCTTACTGTCCACATGTGGGAGTGTTCTGAGGGCCGACAACATGGCATATTCGTCCAATAGCTAGTGCAGCTCTCTCATATTGACCTAGCCCCCAGGAGGTGATCAATATGTTTGTTGAATGTATAAACTCTAAATTGTTGGACTCCTCCTATCCACAGACCAAACCTCACAGTCAAAAGTTTAGAACTACATTAGTTATAGAACTACATCCTCAGGGCTGTAATGATACATCAAGAACATCAAACATGTCTATGGAAATTGCCCAAAAAGAAAATATGTGTCAGTGTCATGTTTTTATCACGGTCTCCAATGGTCTGGTGCTGTGCAGAATTAACTCACATAGGCAGAAATGGGTATAATTGCAAGCCATGATTGAAAGTCTTGAAAATAGACAGCAAACAGCCTGCCTTCCTAAATCCATCCACGGGGGTAAACTTGGTCTTTTGTGAAATAAACCAAAGTTACGAAAAGTCTTTAATTTCCTTCTTGGTTACAACACATTATTAAGTGATGCTATCATCTTCCCCTGTTTCCCTCTAATACATTTGGTTGGGGCTGGCTTTATTTTCTGTTTAATAGCAGAAAAAAAAATGTCATTAAGGAGATATGCAAATGGTTCAAAGATGGTGAGCTGAAGTAATTAAAACCCTCCATATAAAAAGCTTGATCAAGATTAAATTGTATATATACTTTATTCACACGTACCTTTTCCCCCAAATCGAATTTAATTTATCCAATCCTATAAACCTAAAGTTGCACACCAGCAATTCATAGACTCATGCTGCATCAAGTTCTCATTTTAATCCAATGAAAAATTGCCAGGAAACCGAGATGCGGATTTTGAAACCCATTAATCAGGTTTTTTGACAAATAAGAAGCAAAACAAAAGATGGAAATATCATTTTATATAGAATTCCAAGAATATAGTAAGAAACCAACTAAGGTTTCCTAAGGAACCAACTGAGGTTTCTCCATTCTCAATGCAGCTATGTACTAAATGCTTTCTGGGGTTGTAAAGGCAGGATGACTCTTTCCTAAACCAGGAAATAACATCATAGCAAGAAAAGATAGTTTCGTATTGGGAACTGGAGGTACAGAGTCAGTAAATTCTGAGCAATGGAATATCCTTGAGAAGCATTTGTCTAGTAAATTTAGCACCAAACTTTTGAACTTCAGCATCTATAAGTCTAATCTTACCCAATCTCTAATCATTTTAGACCAAAATCACTGAGCTACAACTTTCTGCTTTTACTTTAAAATCGTCTTTAAATAAATTGCTTTCCATCTGTCTTTTTCCCATTATAAATTTTTAAGACAGACTTTATTATGCCAACTCATTTTGGCTGTATTGAAAACAAATTCTTTTTGAGGGTGAGGTATCATCATTCAAATTCTGAAACTTCCTATTAACGCTTCGGAACATAAGCCAGAGTCCACCAGACACAAATTGTCAGACAAATGTCAAACACAGAAAGTTTGCATTGGCCATATTCTAAGGTCTTTTTCCCCCAGGGGAATATGATTGTCTTTGATAAGTAGGATCTTGATATCCCTACGAAGCTTTGCTATGTGAGTGAAACCGAGTGGTCCCAAACAGGACTTGCTGGAAGTTAAATTGTCATATTTAATGGCACCAAACTATGAATAACAACCATTTCATGAGCGCTTCAAGTACTAAGCATTGCATTTCATTTGGGATTTTCACAACCACCTTGTCCTTTGGCACTATCCCATTTTTAAAAAAAAAATTTCAATGTTTATTTTTGAGAAAGCGAGAGAGTGCACACACACGCACAAGCTGGGGAGGGACAGAGAAAGAGGGAGACAGAGGATCCAAAGCAGGTTCTGCGGTGATAGCAGATGTGGGGCTCGAACTCAAGATCGCGAGATCATGACCTGCGCTGAAGTCAGTTGCTTAACTGACTAAGCCACCCGGGCACCCTGACATTCTCCCATTTTACAGTTAAAAAGATTTTAAATAATTTGTCCTTTGTATCATATGCCTAACATGAGATGAAATCTTAATATATGTCCAACATCCTGAACACCAAATCTCAAACCCATACACTGTTATTTCTTTGATAAGGTGGTAGATACATCTAAAGTGACAACAAATGTTCAAAGGAGGAGTACACATTATCTCCTTGCAAGTATAAATGCATCTATGAAGAGTGGCTTGACTGACATTTGAAATCAAAGAACTAAAAAATGTGAAACCACGAGTCACTTCCTTCCTTTAAAAAATTAATTAAAATTCCCTCCAATACCTTTTACTATCTCCTTTACCAGATAGCAAACCCTCAACAATGTTCCTATAGTCTGACCCTTAGCTAAATCACTTGTTTATTTGGAGACCACTAGTAGTTCCGGTTGTCTTCACCCTGGGCGTTCTTCACTCAAACTCCCCAAACACACTCTTCTCCTCCCATCTCTCTTGGCTCAACACATAAGCTATGTTCTGTAGGAAACTCCGGGGCCACAAGAAGAGGTCAAGTCCTCTTCTAGGTGTGAGTCCCCACTGTGTTGGATTTGTTTCCCTTGGCATGTAATTCAATTGTAATTAGTTGTCAGACAGGGACAAAATATAGAACTTCCTCAACTTATTATGGGGGTATGTCCTAACCAACCGATGATAAGTTGAAAATATCGTAAGTAAAAAATGCATTTAATACATCTAATCTACATCATAGCTTAGCCCAGCTGAACTTACGCATGCTCAGAATACATGTATCAGCCTACAGGTGGGCCAAATCATCTAACGCAGAGACTGCTTTATAATAAAGTGTTGACTATCTCATATAATTTATTGGATACTGTAGTAAAGTGGAAAGCAGGGTGGTGGTGTGGGTACAGTGCATTGGTTATTTACCTTCATGATCTGTGGCTGACTAGGAGCAGTGGTTCACTGTCATTGCCCAACATCATGAGAAAGGATGTTACCACCTTATCCGCCTGGGGAAAATTTCCAAAATAAAAATGTGAAATACCATTTCTACTGAATATGTATCACTTTGGGATCATAATAAAGTAGAAGAAAATTGTAAATAGAACCATCTGAAGGCAGGAACTGTCTGTATATGAAATCATGAGTATCACGAGCTTTCACTGCTATTCTCTGCCTGACACTTTCTGGATCTTTCCTTGTGTTGACCCAGGTGTTGGATGAGTCAATGAAATAGAGGAACTATAGACGATGACAGCCACAGAAAGAAAGCGAAGAGAGAGAAAGAGTATGAATTATTAAGTAAATGGGGCAAAATGTTAAAAAAAATGCTAAAAGCAAAATGTATATAGGAGTTTTTTGCAATTATGCAAGGTCATAAGTAAGCCACAATAAATACCAAAATGTAAGCATACATAAAAACATGCGGTCAATAAGCAACAGGAATTTATGGGAAGAAAATCAAAATTTCTCAATAATCTCCAAAGATCAAAAGAACAGGAACCAATATTTTATGTTATTATATTTTATATAATAAATAAAATTATATTTTATTTTATTTAGGGGAAGTGAAACATTGTGAAGATCCAAACTCAACTCATTTAACAGAAATATGTTTAACTCAATCTAATTAGCACCAATAAATCTACATATCCACCCCTCAAGGGATTCTTTTGTTAGTCAGCTTATCCCATGGTATCTGATATATCAAAGGGTCTTGATAAAAAAGAAAAAATCTGAATGGATGAATGAACAATATCATGTCCTCCAATGTATAGTACATCTATACCTTGAATTCTATTCTAGTGTTGCACTTTATAGACTATATCAGGGGTCAGTAAAGAGTCATCTAGTAAATAATTTAGGCTTTGCAGATCTTATAATTTCTGTGGAAACTTCTCAACTCTGCTATTGTAATGCAAAGACAGCCATAGATAACATGTAAACAAATTACTGTTACATAGATAACATGTAAACAAAATACTGTGTATTTTAAAAGAGAGAAAGAAAGGAGACAGAAAGAAAGAAGAAAGAAAGAAATAAAGAAAGAAAGAAAGAAAGAAAGAAAGAAAGAAAGAAAGAAAGAAAAAGAGAAAGAGAAAGGAAGGAGAGAGGGAGCAGGAAGGGAGGAAAGAAGAAAGAATTTATTGTAGGCCCTAACATTTATTTATAGACCAAAAATTTTTGTAGACACTGGAATTTGCATTTCTTTGCAGCCACTAAAAAATGTAAAAAAAAAAAAAAAATAGTATGTGTACTGTTCAAACACAAACAGTAGACCTGATTTGACCTATGAGCTAAGGTTTCCCAAACACTTGCCTATATCATTTTTTTGCTTGTATGCCAATCCTTTCTTAAGTTGTATATAGCTTTAGAGCAGAGCAGGTACTATCTTTGTACCTCCACTATCTAATTATACATTGTAGAGATTTTTTTAAATAGGATACCAAATAGAGATCTTATGTGCATTGAATCAAAACACATTCCACTTAAATGAATTGATGTAACTAACTTATTACAAACATCCGTATATTAATAATTTTGAATGTCTTAAGTCATACATACATATTAACTTAACCTTTAAAATAGTTTCTTTTATGATAAAACAGAGGAAAATTTGTATTTAACACACAGCAAGTTTCCCTGAAATTTGAAGGCATTTATCTTCATAACTGTGCCATAATTTCCTCAAAATCACAGTTCTCCCTAATTAACTGAGTATGTGCAGTTCCTCATATAGGGCTAGACTAGAGAAGACACTTAGTAGATAGTGACTGATGTGACTTATAAAGAAAATAAAGATTAAAATGGAGCTATACAGAAAAAACACAGTCAAAATGTCTGTATCACTATACATATACGAAACCCTGAAAATATTTTTTTCTAAATTGCACAGCTTCAAATGATTACAAAACTCTAAGTTTTTCATTGAAAAAGAGATCTGGCATATTTATTTTTAATAAAAATAAAAATAATTAAGATCATGGATTTTATTCAATGTGTTTGATCATAAACTTCTATTATTATTCTTGGTCATGCATGATTTCTTAAAAGACATAATATCAGAGGTGTAAGGAAAAACTTAAAGTAAGTCATCAACAGATTTGGTTTTGTTCCTTTACCCTTTCTGGCATCCTCTCTCCAGGTTCCTCCAAATGAACAATAATTCAGCAACCTACGAAGTCCCCCACACTGCTGCTTCAGATCTGCTTGGGAATTTTTTCTTCCCACTAGTCAACACACCCCCTGCTGGCTCTAGGCTAACATTCACTCCACCTTATTAAAAATGCCAGTAAAAAGCTAATTATAGACGTTTGCACCGTATTTTCGGTGCTGATTCAAATGGAAAAGGGACAAAAGGACAGAACTGCTAGGTATTAGGTTACATAATGAAATAATCCTTTGAAATCAGCTCTTTCTCCTTCCAAATAATTTATTTCCTGAAAAATACACCTTTGGAAAATGGTAAAAGGTTGTAGGGGAGTTTTCACCGTAGTGGTTACCGCGGATCTTATGTTCAGATGTCAGCCTGACTTACTTAAACACCAGATGTGCACATGGAACGGAAGAGATCATTGCTGCTCTTCATTAATTTTCTTCAACCAAGTTAGTAATAGCAAGTTGGCTTTAGAGACAGCTATTCCCTCAGAGACAGAAACACGGCAGCAGTAACCCTAAAGAATTTTTTTTAATAGTAGAAACCAATTTGCCAGTCATCTCTGAGATCAAATGAGCAAGTTAAGTACACACACACACACACACACGCACACACACGCACACACACATACACACATACACACACACAGGATTCAGTAGATTTATTTCATTGCCAAGCATTTGTGGCACTAGCAATGGCATGATAAACCTCAACTCTGGAATTGGAATCTCCGTGTTTCTGCTTAATAGCTTTGTGCTTTGGGCAATGTTACTCAAATTTCACAAGTCTTGGTATCCTTATTTGCCAAATGTAGCTAATGATCCTTCCCTCGGAATTTTGCCATGAATTCTAAAAGAGAAAACAAAGTCACAATGCCTACTCAGGGTGATATTTAATAAATGTTCTATACTTCTCCAGAGAACCTAAATAGGAGTGGTTTAAACAATACAGACGTTTATTGTTCCACAGTAGAAGTAACTCAATATTGTAATTAATACCCATGACATGTTTCTGCTTTTTGCCATGTCACTGTCCTGGCCATTCCCTCATATTCCCAAGATGTCTACTGGAGTTACAAAACTCATGCCCTCATAAGATACTGACCATGCTGCGGGGAAAGCTGCAGGGACAACAGGATTTGTATTAACACTCCTCTCCCTTTCCAGAAGACAATCTCTCCATCCCCAGGAGTCTTATTGGTCAGAACAGGGCCACAAGGCAAGAACCAGACACTCACTCTCAATGGGAAATATAATTGTAAAGGCTTTCTCAGGCCATGATTCCTTCACCAGACTGGATTGTTGTTTTTTGTTTTGTTTTGTTTTGTTTTTGTTTTTTTGTTTCTTTTGCAATCAAGGCAGAAGTTGGAAACTTACATTTGCATACACTACTTCCCCATCTAGAAATTGTGAGGGGTGTAAGAACCTTGAAGACAGGACCAGATCGGCTCTTTTCTACGGCAACTATTTAACCAAAAGGAAATGATACATGTCTCGGCACATCATCCTTGCTCAATAAATTAATGTCAGTTGACTGAATTATTGTGTTGCCTTTGAATAATGAATTATGTATATTTCCCATAGAATGGATGGTCTTTTCAGATATTTGCATGTATTTTTACTCTATGGATGAACTGGCAAATAAAATGCATGAGAAATCCAGTGGTTAGGGGCTGAATAAATTGTCTTTTTAAAAAAAATACATTTATTCATTTTTGAGAGACAGAGAGAGACAGATGAGCAGAGGAGGGATGGGGAGAGAGAGACACAGAATCTGAAACAGGCTCCAGGCTCTGAACTGTCAGCACAGAGCCTGACGTGGGGCTCGAACCCACAAACTGCTAGATCATGACCTGAGACAAAGTTGGACATTTAAGCACTTGACCCACCCAGGCACCCCTAAATTGTCTTCTTTGAACTAGGGCATAATATTTAGAACTTTCCTATATAACAACAACAACAACAACAACAAACTTTTACATGTATGATTCTTTCTATTCACCATGCCCAAATACCAAAGCCAGAAATGATCACAATTTACGGATGTAGAAGCTGAATCTCAAGAGTATTTACTCAAGGTCTCATATCTGGTAAGCTGCAAAGTCAAGGCTAATGCTTGGGGTTTCTGATCCTAAGCTCAGAATACTTTTCATTAAACTCGAAACAGGTTTGTCCTGAAACATGATATATATCACAAATGACTTCTGAGTGATTGTTGGCACCACTTCCCTCAGAAAGAGCCAGAAATAAGTAAAGAGGAGACATCCTCTTTGTGACATACGTTCTGGATGTGGCATGGCTGGAATTATACAAATATACTTATATAAATACATTCAAAATACTTTTGAATTCCTCTCAAAAACTAAATCCAAGTTTTTGAGAAATGTATGGCTAGGAAAAATGAACTATAAAGATAGTAACCTAAACTGCATTCCTATTGATTTTTTCATATAACTGATATCTTGATTTACAAGGTAAATAAGCATAAATGCCTTCAAAGGAGACTCTGAATTCTGGTGCAATGGATGAAGAGGGGTGAGGGGAGGGGATGGGTATACCTTTTAAAAAGTTGACAAGGCTTTTTTATATCTAATATTATTCATTCATCATTTTTTTTTTTTACATTTTATTGACAGAGAGAGGCAGAGCATGAATGGGGAAGGGGGCAGAGGGAGAGAGAACCCCAAGAAGGCTCCACACTCAGCGCAGAGCCTGATGTGGGGCTTAATCCCATGCCCTAGGGGTCATGACCTGAGTGAGTCAAAATCAAGTCAGATGCTCAACCGACTGACCCACGCAGGCACCCCTCAAATATTTTTCAAAAGCCTCCATGTATGCTGAAGACTCTAAGTTGAATGTTAACTGATAAATTACTTCTGAGAAACTACTCAGAGTGAGGAAACCCTATGAAGAGAAACAATATAAAGGAATCAAAAAAGACTTCAAGAGAGATGCGTTAGCTGAATTTGGAGTGCAATGGTGAGCAAAAAGTAGCCAATTGGGAAGAAGCAGTCCACAGAAGGAAGAAACAGTAGTATGTATCAACAGAACGACATATACCAGCTGAACAAAAACATGTGTTTCAGGTGAAGGTATATAAAGGGTTTTTCTATTCATAGGAGATCGATGTAAGAAGATGGCTAGTTTTGATGTCAAGGATGAACACGGTGGTTACGAGATTGAGTTTGAGATGGAACAAGGAGACAGAAGTAGTGGGGAGAGGCTCAAGTGAATTGTTGTCAACCTTTGGCTGAGGTCCTTTTGCCTTAATGGAAAAGCCAGTTCTTCTGTAAAAGTAGAATTCTGCCTTCATTATCCTAACGTGACTTCCTGTGAGGGCAAATGCATCCGACCTAACCTGAATTCAATAACAAGCCTCATGGCAAAGAGTGACTCAAATCCATTTACCCCCAAAGAGACAACCACTTCCTTATGCCAATTGCAAGTTTTCCTTCCCAGAGGAAGCAATCTTTGTCAACTTAAAAACACCTATAGCACTTATTATCTGGGCGATTTGGCACTTAAACATATGCTAATTTGTATTGTCATCTTAACTTTTTAAACATCTTACTCTCCCAAGTCATTTTTAGCTCCTGGAGAGCAGGAACTTTTTTTTTCTTGCCATTTCCTACACCCTACAGGTGTAGCATGTTACTGGCCACATGCTCTAAGGAGAAAAAATCAAAAACAAAAACAAAAAAAGAAAAAAAATTAAAACATTTTTTAAAAGAAGAATGAAAAGAAGAATATTAAATTAACTTTCTGCCACATCAATATTTTTAAGAACTCTATTTTTAAAGATATGAGTGGCAGCAGAAATCATCCTGCCATCTTTACAACAAACCATGAATATGTGAAGCTGAAATAATCCAAAAGTAGTGAGACGCACAACAGACTATGGTGACCAATGCAGATTCCTCTCTCGTACACGCCAGGTACCCATATGTCACAGTGAATTTTACCTATAAGCTCTATAAAGACAAAGGAAAAAAACATGGATGGGTTTTCATTTTAAGGTGTCCTGTCAGTTGGGGCCATTCATTCTGTGTGATCCTTCAGATGTCAATATCTGTCTCCTCTTAGGATATCATCTGTAACATGGAGATGGTCAAACATAGCTGCTACATGCCTCACAGGAGAATTACAGAATCAAGGAGGCAAACCACCTGTTGAATATTCCAAGGCTAAGATGCCAGGGGATGAATGCTTCTTTCCCTGCCACTCTATTAAAAGGAAGGAAGTGGGAGGGCCCAAGGGAAAATTGAAGGGACATGAACACCGAGTCCTGTCCACTTCATTTCTTTTTTAAGATTTCAGATATGCGTTTGTCTTGAGAAGATGTTCCGATTTATCCTTCTAAGATGCAAGCGTCTGAGGGTTTCAGTGATCCATTTTTCCTCATTTCCTAGGAGCAATCAATCTGCTCTATCTATGCATCATTTTTAAGCTTCTTCAAAGTAAGGTGTTCTGCTAGTATGAGTTCTATATCAAGCAACATGGGGGTTAAGGGACGATATTCAGCTTCCACTCCAGCATTTGAAAGGTGGATTTGTCAGACTAAAAGGTTGACGAAAGAATTTCAAAAGGTAAATATCAATCTGGCTGAGAACGGTTTTAACAGTGATTAATATTCTACAGCTAATAAAAACGTGTTGGCAAAATGCCCCCAGAAGATGGTATTGTTTACACTATTGTCTAAGAGGAACAGCTGTTTACCCCTGAAATGTTAACAAATCTTAGACAAATGTCTGCTGTTTCAGGCTCAAAGTTGCTCTGAGAACAGGTGTATTTGAGAGAGAGAGAGGAAAGCTACAACTGTAAATAGAGCTTTAAATTAGGTGCAATTTATATACTATACACTAGGATTGCATGTGAACATCTAAATGCAGAGTTCCAATATTTACTAATATCTAGAAGATTATTCACAGTTTGGGGGCTTCCCGTAACAAATTTCCCTAATTGCCTTTTAATATATATTTCAAGCACATTTTATTGACCCAGATAGATTCAGTTTTAAGTCACTGTAATAGGAAATGAAGCCCACATCTTTCATAATTAAAAGAAAATATTTATTTATGTAAATATTTTTTGGAGAGGTGTAGAAAATGGGATGATGTCGGGGAGCGTTAAACTCTGTGAACAAAAATCTGTACTCTCTGGGTATCATATTTCCATTTGTAAAAAGAGAGGTCTTATGGAGCAAGGGGAAATCTCACCCACTGCTAGTGGGGGAAGACATGTGAATTGCTAACATCATTTTACAAAGCAATTGGAGATACCTGCTAAAGCTGAAGATAAGCATTTCATAAGATATGGAAATTCTACTCCTAAGTACATATTTGAGAAAAAGTAAGAGACTGGTATAAGAGTGCATAGTTCACATTGAGAAAAAACAAACAAGCAAACTGGAAATAGTCTGTAGGTTCATAAGCAGAACAATTAATGACTACGTTGTGGCTTATTTATAAAATGAAATATAACACAGCAGTTAAAATGAAAGAATTAGCACTACATATATCCAAGCAAAGAAATTGGAAAAATATAATGCCGAGTAAATTGCAAGGTGCAAAATGAAACAGTATGATACCATTTATATATTGATTAAAGGCAACCAAAGTGATACCATATATTGTTTAGGGATGTAAATATGTGTGGTAAATGTATAAAAACACAATGTATGAGAATGAGAATAAAAGTATTTACCTTTAGATATGGTAGGAGATAACTGGGATTAGACAAGAATGCAAAAGCAACTTAAATTATATTTGTACTATTTTATTTCTTCTAAAAACCGTCTGTTAAAGAACATACAAGGCTGGATAATGGTGCCTATTATTTTCTACACTCTCCAGTATGATTAAATTACCTACATAGGTGTTTTTGAAACTGAAATGCTCAAAGGCCACAGATTGGGTGGCAGCACTTGGGACACTCAGTAGGAGAGGCAAGACCGATCAGCTTGACTTTGGGCACCAGCCCCCTCCTTACTCAGACCCCTGCCACCAGGGTAGCTTCTTGGATCACCTCAGCTTTGAAGTGTTGTGACTCACCATCCCCTGGAAATGGCCGTCCTTCCACAGGTAAAGCCTGTGCCGGAGAAGTCTTCCGGTTGCCCAAGAATCTAGTAGCTGGCACAGTTATTTTCAATTAGAAGCTCGGAGACAAGAGCATCATTGTAAGTTACACGTGAAAGGACCCCCAGAATTCTCTCCTCTCTATGAAAATAATGGTGTCACAAATCGAATTGTTATTCAACTCCCTTTTAGTATTCCGAAGATGTGAGCAGAGCTCTAACCAAAAACCACAAAGTTAACCTTAGGATTCATGCAGAAGCAGCCTAGATGCTGCTGCAGGAGGGAGGATGGGGAGGGAAGGGGAGACATCAACTTCCTCTGAAGTGACTCTACCCCTAACTTGATTGTAAGCTTTACATAGGAGAAATCGTTATGGTCCCTCATTTTGTTAAGGTTTGGCAGCTCTCTGACAGCTTCCAATAAAAACAAAATAAACTGATTTATGGTAAAGTCCCCAGATGCAAACCAGAAGCCAAAGACAGAACCAGGGTTTCTAATAAGCATCCAGGAAGAAAAAGAACTACTCTTTACCTCCTTTAAAATTTAAATCCCTCAGCGGGGGTGGGGTGGGGTGGTGGGATGGGGCGGGGGTGGGAGGCTCAGATCTCCAATCTTCGGAGTCAACCGGGGCCCCCACCCTGACTCTCCCCATTACCACACCTAATTTGTGTCTCCCTCTCTCGGAGACCTAAAGCCCGGAACATCTTACAGTGGTCGCCCCAAGCTCCCTGCCAACAGCATGGAGGGTGTGTGTGTGTGTGTGTGTGTGTGTGTGTGTGTGTGTGTTTGTGTGTATGTGGCCGCCCTGAAAGTGCGAGCTGTGGCATCCCGGCGCGGGGGTCGCAGAGCAGGGGGCGCGGACCTGACATTAAGTCGCTACATCAAAAACCCCAACACCGCCCACACCCGTCGGCCTTCCTTAGTAGGAAGCAACCCCGGGGGAAATCCTTCAAAAATTCAAGTCTTCCCTCTCCCCTTAAAAAAGAAAGAAGAAAAAAAGAAAAAAAGAAAGAAAAAAAAGAAGAAAGAAAAAAAAAGAGAGAGAGGAAGAAAAGGAAAAAGAAAAAAGAAAAAGAAAAAAGGCATGTCATTAGCTCCTTGCCAAGGTTTCCACGGGAAATTCGCTCTGGCCGCTGCGTTCTGTCTTGCAACTCCCTGCAGAATGCCTAGGGCAGCGGCGTTCTAGGAAAACCTGGGGGAAAGGTCAGCGCCTCTGCTTCCCCCGGGCGGGTGCGGAGGGGAGGGGAGGGGAGGGTAGGGCGGTGAGCGCGCGCGGGAGAGGGGCCCGCGGCCCCCGGGGCAGCCGGAGCGCCCGGCCGCCGCGCGGGGCCTGAAGGACCCGCCCAGGCCGCTCTCATAGGAGGGCGCGGGGCGGGCCTGGCCGGGGGCGGTGCCGCGCGCCCTGCTCGCCTATAAGGAGCGGCCGGCCCGGGTGCGGATCCCAGCGCCCGCGGCCGAGGTGCAGCGGCCGTGCGCCCGGCTCGCCGCTTGCTGTTGCAGCGGGGCTCGGCTTTGCGCCTTTAAGGAGGGGGAGCGGAGGGCGAGGCGGGCGAGGCGGGCGCGCACAGCGAGCGGCAGGTGCGGGCCCCGCAGCTCCAGCCGCAGCTCCAAGGCAGACCCCGCTGTGCTTTCGGTGGAGCTTCTGGACACGGGATGGAGTGAAGCAGCGAGTGGCTCTCCTTGGGGGGGCGGGAGGGGGCCAGGCGGCGCGCAGGAGAGAGGACGACAGGAGTGAGAGAGAGAGAAAGAGAGAGAGAGAGAGAGAGAGAGAGAGAGAGAGAGAGAGAGAGAGAAGGCGCAGCGGCAGCCGCGGCCGGCGCCTGCGAATTTGGGATCCGACTGGGAGGAACCGCTTCCTCGGGGGAAATGGATTCTGTACCACGGCTGACCAGCGTTCTCACTTTGCTGCTCTTCGGCTTGTGGCATGTAGGATTCACGGCGACAAATTGTGAGTACCAGGAGCTGGGAGCGGGTAGGTGAGGTGGGGAATGCGAGCGTGGGAGAAAGACACTCAAGTGTCCACGCGTGTTCAGTTGTGCCTGCCCCGAGCAGAGGGGAAGGGGGGCGGGGGTTGCTGATTGGTGTGGTTCCATCCCTCAAACCATCCCAAAAGTTAGCTCCGATGAGCCAGCCCCGCCGGGTTGCCTGCCCTTCTTCCCGAATCGCAAAGTTCCGGGGAGAAGGGAGGGATCGCCTTCCTTTAGCCTCAAGCCAGCTCCGCGTTCTACGCCTGCCTGGTGTCTTAGCAGAGCTTTTCCTGAGAAGGGCCCCGGGTTCAGATCGTAGGCACTGAGGGCTGTGAGCTCCCCGAGATACAGATGCTCCCGGCCACCGCGCTGGCTGATAGCGGTGACAGTCTCCGAATGCGGCTGCCTGGGATTTGCAGTGTGCCCACTGCCTCACGAGACGCGGCTTTCAGCTCTCCCCCAGGCAGAAAGCTTCAGCTGGGGTATCTCGCAACCGAGAGGCACCGGTTTCCTGGGATTGGGAGTTTTGGCCTAAGAGTCGTGGCCCAGTGTAGTCAAACCACAAGATCAATGGCTGCCCCTGTTCCAGAAGGAAGAGCTTTTGATGCACACTCCACCCCCAAAATCTTTGTGCCAAAGAACACATAATGAGTATGCACTAAGTGTACCCTCTGTCGTCCAAGCTCTAACCTCAGCAAGTGCAGGGCATTTAATTTAATAGGCAGGAAGGCTGGACACCTGGGGATCCGCCACCTGCACTGTGTATTTAAAGAACCCAGTTCGTCAAAGTTGAATAAATCGCTGGAGCCATCAGAGGTTCAAGCTCAATTGCTCAGCTGCCTCTCTAGGCAGAGAGAGGGAAGTTTTTCCAGCTTGGGAACTCCTAAATGAGAAAGAACGCAATTAAGCCATCTGTGTTGTTTCCAAAGATGGTTTATCAAGGTTCCTTGAGTTTCTGTGCTTGCTCCCCTCTCTGCTAACCCGGCCAGGAACCTCAGAATTGCTTAAGCACGTTGGGACATAACATCCCTGTTAGAGAAAGATGGGAAGACTACTTAGTACTTGTCAATCCCCCTATATCACTCCTCACCCTCTTAGGTCCAAGAGGACCTTGGGTAAGAGGTACTCAACCCAGTGTTGCATCTCAAGGGAGGACATTTAGACAAATGTTGTTTACTGGAAATGATCCAAAGCAGAGCCAGAGTCTCTATCTGTGATTGGAAGTTTTGGAGACTCAGAATCCATACTTATAAGGTATATGCCTTATAAAGACACTATGAAAGTTTGTATTCTAAAGGAGGGCTAAAGAGGTCAGTCTCTCTAAAGGGAGGAAGGAGCCAGAGGGACTTAGTTTAGAAATCATTTCAGAGAATAGAAAGAAAATGGTTAGAATCTGATGTTTCTCTTTTACCCCTCCTCCCTCTTTCCCCCCCTCCTCCCCCTCTTCCTCCTCTTCCTTCTCCTTTTTCTTCTTTTAAGTGAAATTGTTCCCATGGTGCTTTAGAAAAACATCTAAGTGGTTTAGTTAGAGGAAGTTAGGCATGATGCTGAGTTAGCCTGTCTACCTCCTAAAACACTAGAGGTCAGTATTGTCCTAATGATGCAAAGGTGTAGCCGTGAAATGGCTCTTTTTCCTTTAGCACATTTACTTCTTTGGAAATAGTGAATATTTTGAAGATCCACAAAGGTGGGGTGAGGAATAAGGGCGAAAGAGGTAGAACATATTCTGTAAGAATGTGGTTTGGGCTTCCTTATACAGCACCTTTTCTTAAGAGCAAAGGAAAAAAAAATAAGTTGCAGAATGCCATTTTCTGTAAATTAATTGAATTATGGTTAATATGTTGTAATAATGCTCATGAAACCTACATGGCGTGGATTTAAGGCTCGTGCTTACTGATGCAGCAATAAAGCTAATTCTTAACATTGAAAATGGAACTTTGTGATAATGAGCTTTAGTATTTCATCAGGTGACAGTTTGATTTCCCTATTTCCAATCAACATTTCAATTGAGGGCACACTGCTTGCTAAATATTTGGGGGACGGTGTTCTCAAAGAATGATACATGTTTTTTATCATGCCGAACAAAATGCATTAATTCAATAGAATGGCAGCAGAAAATTGCCTCTCAAATCAGTGTATCTTGGTGGTCTTCAGAACCTGTGTTGCAGAACCTCTAAGGAAAAAAAAAACATTAACATTCCACAATTCTCCCAGACTTCAATTGTGCACACACTTTATCCATTAAATACAGGGCTTTGATTTACTATTTATCTACAATCCATTAGCAATTATATGCATATACTGAGGAAGATAAATCTCCTTCCTAATAGTCAATTTGTGTAAGTATATAGGTTATTTGGAGAGTTTTTTTCAAGATTTTTTTATATTTTGAAGTTATATTTTCCCTCATTCATGACAGTAGCCCCCGAAATGGGGTATTTACCCAAGATGCTAAATGGTACCTAAGAATGCCTGTGAACTTTGTTCAAATAAAAACAACTTTTAATTGTTTACATTATTCTAATAATAATGTGTTGATATTACTAGTGTGTGTAGGATGAGTGTGTGTGTGCGTGTGTGTGCGTGTGTGCATGTTTAATTTTCTCATAATCTGACCAAAACTTGGGTGTTCATCTGTAAGAGAGAAATGAATGCTTACCCAATTATAGATTTTATAAGTTTCTAATTACACAAAATTAAAATAAAGTCAGGTTAGAAGGCCAGCTACAGAATAGATATTAGGAATCTGTGCGGAGAACATAATTACCAACCAGTAATAAAAACTCTGGAAATTCCCCCATTCCAGATTTTCAGGATATTAAGTAGCTACAACATCTCCTTTGGGTTTACCCTGAGGGAGTTAGTTAATTTCGAATGTAGCTATGATAGACCAGCGTTAAATGGAAAACCATTTTACATATAATATCAACTCCTTTGACACAAGAAGAAACGATGTGACTTGCTGGTGTTCGAGTGAAAGTAGGAGTTTGAAATGCTGACGGGTTCTAGCCCTGGTTATGCCACAGCTAACAGGTCAGACGCCTGTCCAGTTATGCAACTTTCCCTGTACTCAGAGGCTTGGGTATAAAACAGCTATTGAGATGTGTTTCTTCTCCCAAACAGAACAGCAGCTCAATATTTTACTGAGAAGATTCTTCAAATATTAGGTATGTTGAAAGACTATTATAATACAACTTGCACTCAGAAGATAAAAGCAATGCATGGGATACTCACAGGGTCACTTTTCGTTCTATTTTTAACAATCGTCAGATGTTATGTGATTATGACAGCCTTAATTTTGACCCAGTAAGTCACTTTGAATGATCCTCAAGCATCTTACCTGCTGGTGCTACATACCAGGTTCAAGGAGATAACAGCCTTGAGAAAGAAATAAACAACTCTTTATTCTCTGATGATGCCATTCATCACAGACGGAACTTCATCTAAAGTATCCTAGGACGTCACTCCCATTCATAAACATCTTCAAGTAAAGAGATGCGATATACTTTGAGTGATCTGAAGCTTCTGCGCAAACCCAGTCGATAGGTAAAATTATAAATAAACAAAGATCAGGCTGACTTTTTCCAGCAGGAGAGTGTTTGAGGTGTACTTTTGTGGCATTTACAGTCAGCAGAAGTAAAGGAAGCACTACAAGGGTGATTTGGAAGAGTCCTAAAGATTTTTCCAAGGTTGAACAGGCTAGGCTGATCTTTCACAATTCATGTGAACTCTCTTTCCCTTCAACCCTTAGAGCCCCCATCTCCAAACCAGATTCATATTTTCATCATTGGAAAATATACCTGAAAAACTAGAAGAGGAATGTTCACACCAGGGTATTATGAGAAAATTGGTTTCCATTCGAATAACCTCCCCCCAGCCCCTATTCTCATTCAAATGAATAACTCTCCTCTAAATTGACGTTTTCTTTCTTTTTCATTCCAGCTCTTCCCAATTGCCTTTTCTTTCTTTAGTAGGACCCCGTTTTCCTTTTCTACATCATTTTACTTTTCAGTGCCCCTTTGTTACAAAACAAAGCGATGTGATATCGTTTGAAATGTTCCTAAAAGCTTTCACTGGTGATCCAAAGCCCTGTAGCTTCTTTGCCAGAACTCTGCTGAAATATGGCTAGAATATAGGATGCTAATTATCCCTGCCAGTTAGGAAGATGGGGAGAAGGTCCAGTTACCACAAAGATCATAATAGAGTCATCGTTCACTCAATGAGACTTTGTCCTGAAGATTCTGTGTACTCACTTTGAGCCAGTAATAGCATTTTTAATACATTAGGGAAGCTGTCTTCATTCATCAGATCTCTGACACCTTCCGGCAGGTGTCCTTGTAGAGGTTATTGACTTATCCTAATGATCTTGGTGTATTAACTGAAGGAGTTGTATCGAATGATTATTAAGGTCCTATCTAGTCCTAATGTATTTTTGTCTTTAACTCCTGATGTTGCCTACTGGTCATTCCATTTGGATGCTTCTATGATGGCCATGCTGAAAATTGTTAAGCAATTATATTTAGAATAACAACATAATAGGTTTTAATTCCTTCTAACTACAGTGCACTTCGTATCTCTCACTTCATATGCTGTGTCCACATAATTTGGCAAGGTAGCACATCTAGGTAGACTTTATTAAATCCAGTTTACAGATGAGTGAATCTAAGGTTAATAGAAGTTAATAATTTTCCCAGGATCATAAAACTAAGCAATGAAAAAAAAATCAAAATTTGGACCTGTGTCTATCTCCAAAGATCAGACTCTGCAAGCTATGAAATTAATTCCCGTGCATTCAGTTGGGGGCTGTATGTGAGTTGGCAAGTTGCCTTGGGATCCCTATGGTTAGGATAGTCTCCATAGCTCTATCCATAGTAAAGGGCAGGGAGGGAGCAGTTTCCACCACAGCCAACTCCTGAGTTATACACTACAAAAAAAAAGAAAAGAAAGAAAGAAAGAAAATTGGAATCTAGATTTGATGCTGGATCCCAAACATCACAATGGTCAAATATAAGAGGCCTTATATCTGGATAAGCACCAGATGCTTTAGTTTTCTTTTAAGTTTCAATAAAAAACTGGATGGAGGAACAGCATAGCCTTGATGAAGACTTGTAAGCACACACACACACACACACACACACACACACACACACACATACACGCTTTCCCTCTACTGGGTCAAGTGCCCCTATGTATGACTTCTCATATTTCCACAACACTTCTGTTAATCCTTGTCTCTCCACATAGGTGCACGGTTCCCCAATTATCGTATTCCATTTGAATGTCTATATTCAGTACCTAAAACATTGGCCGAAGGAATGGATGAGAGAATCAGTGAATGGTTTCCAACTAAGAATTTGAACAAAAATTCTTCTATGGTCCTGTTGCTAGAGTCTTTTAAAATGTATTTGGCTTTTTTTTTTTTTTTAACTGGCAAGTATTACTTATTATTGTTTTGGAAATGGTAAGAAGACCTGACCTCCGTACCGAGTTTGAGCTAATTTTATTAACTTGCTTTTGCAATTTTAATGAACATTTCCTATATAAGCTGGAAACATACAAATATATAGCCATAAAAATTTTTCTTCATAGCCCGGGGTTCAGTATAAAAAGGAAAAGTTTGAATGCTATTTAACAGGATTTTAGTAGTAAGTTACTGGAAGGATTTTATTTTATTGCCTACTGACCACATGACCCCCAAAACATTGTCCTGAGCCTCCAGTGTCATCCCTCTAAGCTGTGCTTGGAAGAAGCTTGAAGTGTTAATAGTTCATATATGTCACTCATTTGAAAAACTTATTGAAGAAATGTGTCCCAACTGAAGGCTCTCTTTCCTAAACTCAGGTTTTTCTAGGAACCAGAGAAAGTAAGATGAATAAGAAAATATAGTCTATGATCTCAAGGAACTTTGCACATGGGCAGCCAGAAAAATAAATCTTTAATCACGTCAAAGTGATAAGTGCTAGAACAAAGATAAGCACAACGTGTAATGTGAGAGACGAAATGAGCATCTCAAACTGACTGGGGCATCAAGGCAGGCTCTTGGAGGAAAGAGACTTAGAAGTTAAGACTTCAACAGAGTCAGATTTCACTCACTGGAGAAATGGGGGGGGGGGGGTTGGGGAGGTTATCACAAGCTGTTTGTATGAAGGCTTAAGAGTAAGGTTTATTTTTGGTGACTAATCGTGGGAGCAGGCTCTAGGTAAACGGACAGAAAAATTGAGAAATCGGTAAGCAGGGAGGGGAGCTCATCTTTGCCATTGAAGCTGTGAAGCTTCATTGAAGGATTTTGTATATGTAATTCAATAATACAGAATCAGGTTTTTTTTTTTTTTTTTTTTTTTTTTTTATCACTGTATGAAGCATAGACTGGACTGGGCCAACACTAGCGGCAAGAAAACTAGGTAAGAGATGATCATGGTAACTCAGGTGATAATAAATATGAGCCCAAAGAAGGAATTTTCAGAATCTGCAGAGGTCACAAAGAACCAGAAAGCAAGCAATGGCCAAGCCCATTGAAAACATAGGGATATATGAATTAGTAAACTCGCAGAAGGCACAGATTTGTGGTTAAAATGTATTCTATAACTGCTTCCATTGTTTTTGACAAATGAGAGCTATAGATGCTAGAAAAGGTGCTCTGTTCTCTGAAATGAAGTTCTTCTCTGGGAATACCAAACGACCATATTCTCAGAGCAGTATATTTCATATTTGAATGACACTCTATAGCACATGCTGTCTGTATCCATCATTCTGATGCATCTTGTAGTCTGTAAATTACGCTGGATTTTGCCAGCAGAGTGAGAACTAGTCATTAAGGAATGTGTAATTAAACCTCAGTGTTTCTGTTCTTGATCCCCTTCTGGTAGGGGAGGGGGTAAACCAGAGATCATGGCTATGATCAGTGGCCGCTCTTTGGAAAGAGAAACAAGGGGAACTTGGGTGTGCCACCTTGATTTGCTATCATTGATAATTGATTTGCTGGCATAAATTCCATGTCTCTACATTTCTAATTGCTTTTGTGCATATTCTTGGGGGTTGATTAATGCCATCTGTTCACTGGATCAGCTGAATTGATTGAGTTTTAAAGGATGACAACAGTAATGTTGAAGAGAGGAAAAAAAACGAAAGGGAAATGCCAAAACACACTCATGATGTATATTATTTTTAACTATCCACCTTTGGAAGCAGAAATATCCCTTTGAAGATGGTCCAAGGCAAATAGCAGTCTAAAGGAATTTGCCTAACAGACAGATGCTGGTAGGTGTTTGTCTAGGCCACTGTTTGCTGAATATACATGTTCGCTTCTCTCCCCCTCCACCCCCTTGCCCCTTCCCTCTCTCCCTCCCTCTCACTTTTCCTTCCTCTGTTTCCCACTCCTCTCTGTCATGTGGCCATGCATTTTTGATATTACGATTGGCTCTTCCCTGAGCTCATGATTGTGTTAAGATGTGAGAAGGGGGGGAGAAAAAAAAGTCTGTTATATTCTAGCATTTCCTTGTTATAAACTACGTGGGCACAGTCACCAAATGTGAAGCCTCCCATTAAGGCCTATTCTAAGGTCAGGCCTGACAGGGATCTGCCTCCCACAGGGCATTTGGGAAAGCCCACTTGATTCCAACACCCCCTACCCATCTGTCCCCAGACAGTTCTTCCGCCAACTCCATCAGTGCCCTGAATCTGTAAATACAGGAGAAAGCCTTTGAATGCACGGAAATAATCCTTAAGACACAAAGCCCCGCTTGAGAGAAAATATAAGGATGTATATCTATGCTGATCTATACTTCATGGGGAAGAACAGACTTTTTCCTGAAGAAAAGTTAATAGAAGAGATGGTGCTGGATATCTGAAGAAGAGAATGTTCTGAGTGGGGGAGGGGCAAGGAATGGGAATGTTCAAGGTGTCTAAGAGAAGTGTTACCAACTTCCTGGTTTTGCCCAGGACCTGTCATATTCCAAGCAGGTAGGCAACGGGGCAGCAGTGAGGGAGATTGGGAGGGGTGTATGTCATAGAGTTCTGGGTTGATTTAATTCTCACTCAGCGAACATTTCCTATGGATACTAACATGGACCTTGTAGAGTTAGTACGAGGATAACGTGAATTACTCTATACAAAATGCACATGATGTGGGAATTAATAGTTAAGCCTGTTATTATAATTACGAATGAACCTCAACATGGATTCTCTCAGGATCAGTTATAATACAAATCAGGGCAAAGATGTTTCCATTCTCAGGCAAAGGCAGAAGGGCTTACTCTCCCTTCATCTGGGTGAGCAGACAGCTGAAGGATTGGTAAGGCAAATAAAAACTTGTTCTCATGTTAACTCCAATGTCAAGGGGACTGTGGGGAGAATTGGTCTCCACCTGACAGAAACATGACTGTTGGGATTCCTCACGTGTTTCCCGAGCTCCTTCAGGGTATGACCACAGCTTCAGGGCCATGGCCAGTGAACCTGCTCACTGAAAAGCTCACAAAGAGAGCCTCATGGGAGAGTGGAACAGGGAGATCCATCTAGAAAAAATGAGCACATCCCTTCCAGAAAAGTGAGCAGACCTTTACAGATAATATCAGCATTATGGGGGGAAGTGACCTTGATCAGATCTTGAGAAAAACTGGTAAACCCGGGCAGGAGTCATGTGAAGTATCCCCAGTGTCCAAAGCCCTCTGTTTATAGGAGGGTCGGGCAGGAGGTCAGGAGAAGCTTCCTCCCGTGCGCTGCTGAATCCTGTATGGGGTAGATAATAGTAGATATGCTCTTGTTAATATTAAGTTATAAAGTCAGGTACTGGTACAATGATTGGTGAATCATAAATGCTTCTTCCATTTTCAAGTGAATTATTCATTCATTCACTCATTTAAAAAATATTTATGAAACATCTGCTGTGCATTCATTTCTGTGTGCATTCCTAAAGCCTTTGGTTCACTGACTGTCTGTGGATGGGGGGTTAGGATTGCTGTCCATGTAGTGCCAGAAACAACAACAAAACAAAACATAACAGCAGAACATAACAGTGTTTCTTCAAAATAAGACTGTGGCACCTTGGCCTCCACTCTGTTCTTGATCAGTTTGTTAAACAGCCTTTCCCGTTCCTAGATCGCATCTCTCTGCTTTCTTGTCTTCGGTGTTCCTTCCCCTTGGCCCCAATTCACCTGCTTCTTAATGCTCCTTTTTGTCTCCCCTTGTCCCATCCCTCCCTTCCTTACGTTCTTCTACTCTTCTCTTCTTCCTTTCTCTGCTCCATCTCTATTGCTACCTTTTTTCATCCTGCCTTGTCTCAATCAACATTTAATAAATGGCTCGTTTTTGTGTTTTGTGGCCAATGCTAACACTTTTCAAACTTTTCCACTGAAGTGCCACTCACCAGAAAAAAAAGAAAGAAAGAAAGAAAGAAAGAAAGAAAGAAAGAGTGCCTGAAAACCCAGGGGATCCTTGATTCTGCTCCAAGTAGCCACTGAAGCATGTAATTTCTTGAATTTTTGTCTTAAGCTCTCAGACACATTTGCATTCTGTTCTGCATTATAGCCATGTTTATACTATGATGAAAAAAATATTTTCCCAAGATCGCCAATTAAAAATGGATGAGCAAAGTTGATTCACTTAACCCATGGCAGAGGGCCACATATGCCCAGAGGCACAGGCCTGAGCTTTCTGGCTCTTTCTTTCTCCCTACGTGTGCCTTCCAGGGCTCCTGTGTGACAAACAACTTCTCTGTGTCTCCTGTCATTTGGAGCAAAAGCAACTTTATGTGCCATCAACTGCAACTGGTCTGTGAAATACACATTATGCTTAATCAATAATGGGAGGTGAGAAGGGCTTATCCATTCACAGGAGGAAAAGAAAGCCACAAGCCTGCTAAGTGAACGGAAATGGAGCTGTTTGGAGGGGCTGTGGGCAAGAAGTCTGTTGAGTCTCTTCCAGGTCTGCCCTGCACCCCTGCTGCAGTAACCTGGAGATGTGCAAGCACATGCGTGAGGTTTTACCCTTGAGTGAATGAGCTCCGCCAGGTTACAGGATTGGGGTCAGCAGGGCAGATTCTTTCTGATTGGAGACAGGCTGAGCTCACCAGGATATGAAAAGAGAGATTAATGCCTCTCATTCTACAACAATCAGGAACCTTTTGACACAATCAAAAGAAATGAAACCAGCAGATTGGAATGTTGGAACACGGGAGATTAGAGATAAAGTTAAGTCACATGTTCCAGAACACGTGTTCGGAAACCTCATCCAGTGCCTGGGGTGGTACCTGATGAGGTCTCCTTATTTATTTATTTATTTATTTATTTATTTATTTATTTATTGTTTTTTAAAATTTTCTTTTTTTGAACGTTTTATTTATTTTTGGGACAGAGAGAGACAGAGCATGAACGGGGGAGGGGCAGAGAGAGAGGGAGACACAGAATCGGAAACAGGCTCCAGGCTCTGAGCCATCAGCCCAGAGCCTGACGCGAGGCTCAAACTCACGGACCGCGAGATCGTGACCTGGCTGAAGTCGGACGCTTAACCGACTGCGCCACCCAGGCGCCCCTGATGAGGTCTCCTTCTGTTTCTCCCCACAGTCCTATGGGACAGTCATTGTCTGCTCAATCGTAGGGTGAGGACGTGCTGGCTCGGATGGTCAGATTATTTACCCAAGATCCAATAGCTAGGAGGTGGTCACACTGGGATTATAGTGCACATTTCCCCAACTGCAAAGTCTGTACTTGTTTTCACTCTACTTGCTGTTTTCTCGAACCCAATGCCAAGGCTGAGCCATTCTTGAACTCTAGTTGATGTTCAGCCTTGCAGAGCCAGCCTTCTCTCTGACCCAGGGTGAGAAAACCCTTGTCAGGCTAGACCTACAGACTCCTCCCAGTGTCCAGGTTTACCTTTTCCTAACCTTACAGGCAGTCCTTTCCCTACACCTAAAAGTCCTCATGGCAAACACCTCCTTTGCCTCTAACCGTTTGTAAAAGTTGATTGCGTTACTCATTAAAGCTTATGCCATCAACTGTCCACGGCCAGGCTCCGTGCTGTCACTACCAGCCCCATGGATTCCATGATCAGTGCCCACTGTTAGTGTCTGTTCAGTTTCAGCCTCCTTTGAGAACTTCCTCAGTCAGTGCAGTATTTCTTTTTCATCTACATCATACTGCACTGCTCCTGGGATTTGTTAGATGGACGTTCTGGGGGTTTTATTATTGTTGGTTTGTTTCTGTTGTTTAAGTTCGTGCTAATAAGAAAAACTGTATTTGTGATACTCAGGTCACAGGTTCAAATAAGGCAAAAATTGGATGGCCTTCAGATCTGTTCTGCTTCTTTGGGCTCTAGTGTTCATCCCACACACAGCCCAGAAGGTCCTTTCATCCAGTGGGTGTAGCTGGGAGGCTGCGTTTGATAAGTACATACCCAGTACCATCATTCTTCGCACAGACTGGGCGCAGTGATGAGCCCCTGCCCTGTTGTCCTTGTAGTGTCTCCTTGATGGAGAAGGTCCATGTGTGGACCTCCTTTTATCACAGCCTGCTGGAAAGCCAGGCCAGGCAATTTTCTGCTTTATTTTCCAGCTATCTGGTGCTTCTCCCTTCGATCTGGGCTGTTGCTTGGCTGTGTTGTGAGGGCTGTCTTTGTGTGTCTCCTTTGTCCTCTTTTTCAGCTATTTTCTTGTCTCAGTGGACCTTCTTGCTTGGGTTTAGAGAGGCTAAGTGACTCGTTTGATGGCCAGCACTCTCATGGTCTTGCCTCTTCTCCTCTATCAGTGACTGCTTCAGGAAAGGGCACTGAGGCTTACATAGATGCTGTGTGCTAGCTCTCAGAAAGAATCAGTGTTTCAAAGAATAAGACCTTAAATATTAAAAAAAATTTTTTTTCATTTATTTATTTTTGAGAGATAGAGTGAGACAAATTGAGAATAGAGGTGGGGAAGACAGAGAGGGAGACACAGAATCCGAAGCAGGCTCCAGGCTCCGAGCTGTCAGCGCAGAGCCTGACGCGGGGCTCGAACCCCCAAACCGTGAGATCATGACCTGAGCCGAAGTCGGACACTTAACCGACTGAGCCACCCAGGCACCCCAGGCCTTAAATATTAAAATGTATTTCAAGAGCAGAAACTTTTGGCTTCCAAAATGAAATCTTACATCGAATTTCTGTATGTGAAAGAAATTGCAACAATTGCTGTTTGGGGGAAATAGGGAGAGGACATATAGAATTCCACGGCTCAGTCTACTCTTCTCTTGCTGTTTCTTTGTAGAAGTACCCTGTGAAAACTTAGCCTTAATTGCAGGAATCTCTGAGTTTACAATCTTATGAAAAAGTGATTAGGCATAAGAGAGTGTTGAGGAAGGAGGAGAATGGCAGCCTCCATGGTGGCCAACATTTGCTGGTGTGCCAGCAGCAAGGCCACCCTAGGTGCCTAGCATCTGCGTCTGCTTGGAACAGTTGATGATTGCTATTAAGGTTATTAATTTTTTTCAGTTTGTTTTTTAAAATGTTAATTTTATTTATTTTTGAGAGAGAGAGAGAGAGAGAGAGAGAGAGAGAGAGAGAGAGAGAGGGAGAGAAGGAAAGGGGCAGAGAGAGGGAGACACAGAATCCGATTCAGGCTCCAGGCTCTCAGCTGTCAGCACAGAGCCCAACGCGGGGCTCAAACCCACGAACCGTTGAGATCACGACCTGAGCCGAAGTCGGACGCTTGACTGACTGAGCCACCCAGGCGCCCCAAAGTTATTGACTGTTTTAAATATTATCTCTGCCCAGGTGCCTATTGTTAATACTCTTTGAAAATCTATTTTTGTCCCGATGCAATTTTATATAAGTCCTAGGACAAGAAAAGCTTATTGGCATTAACAGAATGTAAAAGATAGTAGCTTATCCAGGATGTGTCCTTTTGTTTTGATCTCCTTAGTTAATATAGTTCTTCTTATTTTAGAGAAATATTATCTTGTAAAGGCCCTTGAATTATCTACCTCCATCCCAGGTATTCCCTTTGGACCATCTCAAAAGAAGGGATTTCATGTTAGCGTATGGTGACTAGCAAAATAACTACTTGATAGATTGAATTAAAGCATAGACAGCTTCCGTGAAACCCAAGTGCAGACAGCACCTGGATGAGGGACAGTATAGAAGCGAACCCCTGAATGTGGCAGTCAGTTCACCCATAACTGGGCAGACTGTGAATCGTAACCATAGGCTTGTGTTTGCTTATAGTGCCGTGGATTAGGAAATCACACTGACTCTAGACGTATGCTGTACTTGCTTAGGAAAATAAACCCCCTAGCAAACTCCAAATGTTCTTGCTCTGCATCCTTAATAGAAGTTAATATAATAAATAATTTAAAATAATATATATGCATCCATATATATATGTATATGTATAATATATTTGAGTTATTACTCATTTTCTTTCGTGGTTAATGTACCAGGTAGAGTTTTACATGTGTATACACTCTATGCAACTGCTTATTCTGGAAAATGTCAAAATTTATTATCCCCCAAGGTCAATATTGACTTGGGTGTCGCCTTTGTGAATATTTACCTCTGCAGATAATGAATTGAAAGGGGCATTTGGATGGAAATTAATATCTATTTATTTTCTGAAATCGAATATGTTTTGCCAGAAAGGGGGATAGATGCTGGGCAGAGGGGTGCAGACACCTCCCACTGTGGCTGCTCTGGTTCAGGGCGGTATTCAGTAAGCATCCTTTGCATTCTGATTTGATGTGGTTATTTTTTTTTATGGTTCTTTCACATGGTTCTTTTACCTAATAGACAGAATGCAGATCTTCAAATATATTCAGCTTGACATTTCAGTAACATAATCGGGAGATAATGATACGTGAGCATATGGATAAGTATACATGGGATTAATGAGCACCTTGGCCTTGGAATTTATGTAGGCCAAGATGCTGTTACCTGAGAAACTCAAAGCTCCTTCAACAATGATCTAATTAGATGAAGAATACAGGAAGAGACATAAAATTGCAAAATGGCTCCTTTGGTTTTAAGGTATCGAGTCTTTGTCTTCAAATGCCCTATGGCATGTCGTGTGTTTTGGAGATGTGATATGTATGTCTGTGTAAGCCTGTGTGTGCGTGTGTGTGTGTGTGTGAGTGTGTGTGCATGCACCTGTGCAAGTAAAGTGCTTGCTTCCGTATTAACAAAAGTTAGCACCACATGTTTTGGCACCTTCTAATATATCAAACCGGGTTGAAATTCTCTCTAAAATTTGAGTATGCGGGATGCCTGGGTGGCTCAATCACTTAAGCATCTGACTTCAGTTCAGGTCATGATCTCACAGTTGGGGAGTTTGAGCCCTGCCTTGGGTGAGATCAAACCCCACTTTTGGTGAGCACAAGCCCTGCTTTGGGTGAGCCCTGCTTCTCTCTGTCTCTCTCCCTGTCTCTCTGTCTCTGCCCCTTGTGGAATTCTCTCTCTCTTTCTCTGCCCCTTGTCTTTGCCCCTCACTCTCTTGTGCCCCCCCAATAAATAAACAAAAAAAAAATAAATAAATTGTGAGTCTGCAATAAAAATATTTCCTGCTGTTCTTGTCATCACTGTTTTAGCCATATGCACACACACACATACACACATTGAGTAATCTTCTGGGTTACAAAGAACTGATAAGACATTTAAATGAAAGTGTAATTGTGGCAGGTGCTGTGTGCTGTCATATAGGCATGGCATGTACATATGTTTCTCTGTACAAATATTCACATACATTGTGTTCCTGATTTTCTCCTTTATAAACAAGACGGATTAGTTTACCTGTCATGTCAGCACATCTTCTCCAGCCGTTAATGGCCTGATAAAAGATTTGGACTTAGGAAAGAATATCATAATTAAGCACACAGACTGTAGCTTAGTAGTCAAGGGAATAGACCACTGTGCAAATTCATTAGTGAAGTTAATCCAAAAAACATCAGAGCATGTGAAACAAAATCAATTTAAGGGGAGAATGTATAACTCTATTGATGTTCTCACCCTTGTTGATACATTGTTTGGGGTAAAGATTTCTATGTTTTCTGTATAAATATCAATTTTATTGGATGATTCAATGTGACTTATTGGGTTCCTATAGCTAAGTGTTTTGTGGCTTCTTTGGGAAAATGATGTCATTCTGCATATGGGGAAATAAAAACACCTCACTCGATGTCCAATGAAACTCCCATTTTACACACCTTCCAATTCTCATTCTAGATTAGAAACCAAAGCCAAGATGGCGCCTCTGCTTTTGTTGTGCTAGAAAGACTTGATTCCTAGAAGAAGCCAAAGGCACTGGGAAGTTTCTTTGTCATTGTTTACATGTGCTTATGCATACATGTCTGTACAAGACACATATGTGCTCAGTGTCAATTAATTTAGTTTGTGCTTCTCTTAAAAAAAAAAACAAAACAAAAACCCTGATAGTACTAGATCAAGAGTTCTCCACTGGAAGTGATTTTGCCTCAGGAAACATTTGTCAATGTCTGGAGATATTTTCAGTTGTCACCTCTGGAGGCTTGCTACTGTATCTTGTGGAGAGAGGAGCCAGGGATGTTAACTAAGCATGCAGCCGTGCACAGAAATGCACCCCCCCAACAGAGAATCGGACAAGTATCTAGTCCAAATTATCACAGTAGCCAAAGTCTGAGAAACTCTAGTGAGATCTGTCAGTTATTTATGGACTATCATGTGTTAATTGAAAAAAACAACACACACACACACACACACACACACACACACACACACACACTAAACCTTTTTCTAACATCTAGTCCTATCGCAAGAGCCTTAGAATAGAAGAAGGAATATCCTGGTCCTGATTTCTCCATTTACTGGCTGTATGACTGTGCTCATCATTCTATGTTTTTCCCAAGCAAGGTTGATGGTATCTGCCCTATCAGGTATTGTGAATAACAAATGAGAGAGGGAGTGTCTTTGGAGAAGCTGCACACATATATTTTTGATATACTGATATTATATATATATATAATATATATATATATATGCATATAATATTTTTTATCAAAAATATTTTATTTTTTGGAGGAATAATGGTCTGGCTATACTGTCCTGGTAGACTAGACAAACAAAGGATAGCAGGGCGATGTAGGCACAATGTGAAGAGGGACCAAGGTGACACATCCTGGACTGGGAATTACAAGGTAAATTTCACACTATTTTTCAGTTTTTCTAGTTACCTTGTAGTTCAACTTTCAGTCTTGAACATCATCTGGTCATGCCACTAGTCAGAGTGCCATGGTGCCCCTGTGTAGTAGTGAAAATCTGTTTCATAGCAAAGCATTTTCTAATTATTTATCTTTTTTTTCTTCTTTTGATAGCCCCATGCACACACACACACACACACACACACATATGTAAACATATATATATGTACACATATATATACACATATATATGTACACATATATATACACATATATATGTACACATATATGTATATATTTGGGAAGTTCTGGGAAGAAAGAAAATGTGCCAAAGTGGTCTATGACTGGTGCTTCCTGACATTCAGGAAAGGCCAGGAACCAGTCTATTCAGATGACATTTTTCTACCTCATCTAACAACTCATAGATTAGTTAGATAAGGATCCTGGCTTTGATTGCTTATCTACTCCAAGCCAATCTTCAATTTTTAAAAGTGGTTAAAGCAGAAATACAGTGTTTAATTTGTCTTCTCAATGGAAATGGGATGATTGGCCTTGGCCTCTACTGGATTTCTGCTTTTTGAAAAAGACAGGTTATAAAAGCCAGAAAGTGCAGAATTGGCAAAGAGACCTTTGAAGTTCCGTGATGAAGCCGTAACGTGTATAGCCCATGTAGATCTCCACATTCCCTAAAAGCATTCCAGACAGTTGGCAGCTCCATCCTATTTTTTTTTAAGTTTATTTATTTATTTTGAGAGAGCGAGAGATAATGAGTGGGGGAGGGACAGAGGGAGAGAGAGAATCCCAGGCAGTCCCTGTGCTGTCAGCACAGAGCCTGATGCAGGGCTGGATCCCATGAACCGTGAGATCATGACCTGAGCTGAAATTAAGAGCTGGACACTCAATGGACTATGACCCCTGGGCATCCCTATCCTACATCTTATAAGCATGGAACTGTGACTTCACAAGATACCTCACTTTCCTCCACAAAAAATAAAGTTCATAGGGCATCCTTTCTCCCTTCGTGCCCAAGCCTGCACCCATGCACCACCAGACCACTGACCTTAGCTCTGCTCACCGGGGCACCTCACGCCATGTGTCCTCCCTCATCATCATGATTTTTCTGCGAGTCCATCAGGGTAGCACCCCCATTTGTCTTGGTCTTCTTTTATTTTTCCTACAACATGGTTCCCCCTCCTTGCACTTCCCACCATCACGTTCCACTATTTTGTACACATTCTACTTTGTCAACGCTGTATTTAAAATATAGTGTCCACAGGCCACCGGGGCAGCTTAGTCGGTTAAGTGGTTGACTCTTGATTTCAGCTCAGGTCATGATCTCCCAGTTTGTGAGTTCAAGCCCTACGTCAGGCTCTGTGCTGACAGTGCAGAGGCTGCTTGGGATTCTCTCTCTCCTTCTCTCTCTCTCTGCCCCTCCCTTGCTCATGCTCACTCTCTCAAAATAAATAAATAAACATTAAAAAATTAATAAAATATAATGTCCAGAATAGAACACAGTCATTCCTCCAGACTTGTCTTACTGACCTGTGGGAGCCACAGTGTGGTGACCATAAGGAAAGCCTGGGTTGCAGGGGAGTTTCAGAAGGGTTTTCCAACAACATAAAGCTTTAAGTTGAAAATGAATCAAGCTAGAAAGCACCATATAGCTGTGTCGTGTAAAGGCCATTGGTGTCTTTTCTGCATTAACTTAATTAGCCCTCTGTTGATATAAATGGTTCTCTTCACTCTGTTCAAGGATATCTTGCAAAAGTTTTTCTTGTTGGTTTCTCCTAAACCAAGTAAACTAGAAATTTTCATCTTACCTCTATCTTCAGAGATTTCTCCGATCCAGTCTTGGGCCTCTCTTCTGTAGTCTTCATTACTATTACTTTCCTCTGAACCCTTAAAGCTGGTACTATATATATATATATATATATAATATATATACTATATATATACTATATACATATTGTGTATATATACACACACTATATATATACACACAATATATATATATATTGTATATACAATATATACATTGTGTGTGTGTGTGTGTATATATATATATATATATAAAACATCTTTAAGCTCTTAATTATATACTGCCTTTTATTGGCCTCAGTTTTGTTTCTTTTCATCCAGAATATATCTGGTTGCAATTTATCATAAGGAATCATAGTCTCTGTTTATAGTATTAGTAGCTACCATTATTGACTGCCTACTGTATACCAGGCTTGTCATTAACATGCATCACCACTAATTGGCCCCACAACCCTATATGGTTAATGTTTACCAAGCAGTACATTCTTTCCACTGAGAAGAGAATTTTAGACCTTTGCTAGGAGCTGAGATTCTAACAGCTTTTTAATGTATAATTACAGTTGACTGGAGGAAATCACATTCGTTTCCCAAAAAATTTTGGAGTACAGTTCCAAACTAGGAACTGATTTTAGCTCTTGGTGTAGACACACAGTCAACTTCTGAATATAAACCATGGTCACTTTGATAGTGGCAGACAGAGTCCCACCAGCCTGGGGTTCTACCCTCCCAAAGTCATCTTTATGGAGATACCTGTACTGGTCCCTACTCGGGAGCACCCCCACTCTGTGATTTTACTCTTGTTTAAATTTTTCATAAAGCCCTATGGTTGTTCCTGTCTCCTGTAGTGTCGTGATGATGGATGCTGTGAAATGATCACAGCATGTTTGGGGACACGTATCATTCAGGGTGACCTCATCTCTGAACCCAAGCTTTTCAACTGTAGCTTTAGCATTATTGCCATCACAGAAGAAAGCAATGATAATAAGGAAAGACACACACTGCACACACACACACACACACACACACATACACACACACACACACACACACACACACACACACACTAATTGGTTCCTGGAGAACCAGTTTCATTCAAAGGTTAAGAAATGCACGTCATTTTGTTATTTAAGAAAATAGAAATGTTCTGGAGCAAGATATAAAATATCACGGAATTTTCAAATGAAACCTAAGATTTCAAACATGTCTCTGGCTTCAAAATGTGTATCCAGTCACGGTTTAAAGGCTCATTCTTCTCTGACTTATGGACTCCTCAGGAAAAAACTTGGTAAAGAACTTCTGAGTCCATTTCTGTGGGCATACGGTAAGCCTTTCGGCTTGTCCTCCAGTTGAAAATTTCTTTCTCAGGGCACCTGAGTGGCTCAGTCAGTTAAGCATCCAACTTAGGCCCTGGTCATGAGCTCACGGTTTGTGGGTTCAAGCCCCCCATCAGGATAGGCACTCAGTGCAGAGCCTGCTTAGGATCCTCTGTCTTCCCCTCTCTCTGCCCCTCCCCTGCTCCTGTGCTCACTGTCTCCTCTCTCTCAAAAATAAATCAACATCAAAAAAAAATTATTTGCCTAAATCTTTTTTCCCCTTTAAGGCAGTTACTAGATTGTGTTACAACAGAATGATGTTATAGTTGTGTGTGTCTCATTTCTCATCACCCACTGATCAAAGGACACTGTGTGGCTAATGATAACATTAACTTAACTCACCTTTTAAATTCTAACACCAGTTTTTAAACATACCTCCGCTACTGGCTTTATGTGTAGGGGAAGAAAGTGGAATGAAAGGACACGACAGAAAGCCCATGTCTCGCCCCAGCTTCCCACCCATCCCGACCTTCTCACAGAAAGTCCAGCCGGGACTGTGCATTAGCACTCTCCAGGATTTATATTTTGCGTTGAAGAGGTGCCCGTGACTCCCCTGAAATCGTGGATGGACTGCTGTGTCTGTGTATGCATCTGTGTGTTCTTCTTGGATAAAGGGCTTATATTTCACCTGATTTCCAAAACATGTCCGTGACCCAGAAAAGACGAAGAGAGAAAGATTTTGAGAGCCTCATTACCCTGCGTGTCCTCAGGGAGGGGAGGAGGGGAAGGTCTTACTCCAGACGCCAGGGATTGTGAATTTTATCTATGTGTGCATGAGTGAAGCATTCTTTCCCAGCTTTTGACAGGGTGGTTGTGAGCTCCTTGCCCCCCCCCCCCACCTACCCCGTGTGTGAGGAGCCCCTCAATGAGGACAGCTATATAAAATCTAAAAGACAAAGACAAGAAAGAGAACCTCTGAGATTTGACAGTTTTGCCAGTGGCCAAATATGCACGTGGCAAACAAGTGGGAATTTATACAGATGAACATTTTTTATTACAAAGAAAGGAGATTTAAAAAACTTATTCAGAGCCTGTCCCTTTGTCTTTTCCAACCCCTCCCCTGCCATGCCTTCATAAAAGAGAAAAAGAAAGACAAGAACAGCTTAATGTCTAGAATTTGCAAGTCTCTGAATATCTGCCTGAAAACAGCTACCCCCCACTGAGAAATCACTGAACCTTAATCATTTTCCATGGCTTCAGAGGAAAGATGGTTGAGGTATCCATTTTTTCCTTCAAATGTCAGGTGCCCACAGCAATTAACTAATCACACTCCTACCAGGTCAAGTTACAGGGTGAGGTACATTTCATATTAGAAAAGGAGACAATTGGGTTATTAAGGCTAAGGGAACTTTCTGGAGGGAGGGAAATGAAGAGAGGTATTTCACAATAGGCGAAAGCTCCCAGGGAGTGCCTTGACATCCCCTAAGTAATCTGTGCCTTGAGCCTCAGAAGCCAGGAAATGACAGTGAGTTTGGGCTGTAGCCCTTGGGCACACATTTTTATTAGGTTCATACTGGAATGCCCTCTAAAATCTCCAACATAAGAGATTTCTTTGATACTGAAATCTCCAAAATCCCTAAGACTAAGCGTGGGAGGGCTGCTCCTTCAAATCATCCTTCCTCAGTTATCTACCAGGGCCTAAGAATTGAGTGGTATTATGTGACAGCAATATTAAGAACACAGAGGACGAGGAAGGACTAACCTTTATGCGACACTTGGAGACCAGAAACAGTCTGCCGTTTACATCTGTTAGCACACCATCTACATAATAACCCTGCATGCCAAGTGTATGTCGAATGCGAGTTTATAGATAAGGAAACAGAGGCACAGAGAGGTAAACTCACTTGTCTGAGGTCACATAGCTGGGAAGCGGAAATGTCAGCTCAGGCTGTCTGGCTCCAGGGCCCCAAATCTTTGCGTCAGAGATGGGCTTTATGACCCTCATTTCATGAAGGAGAAAATGAAGGTAGGTCAGGTGAATAAGGTTGCCCAAGGTTTATCACTGGTTCACACAGAGCTTGGCTTTGACCTAGGTCTGTCTGATTATACATGCCTTTTCTGGTGCAACATTCCTTCATATAAACTGCTTCTTGCATATCATTATATTGGAATTCGGCCCTAGGGGGCATGTTGGTCCCTACCTCTGGTACCTGAATGCAGTCAAGTAGAAAGTCTATGGCTCAGCTGGACTCTGTATAAGCCTATCACTCTGGAACCCCTGGGTCCCGTGTACATTCAAGTGCAGTCAATGCCTCTACTCTATGAGGTGTAAGATAGAAGCCTCTTATGCAGAATTGTGAAGTCTTCCACAAGCCGGCTGCTCTCCCTTTGCAGCCAATCTTGCCATGCACGGGGGGTGCATGTAGCAAGCAAGCACCTATTGTGAGCACTCAGTGAGTAGTAGTGGGAAAGAGCCTGCTCTGGTCTCATGACACTGTAAGGAAGACAAGATCATATGTCCTCTACGTGTCTAGGTGTAGAGGGGCTAATCCCCCCCCCCCCCCTAAAAAACAGATTTACATCAGAAAAAAAAAAAAAAAAAAACCCTGGAACTTGAATATCACCTGTACCTCAGGTACACATGGGAGAGACCCGGGAGAACTGAGTAACTCCCTGAAATGGCCCAAGCCTTTGCCTTAAATACTTTGTTTAGCTAAAGACAAAAGAAAAGTATTGGGGATGGGAGAGGCCAACTAGGGGGGATTGCCAGGAAAAGCACAGTAAACAGGAGTAAGAGGGCTGCACGGATTTAAGTCTTTGCCATCTTCATTGAGAAGAGTTTCTAGGGGTTTATTCCTTCTCCTCTTCCTGGAACAGAGGGAGACACCCTTACAAATGGAGATTTTCCTTATAAATGTAATTGTCTCTTGCCAGAGGGTAACCTCTACAGGGTTTCCAGAGTTTCTCCTGTGTCTGCTGTTTCTTAAAGACACAGCTCAATATCATCCATATGCCAAATAGACATATTTGGGGGTAGCGTGTTCTGCTCCCCTTAAACACATGGAGGTGAGGATCAGAGAGGCCCATGGAGCTGTTTCTGGTGCTCTCATTATTTTCATACTGTTCCCTGGCCTTGCCTATAGTACATGCACACATACATCTATACAAATCTCGATCACAGCCATCCCCAGGCCTGTGCAGAAACCTTCATTTCTCTTTGTTTCTCTGAGTCATTTATACATTCTTCTGTCTATGTTACTCGTTTTCCTGGCATACGTATCCCAGAAGCTAGAGCCACTGATGACTCATCTTTGTAGTAGTGATCATCTATTCCCATTGAACTTGGACATTGGGTAAGTAAAGACCTGCTTTAAAGTCAGACAAAACTGGGGTCAAATCCTAGCTCTACCTTGGAATGTCACCTTGGGAAGACCCTGTTAACCACCCTTTTCCCTATCAATAAAATGAGAATTCCTCTCATCCCCCTCATATTTATTGGGCACGTTCCTTCCAGATACAACGTTCATATGTCATTTAGTGATTACTCTTTCCTTTTTCTCTGCATCTACTATGCTCAGTAAAGAGTTTTATTGGTTCTTCCTAAGGTACCGAGAATTAAAGTCATGATACTCTTGTTTGCTTCTAATCGCTACTTAGAGGTTTGTTAGCTAGGTCGGGGCACAGGGGTCCCTGGGACATCTGGGGGGGAGGGGGGGTAGACGTAAGCTTCCTTAAATTATTTGTAAAGTTATTTGCACCTACTTTTGAATTCATCACACTTTCTAGTGGGACAAGTTAAAAAATGGCAAGGTTTATTTGTGGTTTTTGATTTTAATGTTTAGTATTTTTGAAAGAGAGAGAGAGAGAGCAAACAAGGGACAAGCAGAGAGAGAAGGGTACTGAGGATCATGACCTGAGCCCAAGTTGGATGCTTAACAGACTGAGCCACCCAGATGCCCCCAAGAATGGCACGGATAATAAGCCTTTCTCTGGTACCACCATGAGCCTCTAGGTTTGTCTTATTTCCTTTGAATGTCCTGCAGTGACATAGAAGGAACATAGTAGAACATTTATTGTCACCAAGAAGCCCTCCTCTTCTTGCTCTTTGGAGTAAACAATGCCAAAGGTTCGAGAAGATAGGGTGCTTTATTTGCATCTCATTAGACAGGCAGAGGTGGTGTTAGTTCATGTATAAATCTTAAACCTAATGTTCAAAGAATGGCTCGTGTTTATTCTCAACCTGAACAGTCAAGAGTTTGGTGTGTAATATTTACCTTTCCATGTACAGAGCTGTGTGTTTCAAACCAGAATAAAATTGTCTGCTGTCTTTTCTGCTAGATAAAGCATAATAATATTTTTAAAAAATAACCAGCTTAGGGGTGCATCAAATATGAGTTTAAATGTGGGCTCTGTTACATTCCCTAGTCTGGGATCTCCCTGAGCTGCTTCTGCAAGGTGGTAATGATATCTACCCTTTCTGATTAAGGAGCGAGTTAACGGGGCTCCCTTTTACGTTATACTTGAGGTAGGGTGTTGAACATTCAGTAGGTGCTCACCTAGTGAGAGATATTCTTGGCCTAAAGTCTGCAGGCTTAACCATAAGGCTGCACTACCTTGCTTTGCTAGATATTATTAAAAACGACTGTGATTATTAAGAACACATCATTAGATTTTGTTAGCATGATCGTAGAAAGGAAGCTTGTTGGAGGCCACAGTAATAAACCTGTTTCTGGGTTTTCTGGGTCCGTCCTGACAAACTCCCTAGTGCACTTGGCCTTCTTCTATCTGCCCCTGCCTTTGTGCATCTCTCTTCTGATGTGGGGCTTTTGACACACGGGTGAGAATGTTGAGCAGTTCGGGGCTGGGGCCCCGGTTCCTCTCAGATTTTCAGGCAGAGCTCTGGACTTTGATGAAGACTACTTTTGAATGAATTTCAATTTCTCTGAAACATCAATCTCTCAAAGTGTCTGCAGCCTTGGTTACACTTGGCACACTCTTCTTGGGACCTGGCAAGTACTGGAATAAAATTTATAGGAGGAACCCACTCAGAGACACAATCTCTCTTCAAAGTGTGTTATTTCTGAATGAGATAGGCACCAGGAGAAAATCAACAGTGCTTAATCTTAGGCATGTGGGAAGTTCTCCTGGATGCAGCATGTTAAATGTCCATGGTCAAAGCCTGAAAGAGAAGTGTGCACAAATGTTCAGTTAATCTAACATTACAGATCGCTGAGGTGGGATAGGGACTGATATAATGACATGTGACAAAGTGTTTCCAGGTGACATTATAGTCTATGTGTATATCTCCAAGAGTTCGAGGCCTTAACAATTATAAAACCTAGTTTTCTTTCCATCTTCCCTCTTCTCAAAACGAACATGTGCACAAACACAGTCCTTGTAGATAAAAACGAAACGTCCCATTATCCCATTAGGCCCAAAGACGTGGTAGGAAGTTTAATTGTTACTGGGTAAAGATCGGATGCAAACCCCCTCCCTAGTAGAAGCTTTGGCCTTCTTCTGAGAGATCCTTCACTTTATTCCTCCAGAGTACTTGATACCGGATTTCGTTTACGTCTAAAGCAGTGTGTTAACAGCAAGGGCAACTCTAGGGTGATAACCAGTTACCCAGAATATACTGAAAATCTTGTTGCCTCTAGTGCTGTGCTATACAGATCATGGACATTCTTTTTGGGTTCCTAGACTCCATTCCAACAGGTGGGTGAGGGTCCCTACACACAACACCAAGCAATTCTGAGACACCAGCAGGACATCCAAAAATTCAACACAGATCTGACACTTCCTCCTGGAGATAGCATAAGATCCCACAGCTTAAGGGTTCAGTCCTACAAGACTGCCCTCCATGGCCCTCATAGGCCAGTTGCAAGCTTCAGACTGTTACCTGTATTTCTGACTGATAGCTACAGATTGGCAGTTCCAATGGCCTCCTCCTCAAGTTTGATTAATTTACCAGAGTGGCTCACTGAACTCAGGGAAACACTTAGGTTTACCAGTTTATTAAAGGATTTGAATCAACAGTCACATGAAGAGATACATGGGGTGAGGTATGGGGAAAGGGCATGGAGCTCCCATACTTTGTGCAGGCATACTGCTCTCCACAATATCCATGTGTTCACCCAACTGGAAGCTATCCAAGCCCAATCCTCCTGAGTTTTTATGGAGGTGTCCTTGTAGAGTCATGGTTGAGTGTCACTGGCCATTGGCTGATTCAACTTCCAGCCCCTCTCCCTTCCTTCGAGGTTGGAGAATTAGGACCAAAAGTTCCATCCCTCTAACCACATGGTTGATCCTCCTGGCAACCAGCCCCTGCCCGTGGGTGGGGTCCAGAAGTCACCTTCACTACTAATAAAGCATACATTTCACCTTCATGGCTCTGAAATGTTTTCAAGGACCATGGATAAAAACCAAATTTATCTAAATGATCAAATATATATTTTGTATAAATCACTATATCATGGCATATCGTACGGGTCCTGATCTTAATGACCTTTCTGTTTCTTAAAGAAGCTAAGCCTAATTTTATCAATAAATTATATGCTTTCAAACAGGGAAGCAGGGGGTATTTAAAAGAGTATTGATTGGGGGATCATATAGATTTGAGGTTGATTTCCAACCCACATAATCTACATAAATGCTGCCAGCTCCAGTTTTTTTTTTTTCTTTTTCAAAATGTATGTAATAATGTCCGTCTCACAGAGCCTTGGGAAAGGTCAAGTGAGACATCCAATTTACCTGCCTGACACATAGTAGTCACTCAGAAACTCTTGGACAGTTTTGCTTTATTTTATTTTCTTATGGCATTCATTTTGCAACAGAAGGTGGAACAAGGTTTCCTAGACTATCTGTGATGAAGGACCAGTTCCTTCCCCATCCCTCCCTCTGGCCCCATCCATCACAGATGAATCCTTTTGTAAAAACACAACAAAATGGATTATAGAAAAGTAGAATGAAGAAAATACCAAATATATAAAAGAGACAAGCCAAAGTTTTATAGTTAGATTCCACATGGATAAAACTATGCAGCCAGTTTGCTAAATAGGTGTCTAAATGCTCACGGTGAAGTTCTGCACTAATCCCATCCTGCGCTGGTGGCAGAGGGTCCCCGGGCCTGCCGTGGTCTACATGTTGGCCCGCAGATCACACTTGGAGTAGCACAAACTGCAAGACAGAGGTGTTGTCCTTAATGTGATTAAAAGTGGAAATCACTGAGTTACTCTGTTTGAAGCATTTACATCCTGCCAATATCTACAGAAACCAATTTTCATTTGCAAGTAATAAAAAACAAAACAAAACAAAAACTTGACCCAAGGAAGTAACCATGTGTATGCAGATATCAAGGACAGAAGCAGGGAAATACTCAGTGGGCAGCCACCAGGCACAAGAAATGAAGGAATTAGGGGTGCCTGGGTGGCTCAGTCAGTTAAGTGTCCGACTCTTGGTTTCAGCTCAGGTTATGATCTCACAGTTCATGAGTTCGAGCCCCAGGTCAGGCTCTGCACTGTGGAAACCAAAGTTTCCATTCAGTGATTATGAATAATCCCTTTGCTTTCTGGAGAGGGTAGAGATCACCAGGCCAGTGGTGTGAGCTTCCAACTCCTACCTCTTTCACTGCCTCTTCCACTTGAATTCAAATGATCTGAATGCATGTTGGTTCATGTCACTCCCCTTCCTGCAGCTTCAACACCCAGATGCCTGGTCCTGGCTGACCTCCCTGAACTCAGCTTTCCTCCCTACCTCTGCACTAGCCTTGCATTCAGTGTTCTAATTGTTCTGAACTCTTGGCAGTTCCCTGCCCCCACCTCACTCCTGCATTCCTTTGTGCCTTCTTTTTGTGCATGCTTTTTCCACTTGTAGCCTAGCATGGACCCCTCCTTGTCTGACTGACTTCTAGTTATCCTTTAAGAATAACTTCGGATGTCCTCCAGAATGTCTTCCCTTGACTGCCCCTCCCTCATTCTGAGCTAGATGTCCCTGCTCTGTGGGTCCCCACTTTTCTCTGCATACCTTGACCGCTGAACCGACCACATTATTCTGCAACCATCTGTTTGTCCTCATTTCTTATTCATAGACAAATGCCCAATAAATGTTTGAGAAGTGACCATAACTGAGGTACCTGTCATGATAGACCTGCATACTGATCAGTCAAAAACCAAAATTTATAGCACAGATTTGGCTGAGGCAAAACAGAACCAAAGATCATCAGATTCACCCATCAGTTAAATATATAATCAAGGCAATCTCTGTATGCATCCCTTCTGTTTCTTTGCCCTGGTCCCCCTTTGATATAACTACATTTTTAAGTCCAGTTAATTGAGCACCATCAGCCACCAGGACAAAGGTCTCCACTTTGCAGTAGCAAAGAGCATGAGAGATGTTAGGCTTGGTTTAGAATACTGGACAGAGCACCCGGTTTTGATTGGAATTTTGGCCTTGCTACTTTCAAACTCAGCAGACTGTTGGCCTTTCTGAATATGTACTTCCTCAATAGAAAAACCACAGTAATAACCTATGTCGTAGGATTATTTTGAGAGTTAAGTGGCATGATTTACATAAACACCTGGTACAGTATCAGGCATAAGAAGTGGTAGCCATTATGATTATAGGCAATGATTTATTTATATTCTGTTTAAAAGCTTGCTTTATGTTACTGTGCTATGTAATTTCTTACAGTCTAATGTATTCCCAGAAACAAGTTTAGGAGGAATAAACTCTAGAAGGCCCATCCTAACATGCCTTTAAGGCTCTTCTTAAACCCTTCCCTAGAAATTATAACAAACATCTAATCTTAGGAAGTTTTTCCTAGCCTTTCCCTAATGAAGATGTTGGAGAATCTGAGGTTTTCCAAACTGTGGCACTCACGCTGAGGAACAGGGATGAAACGAGATGAAGGCAAGAAATGATGCCAAATGGCTTGCAGGAAGAAAATGGCTTCATCTTGGCATCAGAGAGTGGTATCGATGAGACAGGGGTCACGGGTACAAATACAGCTACAGATGTTTCACCTAGCTTAGAGTACCACTAAAGAGGCAAGAGGGCTAGTAAAATTCCTCCATTTATACATAAAAAAGAAACACGTACCCTTTGCCATCCATCTCCCATGAAACTGTGCTGTTGGCTTTTTGTCTGGATGCTTGGGTTAGTTTTCTTCTTAAGCTACATATCTGGGGGGGAGAAGGGATATGGGCATTTGGAAAGTGGGAAAGGCTTTTGGTTTTTCCAGTAATGCCATGGGGTAGAAATATTAAGCAAGGTTAAAAAATATTAAAGAAATCATAGTTGATGTGGTAGAAACATTATAGTTGATGCAGTAGGGTCCTTGGTCTCCTCAGACCCTGTTCTGCAGACACCAAGACAAGGGAAACTAGATCATGCCTCAAACAGAACAAGGGTCGCAGTGACTTTTCCAGTTACAACAGCTGGCAGTGGCACCATCCCACCTCCAATAGCCTGGCTGGAAGATGCTGGAAGCAAGACTCCTAAAAAAAGAAGAGGCAAAGAATACAGAAACATTAATTCAAAAGGATATATGCACCCCAATGTTTACTTCAGCAGTATTTACAATAGTCAAATTATGGAAACAAACCAAATGTCTATTCATAGGTAAATGGGTATGAAGATGTGGGATGTGGTATGTATCATTCCTACATATATGTATATGTGTGTGTGTGTGTGTGTGTGTGTGTATATATATATATATATATATATATATATATATATATATAATGGAATATTACTCAGCCATAAAAAAGAATGAGATCTTGTCATCTGCAACAGCATGGATGGATCTAGAGAGTATAATGCTGAGTTAAATAAGTCAGAGAAAGACAAATACCACATGATTTCACTTATATGTGGAATTTAAGAGACAAAACAAAAGAAGACAAAAAGAGACAAACCAAAAACCAGACTCTTAAGTATAGAGAACAAAGTGGTGGTTTCCAGAGGGGAGGTGGGTAGCAGGATTGGTGAAATTGGTGGAGTACACTTGTGACGAGTACTTGAATAATGTATGAAATTGTCAAATCACTGTGTTGTAAACCTGAAACTAATATAACACTGTATGTTACCTATGCTGGAATTAAAATTATAAAAGAAGAAGAAGAAGAGGAGGATAGAAAGCCCAAGGAGGGAAAGATGCACAAAATGAAGTTAAATGCCTTGGAATTTTATTGCTGCTCGAATCCCAGGATTATTGCAGTAGATCCCAGGCCCAGGCATCTTGGTGGTCCCTGACTATTCCTTATAGCTCTGAGGGCTATGGAGACTACATAACATACTTCACCAAATCCCTTTCTTTCTTTTGGTTCATTGATCAAGTTGCTTTCCCTCATCTAGGTGAAAGGAGCACTTGACATTTCTATTTTTCTCCCTACAACTGTCCCAGAACTTTTTTTTTTTTTTTTTTTATTTTCAGAAATCATTTCTGCCATTAGGACAAAGAGTAGTTCTTCTTGTATGCAAAAGGGCTCTCATTAGGAAGTGACTATTGATTGATGCTTTCCCACTAATTATGTACCTAAGAGAGTTTATAGACTGGAACCAAATATTGGGTGGGAGCATGGACTTGGAAGGCTGTCTTTCATACCTTTGTGATGTTGGCCCAATTGGACATAATCACTACCTATGTGAAGAATGGATATAGTGTATGTAAAGTCTCTTTCCAACTCAGACAAGGAGCCAGACAATTTTTTTTTCTCCTTTCCATGACATCATGAGATACAACTGAATATGAACACCTTTAAGCCTAAAGCAGGACACTTAGTGAAGCCAATGGTGATCTTCTGCTTTGGAAACACTTGACAAAGGATGAAGTCCAGCATCTTTAGCTAGACTGGAGATCTTTTCAGAAACTAAGAATCATCTGACTCTTTCTTAACATCCCCAACAGTGTCCCTCTCCTCCTCATTTCCTTCAACACTTCCATGTTAATTCGTAGCCTTTAGATAATGCTTTTCCACATTTTGTGGTCGTTCCTTCCTCTTGTATTGTTTTTTCTCCCTCCCCTCCACCAGTCCACATTCTGTTCAACTTTCACAGTTTACCTCAGGCCTCATCTTTTCATGAATCCTCCCTAGAGTGTCCTCACACAGCTATTCCTAACCAGTGGTGTGTGATCCTCCTGGTGGAACACAGAGGTTGTCTAAAGTAGACATCAGGTTTTGCCAGAAGCTTCTGAGAGTTACCTGAGCATGGAAAGTGAGAGCATTCCAGATTCTTTGACCCCATTCTGAGCTGGACCATTTAAACTGCTTGGCCATGTTTCTACATGTCCTTGCTAACCCCCTACTCTATGTCCTCTAAAAGATTATTTGCATATTCATTTCATTTTATTCCAGCTCCTATTTTTACCATCAGGTCTCATTATTTTCAGCAAATGTCTCCTAAGTCAGTGAGAAAGTGGACATACAGTTTGTGTCTCCCTGGGGAGACCTTCTTGAACTCTTCCTCTCTTCCCATCTAACAACACACGTATTTGTATCCTTGATTCCTTCTCTTTCACCACTCAAATGTCTACAATCATGGCTCTGAATTCCACTCCCCCGTGACTGTAAAAATAAAACACTTCTGTGTCTCTCCTCCAACTTCATCTCCTTCCTCTCTCATGGTTCCTTCCCTTCTGAATGGAAACATCTTTTTTTTTTTCTTTCTTTATTTCTCAATTTTACATCCCTTTGTCTCATGTTACTTTTCTTTTGTTTTCAGACATGAAGTTTTAAAAACAATCACTGACATGCAGTGCCTCTTGTCTATCCCCTGTTATCCACCCTTCCACTTACTGGGCATGAGTTTTCTGAAATTTCTTTCACTCAAGCTTCTAGGAAGGCAGCATGTGATCAAGGATGGGCTGCAGGCTTCCAGACAGAGCAGGGATTGAGGCTGAAGTCAATCTCCTCCTCTCACGGGCCATACGAACATGGGCAATTTATCAAGTCTCTTTTGTGGCTCAGCATTGTCCATAAAACTGAAGTGAGCCTCCTGCTATGTAGTCTTGGTGAGAAAAAAGATGATAACATCATCAAGTAGAACATAAAGGCTCTTGGACACTTTGAGTCTCTATGAATCTGACAACCCATGAGAATTTTCACACTACAGAAAGTCTGTCTCTTGGAATGCACTTTACTTTTGTCTTCAGTGATACTTCTTTCATAATTTTCCTTTCTTTTTCTGGTTATTCCTTCCATATCCCCCTCCCCACTCCCCCAGTTTTCTATCCTCTATCAAGCACCACCGTCTCCAAAAGTCTGTGGATACCTTTGTTTTCCTTGATTGTTTTGTGTTCTTAACTCATCCAGACCCTCACTGTAGCTAGCACTAACAGCGTGACAGTTACTAGATGCTCATGTCCAATGCTGATCTCCTGAACTCGGTTACATGAACTGACATCACAATCTGGAAGGAGCACAGGCAAAGAACGCCCACTTTGAGCTCATCTCTTTCCCTAATCAAGCTCACACACTGTCCTATCTTCCATCACTGCATAATAGCTCTAGTTTTCAGGAGTCATCCTTGAATCATTGCTTTTCCTTGTCCCCTACATAAATTAACGAGTGCATGTAGCACTTCTCACCTGGATTAAGGCAATAACCTACCAAGGAGTCACTCTGCCGCCTGTTTGCCTCATGTGTTTTGAGTGTCCAAACCAGTCTGCAATTTACTTCACCAGAATGGAACTTTAAGTGGATAAACATGGCCAGTTCTCCCAATTAAAAATTTTTCAGTAGTTCCTGCTCCACAGAGGATTGTGATGTTCGACGTACCAGAAGTAATACAGTCTGGAGAGATTGTTTATAATGCTAATTTCTAGACTTCAAGTCAGCCTCACTGAATCAGTATTTCCTGATATTTATGGTGATATTGATGCAGAGTAAAATTTGGAAACAACTCCAGAATAAAGACCAAATTCCACAGAATGTTATGTAAGACTTTGGATAATCTAGCTTCTGACCACCTCTCCATCCTCACAGTGAACCTCCTGGCCGTATCACTTGCATGTTCATCACATGGCCTGATCCTACATACCACTCTGACTTTGCATGAGGTCACAGTCCTGCCACTCCAGGCTCACCTTCCATATTTGTTCATCCTTCTAAGATGAGCTCACATCAATCATCTCCACCCTAGCAGGGCTTCCCAGAAACTCTCTGCTCACCACCTATTCAATCCGAGATAGAGGTCCATCTTCCATGCTCCCATAATCCAAGGCATCATTAGGTCACAATCCCTTTCCTTCTTGTGCTACCCCAAAGTCAAGGATATTTTTGGACATATCTCACTGTCATTAATTATTTATTTGCCTGTTTTTCTCACCAGCCAGAAACTTCCTAGCCCTTAAAAAAGCTCCAGGGCCTGTATTAGGTCCTAAAATATTATTTGTTAATTGGAAAATTCTGTCTCTTTAAATCACCGTGTCTACTGGCTGTCTCCAGCAGTCCTATGGGCCAAATCTTGTCTATCAATGACATTCTGAAATTCAAGTAGTAACCTTGTGTGGAAGGTTTTCATCCTCCTGTCCAGTCCTGCTACTTCTAAGCAAGTGCTTTTGCAAGCTGCTTCCTGCTGATCCAATCTGCCAGGGATATTTAATTGGCCTTGTGCCTAGTCCCCTAGCATTCTGCAAAGTAATTTATTGTCCCACCTAGTGATGGAATTATTTCTTATTTCACAGGCATTTGTTTTTAAGTTATAGAAGTAAAATTATTATCAACAAGCAATATTATTGCCAACAGTGTTATTGAAACTTTGGTTACTAATGTGTTGTTTATGTGATAAGTCATGGAAATAAAATGTATTTTCAATAGTACTAATGCATTTTTTATTTATTATATTTATTCTATACTCTTACCTTAAGCAGTAAAAGTTGCCCTTAGCAGTGTTATTAACATTTTCAAAACCTAATGGACTCATTAGATTTGTTTGTTTGTGTTTTAAAGTCATAACTATAAAATGAATTCACTGTTTATTAAAATGATGTATATACATCACATTCCTGTGAGCAATAAATAAAATAATGGAAAGCGTCTAATCATATGGATGTTCTCAGAAAATTATGCTTTTGAGTTTTCTCCCCAAAGGGAAGCTGTGCTGCACTTAAATGAGCAGAGCCTTTCAAATTAGACTAAGTTGGGGTCCTGGTCCTGTAAGCTATTAGCATGAGATTCAGATTTTCCTTCTATAACATGGAGATATTGATATGAAATTTGTAAGAATGTGGTAGGAAATGGCAAAAATAACCTGGACTGCTTTACTGTGATACCCGGCATATATCAGGCACTCAATAAATCCATTTCCTTTCTTTTTCTGTTTTCTATCATGGTAGGAGGCAGATTTGTTTTACACAGATCCATTAAGAAGGAGTTGAGAAGCCCCTATGCGCCTGTCTCTGGCATTTCTTTGTCAGCCTTGATTATCTTCTGTCTGACGTCATTATCAAATTATTCAATCTACATGTGACTCTGGTCTCTCCACAAGATGAAAGTTCGTCAAGGACAAGAGCCTGTGAACGCCAACACAGGGTGTGCTCAGTAATAAAAATATCCGATGAATGCAAACAACAAAAAAAGCAGGAATAGCATTACATAAGGGAAGCAACATTATGCTTGAAAAATAATCCTCCTTCTCACAAACATGGTTTCCTTAAAATAATGAGGTTAAAAATGAAGGTGCTTCAGATCTTTTCTGATTCTAGTAGTAAGTGACTTGTAAGAGACTCTTTCCGTAGTTGACTGAGGGCCATAACCTCTAAAGCCTCAACACATATGTGTAGCTTAAGAAGAGCTTTGTTTTACTATGAGTAGGGTGGCCCCTTTACCTTTCCTGAACTTAAGCGCAGGGCAGAATTACAGGCTGAGAGATGCTGGTACCAGAAATCCCTCCACTATGAAGACATCTGTCATGATTAATCAGGCTCAGGAATTCTCAATAAGGAAAGCACGCATGAGTTTGTTTTGCTGTAAAGGCCTCCCTGGATCACATGCATTTGGGAGGCAGCTGGAGGTGGCAGCTTACCAGGGGAAGACAGATTGGGAGACCTATGAAATTATTCAGTTGCTCGTGGGAAACCCTTCCTGTAATCCACAGGCAAGCCTATTCTTACATCTGAGAAGCAGGGTTACCAAAAAGTCCTGTCAGGGGGCGCCTGGGTGGCTCAGTCGGTTAAGCGCCCGACTCTCGATCTCGGCTCAGATCATGATCTCAGGGTTCGTGAGTTCGAGCCCTGCATCAGGCTGAGGGTGTTCAGGGGGCAGAGAGAAAAGCACAAATTTCAGCATTGGGCAGATTTTAGTTTGAATCCTGGCTCTGCCACCTCCTGGCGATTGGAGCTTCTGCAAGTTACGCGAATGTGGTTTTCACATCTGGATAATAGAAACAAGAAGCCATACTTCACAGTTATTGTAAGGATGAAGCGTGATCAACTTCTTGCCCATGTGCTTGATAAAAAGCAAAGTCCTCATCCTCCCCATTCCCCCCTATTTCTAGGTAATTCGGTGATACAATTTCATAAATATTTAAAGGTGTTTTATTTTTTTCAAAATTATTTCCCCCTGTAATCTCACAGAGTAGCAGACATTTTCACCATGGTCATTTTGTTCCTGTGGTTAAAACAGAAGTTCCTTGTTAACATGCAACACTCCCCTCAGGGGAGAGATAACATATTATAACATAATGGGCATTAAATTCAGATAAACACTTTGGAGGCACCTACTATGTCTCATACACTATGTTTCTATAAATGGGCATCTGGACATCCAGTGGGCTCTTCAAAGCCTTGATCTCAGAGAAAGGAAAGTCTGGTGATAAGGGAAGTAAGGGCAGATTAGTAACATAGAGGATTCTCTAGGTGCCGACCTGAGTCAAGGCCCCCAAATCCAAAGAGACCTTGTTATCCAAGGGGTAATGAGATTTATCTTGCCTCACTGGAAGTCTTGCTGGTATGGAGGTCAGATGCTACCCTATATACCTCCAGATTGTGAGTTCATCAAGAACACGAAAAACACGAAAAACGTCCTTTTCATCTTTGTAGTGCCAGTGTCTAGAAGAGAGCCTGATACAATTCTCAATAAATATTTATCAAATTAGGTCAAAGTGAGACATCTGTATAGAAGACTCCAGTGGAGATCCAAGGACCTTTATTTACTTCAGAAAATGAAAATCATAGCTGAGTGTAGTATTCCTCAGAGACTACAGCAATAGACTTTCATCTGAAATCCCATGGATGGTGTTTATCCACTCCTTTCATAGTCTGGCTTTCTCTGATATTATTATCACTGATGTTTCTCAATGCCAGGGGCTTAAGGCCCACATTGTTTCTCTTGGAACTCAAGAGCTTTTAAATCTGAATCTCTCCTCCCTGGCCAACTTTGTTTGCCAGACTTTCTACTAGTCATTCTGGTGGCTTCATCTCCTGCTGGCTCTCATGTCCCCAGAGTTCAAGTCTGTCATGTTTTTCCTTTTCCCAAAATGGCCTTCTTCCCCTACCCCTGGCCCAGCCTCACCAGATCACCCCCACTCAGCTGCAACTGTTCTTGGAAGGCTCAGTACTTCCAAGGGAAAGCCTCCTTCTCACAGGGCACCCAACACAGCTGTCTTCTCTGTTCTCCTCCTGCACTTAACCGGCCCCATGCCATTTCACATTTTCTTAACTGATTGCTCCCCCAGTTGCTGTGTGTGCAGCAGCTGTACCTCTCCAAATAGATTAGAGAGAAGTAATGTGACTGTGGAACTGTGGAACTGTGGTGAGGAATAAGTGAGGCTACAAATGAGACAAAGATTAGCTCAATAAATGAGTTCTGAGCTTCCTCTTTCCCTTCACTCTTTACATAGAGTCTTAAAATAATCTAGATTTTGGAGATTGTTTATATCAACGTACGTCAAGCAATACGTTCCACAGCAGTGCTTTGCACGGTGTTTCACATCATAGAACACAGAAAATAAACATGTCAGTGTGGACCCTGAGGTAAAATCAAAAACTGCTCTTGGTTATAACCAACTGGCCGAGACTTGGTCCATCCAGACCCTGCCTTTCTGCTCAGGAATTGAGAGAATCAATGCATTGGTCCCTCTGTGACCCATTGGTGGCATACTGACCACCTGAGCACTTAGTGGCTGAGAGCAGTACCTCCCTGAGAAAGTACACCACTATTGAGAATGCTGGCTTTTACCTTAGGGTGAATGAGAGTTTTCTTCTCAGATCAATGAATCCTTGTTTTGACTTTCTAAAACAATTATAGAAATTAAGTTTAAACCCTTCCTCATCTGAAAAATATTTTTCACATGAAAAACAAATGAGTTCCTCCCAAGGTGCTCATTCCTTTATCCTACAGTTTGAAAGCCCACAGTGACCCCAGAATCCCACAGTTACTCCCACACCCCAGAATTACTCCAGAGCTCTACAGTTCCTCCACAATCCCACGGACACTCTACAGTCTCACGGCTACTCCAGCCATACCCCATGAAATTCAATTTTCAGACCTCTCACATCCCTGGCCCATTCTCCTCTCAGTGTTTACCATGCCTACTGCTTTTCCATCTTATCAGATAGCAAATTTATTGATATAAGCAATTATTATAGTGTCCAGGAGTGTATTTGCCACTACAGTGACTTCTCTATGGTTTCCTAGAACTGTGTATACGGTGTAGGGGAATGACCAGCCTTCTATGTGAGTCCCTATCCAAGCATCACCTTATTGATAGGTGGGACCCCATTTTAATCAACTTTTTTCTCACTGGAGTACCTATTACTGTCTCTAGTACCTAGTAGATGCTCAACAAATGCTTTCCAAACACAACTGGAAGGCTTCTAATAGCATGTGACACAGCAAAAGACAGGGTGGTGGCCACAGATTTAGAGCTAGAAATGCAGAAAGCTCTACATTGTCTGTGTTTGAAATCCTAACGCTGAATCTGGACTAAGTGGAGTAGAATGCAAAAAAAAAAAAAAAAAAAAAAAAAAAAAATAGAGGGAGGCCTCTTTCTTCTGTGGAGGTTTTTGTTTTTGTTTTTAAGAAACATACAGAAGATTCTTCTGGCACTTTTCCATGGGGGAGCCAGCATTCATATTTATATCCCCACATTGGCAGGAAGGTCTCTGGGAGGATGTATCACCTTTACTCATTTGTGAATTCATCTAATTAATGACTAAAATGTGCTCTAATCTTAGTAATAAGAGATGCAAGTTGTTATGGGGGTTTTGTTTGTTCTGTTAAGCTTTTGTTTCTTTTTCTCAGTTCTACTGATTTTCTTCTATGGTTCTGTTCTGGAAAACAGATCAAGAGAAACTTGGGGCCAGTAGTATCTTTTTTTTAATTCCCCATAAAGCCTAGAAAAATGATACAGCCAAATCATGAGCTCAGAAGTACTAATTTATGAACCAGTAGAAATCACACCTCATAAAGGGCCATTTAACACTGCACTTGGAGCTAGAAGATTAAGTTATATTTTCCAGATCTGTCACATCCAGTTATGTCATGTTAGACTAGTTAGTGTGCACCTCCAAGCATAACTTTCCTCTTTCTTAAATGGGAACATTGATTTAGATGTTTCTAAGATTCCTTACAACATTGGTATTCTGATTCCAAATTCTCTAATTCTGATTTAAGTGATTCCAGAGGTATTTACTGAAACATTTATGCTTAGCAAAACCAGCCACAGAATAAGAAGTTCTGGTCCTTGTTCTTACTGAGTTATCATCTGGAAAGAGAAGTATAAAGTGCAAAAACATTAAATGAAAATGTTGAAAGCACTTAGACTCAGTATGACTTATAGCACTCAATATGTAATTCTCACATTCAGCAAATATTCTTTGAGTCCTTTTATATGCAAGGTGCTACAATAAGTGCTTGGAATACAAAGAAAAAAAAAGGCAAAGCCTTTGCCTAGAATATAGTAATGCAAAGTTATACAAGTAATTGTTAATTTCAATATAAGCCACTTAAAATACAGCATTCATTATAAGTTTAAGATATAACAGGATTATAAAGGAGTAGGCTTTCAAGGTTGCTGCTATTGTATCCTGTAGGGTGTGATGGCTTCTTTTCAATAAAATGAACTAAATATTGAAAAAAAATGCTTGTTTTCCATTGGCTTCAACTTAGTCTCATGCTTACTTCCAGCTATAATACAGACTTTAGTTGCATAAACCATGTGCCCAGAGGAAACTTAATAGGAATCTATTAGAGGATTAGTGGCTCAATTATATATATGACTGATACAAAATGGTCTTAGCCTGGTTTGGGGGGGTCCTGTGATTAATATCTGGCAGCTATGCAGTCTCCCAACAAATAAGAGTCTAGTGTCAGTTGGCTCTCCAGGGGAATTCTACCAAACATTTAAAGAAGAGTTAACACCTATTATTTTGAAGCTGTTCCAAAATATAGAAATGGAAGGAAAACATCCAGACTCATCCTATGAGACCAGCATTACTTTGATTCCAAAACCAGACAAAGACTCCACCAAAAAAGAGGGCTACAGACAAATTTCCCCGATGAACATGGATGCAAAAATTCTCAACAAGATACTGGCAAACCAGGTCCAACATACATTAGAAGAATTATTCACCATGATCAAGTGGGATTTATTCCTCGGCTGCAGGGCTGGTTCAATACCCACAAATCAATCAATGTGGATATATCACATTAATAAAAAGAAAGGATAAGAACCACATAATTCTCTCAGTAGATGCAGAGAGAGCATTGGACAAAATACAGCATCCTTTCTTGATAAAAACGCTCAACAACATAGGGATAGAAGGATCATATCTCATGATCATAAAGGCCATGTAGGGAAAGACCCACTGCTAATATCATCCTCAATAGGGAAAAACTGATGGCTTTCCCCCTTAAGGTCAGGAACACGACAGGAATGTCCACCCTCACCACTATTATTCAACATAGTGTTAGAAGTCCTAGCCTCAGCAGTCAGACAATACAAAGAAATAAAAGGCACCAAATGGGCAAGGAGGAAGTCAAACTTTCATTCTTTGCAGATGACATGATACTCTATATGGAAAATCCAAAATACTCCACCAAAAACTACTAAAACTGATCTATGAATTCAGCAAAGTTCATGCACCTGGATTGGAAGAACAAATATTGTTAAAATGTCTATACTACTCAAAGCAATCTACAGATTCAATGCAATCCCTATCAAAATAACACCAGCATTCCTCACAGAGCTAGAACAAACAATCCTGAAATTTGTATGGAACCATAAAAGGCCCCAAATAACCAAAGCAATCCTGAAAAAGAAAACCAAAGCAGGGGGCCTCACAATCCTGGACTTCAAGCTGTATCACAAAGCTGTAATCATCAAGACAGTATGGTGCTGGCACAAGAACAGACACATAGATCAATGGAACAGAATAGAGAACCCAGAAATGGACCCATAAACATATGGCCAACTTATCTTTGACAAAGTGGGAAAGAATGTTCAATGGAAAAAAGACAGTCTTTTTAGCAAATAGTGTTGGGAAAACTGGATAGTGACATGCAGAAGAATGAACCTGGGCCACTTACTTACACCACACACAAAAATAAACTCCAAATGGATGAAAGACCTAAATGTAAGACAGGAAGCCATCAAAATCCTAGAGAAGAGAACAAAGGTCAAAGGTCAAAACTCTTTGACCTTGGCCGCAGCAACTTCTTACTTTACATGTTTCCAGAGGCAAGGGAAACAAAAGCAAAAATGAACTGTTTGGACCTCATTAAGATGAAAAGCTTCTGCACAGTGAAGAAAACAATCAGCAAAACTAAAAGTCGATCGATGGAATGGGAGAAGATATTTGCAAATGACATATCAGATACAGGATTAACATCCAAAATGTATAAAGAACTTCTCAAACTCAACACACAAAACAACAAATAATCCAGTGAAGAAATGGGCAGAAGACATGAACAGACACTTTTCCAAAGAAGACATCTAGATGGCTCACAGACATGAAAAAAAGCTCAACTTCACTCATCACCAGGGAAATACAAATCAAAACCACAATGAGATGCTACCTCACACCTGTCAGAATGGCTAAAATTAACTCAGACGACAACAGATGTTGGTGAGGATGCAGAGAAAGAGGAACCCTTTGCACTGCTGGTGGGAATGCAAAGGGGTGCAGCCACTCTGGAAGACAGTATGGAGTTTCCTCAAAAAATTTTGAGGTCCCCCTCTGCAAATTTTGAGATTTCTCAAAAAAAATCCTGTGACCCAGCAATTGCACTGCTAAGTGTTTATTCAAAGGATACAGGAGTGCTGATGTGAAGGGGCACATGCACTCTGATGTTTATAGAAGCGCTATCAACAATAGCCAAAGTAGGGAAAGAGCTCAAATGTCTTATCGACTGATGAATGGATGAAGAAGATGTGGTAAATATATACAATGTAATATTACTCAGCAATCAAAAAGAATGGAGTCTCGCCGTTTTCAACAATGTGGCTCAAACTAGACTGTGTTATGCTAAGTGAAATAAGTCATATGTGGAATTTAAGATACAAAACATGAATCTAAGGTAAGGGAACCAAAAATAATATAAAAATAGGGAGACAAACCATCAAAGACTCTTAAATACAGAGAACAAACTGAGGGTTCCTGGCAGGGTGTTGGGTGGGAGAAAGGGCTAAAGGGGTGAGGAGCATTAAGGAGGACACTTGTTGGGATGAGCACTGGGTGTTATATGGAAGTGATGAATCACTAAATTCTATTCCTGAAATTATTGTTACACTATATGTTAACTAACTTGGATTTAAATTAAAAAAATTAATTTAATTTAAAAAATAAACAAAATCTGACAGCTATGGAACATTCACTGGCTGAATATAATAGGGATAGAAGTGGGAAATGTGCAGAGGGGTGAGTCTGAGGATAGTATACCAGTGAGGGAGCTATAAAAATCATCAGGTCAAGAGATGAGAGCCTTTGTTAATATGAAAGCCATGAGGATAGGGAATAAGACCAAGTTGAGATTTTTATCCAAGAAAGAGTAAGACATAAATGGACCCAGAGAGATGTAGGTTGAGAAGAAGAAGGTATGGGGAATCCTTCACTTCCAAGCTTGATAGACCTCAAATTCAAGAGAGAGTGATGGCTGTCAAAGTAGTATGATACCTCTGGGCATAGGACATTCCACCCTGGGTGAATAGTTTAAGGCAAACATAGCATTTCCATACAAGTGCTAGAGATTGTGTTCAGGGATGGGTGGGACCATTGCTCATTTGGGCCTATGAGATGCAAAGCACAATCTGCCGCATTTTCTGGAAAAGAGAACCTAGGCTCTTTCTCTTGGTGGGAATGACAATGTTGTTGACCCCACTGCTTCAGGAAAGTATCTTATAAACACCTACAAAACCAGACTTAGGATGAAGTTGATGCTTCTAGAGGAAGGGAAGTATGGAAAGATGCCACCTATCTGATGATACAATGGAGAGGTTAAATCCATTAACCTTAATTGTTCTCCCTTTGAATTTCTGGATATCTAAGATAAAATCCATCTGCATTAAGTGCATCAGAATTGAGGTTTTTACTATTTAAAAAGAATAAGATTGATGTTTTGAAAGGGCCCTAAATTGGTAATAAAGGCCAAGAATTAAGATCATTATCTGATAAAGGTCTATAGTTGGAGGGTTAATATAATTCATTTTTTTAGGTATATTAGGAAGGATCCAGGCAAGGATCCATAGGCATTCCTTTCCCTAATTCAACATGTCCACTCAATCACAAATCCTGTCAATTTTATGACCCTCTTATGTCTTACATACTTTGCCCAGGAGGTCAGCCCAGTCCTTTTCACACCAGGATCACTACTTTGCTGCAGGCTTCTTACTGGTCTCCTACATGCATCCATTTGTTTGTTTTAATTTTTTTTTTAACGTTTATTTATTTTTGAGACAGAGAGACACAGAGCATGAACGGGGGAGGGGCAGAGAGAGAGGGAGACACAGAATTGGAAGCAGGCTCCAGGCTCTGAGCCATCAGCCCAGAGCCCGACGCGGGGCTCGAACTCACGGACCGCGAGATCGTGACCTGAGCTGAAGTCGGACTCTTAACCGACTGAGCCACCCAGGTGCCCCCATGCATCCATTTGTAACTCCTCTGCTTTATTCTCTACCATAAAACTCTGGTATTATCATTTCCTGGCTTAAAGAACATTTTCAGGAGAACTTGGGTGGCTCAGCTGGTTGAGTGTGCAACTCTTGTTCTTAGCTCAGGTCATTATCTCCCAGTCATGGGATCGAGTCCCACACTGGGATTCTCTCTCTCTTTCCCTCTGTCCCTCCTCAGCTCATTCTCTACCCTACCTCTCTCTCTCTTTCAAAGAAAAAAAAAAGAAAAAAAATATTTTGAGTGGTACATCATTGCTCGTTGATAAAGTCAGAGCTCCTTAAAATAGCTCATGAAGATGTCAATAATCAGGTCTACCCATCCCACATAATTATTCATCATTACTCTGTCTCTATGACCAGATCTGGGTTTCAGCCATTCTGAGTCTCTTGGAAATCCTACCAGTGCATGTGTGTCCTCACATGCCAATCGTCCTCAGACATGATTTTCACAGGAAAAGTCAGGAATGCTATGATGTCACATCCGTCTGACTCCTAACATTCTTTGGGCTTTGGCTACAATATCAGATCTTGTGAAAGTTCTCATCTAACCCTAGTTTAGACTGCTTCCTTCTGCTAGACATTCTCGTGATTCTGTATCCACTTTATCTCATTCTAGTGTAACTGGTTTTTATTTCTCTTCATTCTTGCAGGTTCTAGTCTGTCTTGTTCACCCATGTAATACCTAGTGCCCATCTAGAGTGAGTACTCCACCCTTATTGAATCATGTGAATCAGGTGAATCATGTGACTCAAGCAGACAATCCTTAGTAAGGCGGTCAGGTTAGGGAAGGCACAGACACTGATGACAAGTAAAAGTGTGTTTTGGCAAAAGAAGAACAACTAATTACTCAATATTCTGTCCTAAGAATTGAGCAAATGACAAGCATTCAAAAAAAAAAAAAAATACAGGACACACAAGTGAGTTCCCTGATGCCTACCCTGAATCATGCCATTACTCCTGGCCAGTTTCACTCCAGTTGTCCAGCCTGATCCCCATGTGCTGCAGAGGTAATTATTCAACCTAATTATGTGGGTACTAAGGACAGGAGATCTGCCCACAGTCAGAGGTGAGCCCAGAGTGTCAATGTGGAAATGAATGAGTCACAGAGAGCTGGGGTCAGAAGCCAGCTTGACTAATTTCAAGCTCCGTTACTTTAGTCAAGTTTCTAAATCCCCCTAAGTGTCTGTTTCCACATCTTGAAAGTGGAAAAAAAATAATTCTTTAAGTAGTTGTACAAATGCCAACTTTGTATGCATAACAGAAACTATAATGCTCTGAAAAATGAAACTTGTCATTATAATAACACAAAGGATCCAAATTTAGAACATTAGAAGAATGGCAATAGCAACCAACAGAAATAAGAATTCAAGTGCTGAGCAAAAGCCGCTTCGTCTCATGGTTGGTGTTCTCAGTTTAACATGGTTGAGCTACAATCCACAAACTAGATGACTCATAATCAAAGGTAAAAAAAAAATCCAATTTAGTTCACAGTGTTGATGCTAATGTTAGTCTCCGTCTGGAGGTTTATCAGCTTAAAGTCCATCTGCTTTATAACACTAAAAAAGGACGATGTGTTCACAGTCTGATTTCAGTTTCAAATTGAGAAATACTTTCTGGAGCTCTGAACAGTGGATATGCTCTCGAGGTAGAATATCAAAGTAGCCATTGCAACAGTCAGGAATGTCTTCCTTTTGCTGCCTCAGTGTTTCCATTTGGAAAACCTCCACTCAGCTACCATGGGAACTGTGGCGGCTGCATCTGTGACTGGGGGTGGGGGACCCCGCTGGCGGGTGGTTGCAGCACGAGTGACAGTGTTTCTTTTCTTCCTATTTCTTGAAGGGGGTCATGGGCAATAGCCACTCTCACTAACAATGCTTGTTTTTAATCCCAATGGTTTCACTTCAGCTTTGAGAGGGAGATAAACCCAGTTGACGTTTGGAAAATTGTGACATTTTCTGAAATTTAAGGTAGACCTTTACTGTGATATTTCATCACAGTATTTCATTGAGATTAGGATTTTACTGTGATATTTCATCACAGTATTTCATTGAGATTAGGATATGCGTTTTTAGTCTAGTGATCAGTTTTTTCTCTTTGAAAACTTATGAAATTAGTGATGTCCACTTTAATCAATGGCATCTGAGCATTGAATGAAATTGGCATATACTCTTCTGGGTGTCCAAAACCCCTGTCATTAGGAGAAAATAAGGTCCTTTCATTGTGCTCTGGGTCCTTGGAGGAGGAGGCCTGTCACCTGGTCAGTGTCCCTAGATCCCACCTCTCTTACTTTTTCATCCTGAAAGGGCTTATAACTGGTACTGAACCAGTTTTTAATTAAAATGCTTTTATTGTTTTCTCATTAATAAAAAAAATCAGGACAGTGAGCCTGGGTGGCTTGCTTGGTTAAATGCCAGACTTTTGATCTCGGCTCAGGTCATGATCTCATGGTTCATGATTTCGAGCCCTGCGTCGGGCTCTACACTGATGGCATAGAGCCTGCCTGGGATTCTGTCTCTCTTTCTCTCTGCTCTTCACCTGCTTGTGCTTGCTCTCTCTCAAAATAAATAAATAAACTTAAAAAAAAAAAAACCCAGGACATTGGCAAACACAAACACAGAAGAAAATAAACACCAGAATCCCACCACCCAGAGAAAACTGTGCTCATGCCTTGGACCATATGCTTACTGAACATTTTTATGCCCTGTTAAAATTATTTAATGGTACCTTTTTTTCTAATTTGAGAAAGAAAGGGAGCAAGGGAGAAGAGCAGAGTGAGAGGGAGAGAGAGAATCTCAAGCAGGCTCTACACTTTGCATAGAGACCAACACGGGGCCTGATCCCATGATCCAGGGATCATGAGCTGAGCCGAAATCAGGAGTCAGATGCTCAACAGACTCAGACACCCCAGACCAAGGTTTTTAATATGCCCATATATGAGCATATTTCTAGTTCAACACATTTGCTTACAGTCTCATTTTAAATGGCCAAATAGTATTCCACTATGCAAATATGCTACCATTTGTACCCAACTTCCAGAATTTGAGCCATTACACTATGTTGTCACCGTTCTAGTCACTGGTTCATGTAGATTATGCACACCTATAAAACAAGAGACTTTTCTTATTCAAATTTTTATTCTGGATGCCTTGCACTTGTAGGTACTTGATAAATGTTTTTGTATTTGAATTAACTCTACAAACAAAAAGGTACTTGGGATAGTACACAAAATCCAGGAAGATAACAACTTAGATTCTTATGGCTGCTGTAACAAATAAGCTTGAACTTGATTTTTTTTAAGCCTATTTATTTATTTTGAGAGCAAGAGCTAGAGCAGAGCATGAATGGGGGGGCGGGCAGAGGGAGAGAGAATTCCAAGCAGGCTCCGCACTGTCAGTGCAAGGAGACCAATGCCAGGCTGAAACCCACGAATGGTGAGATCATGACCTGAGCCGCAACCAAGAGTCTGGTATTGAAACAACTGAGCCACCCAGGCTCCCCAGAATGAACTTGATTTTTTAAAGCAACAGAAATTTATTGTGTCCCAGTTCTGCAATCCAGAAGTCTGAAATTAGTATCACTTGGCTAAAAATGAGGTGTCAGCAGGGCAAGTTGCCCCCAGAGGCTCTAGGCGAGAATCTGTTATTTGTTTGTTTGGGGTTTTTTTTCCTGCATTTTCCAGCTTCTGGAGACTGCCAGCTTTCCTTGGCTGTGGCTGCACGTCTCCAGTCTCTATCTCCGAAATCACACTGTCTCTGCCTCTTCTTTGTGTAAAATGTCCCTCTGCCTCCCTCTTATTAAGGATCAGTATGGTTGCAGGGCGCCTGGGTGGCTCCGTCGGTTGAGTGTCTGACTTTGGCTCAGGTCATGATCTCACAGTTTGTGAGTTTGAGCCCCACGTCAGGCTCTGTGCTGACGCCTGCTTCAGATTCTGTGTCTCATTCTCTCTCTGCCCCTGCCCTGCTTGTGCTCTCTCTCTGTCTCTTGAAAATAAAAAAAAAAATGTAAAAAAAAAAATTTAAAAAGGATCAGTATGGTTGCATTAGGTCCCATCCAGATAATCCAGGATAATGTCTCCATCTCAATACTGTTTACTTCATCACATCTGCAAGGACTCTTGTTTTTTTGGCTGTACAAGGAAAATTGACAGTTTCCAGAAATTAGGGCATGGATATCTTTTTTTCTTTTGGGGAGGATGTTTTGGTTTTTTGTTTGTCTGTTTGTTTATTTTTAGCTCACCACTAATAGTACATGTTTGGCCACAGCTTTTAATCATAGACTTTGCTTTTTTAGAAAAAAAAACCTTAATATTTGTTACATGCTGGTTATTGCCAGTATTATTCTAAATGGTAATTCATTATGGTCAAAGCATGGTTTGCTCTCCACGTTACATAGTTTATCTCATTTACTCTTCACAGCAATGCAACTTGGCAAGTTGAAACTGTGCCAAGCAGACTCAGTGGCCAAGGGGGAGAAAGTACAGTTGTTCTGTAGCTTTTAAAAATTACCTCCAAAAAAATACATAAAAAATAAAAATTACTTTCAAACCATTGGAAACATTCTTATAGTTGGCTTTAAATGTATAGGGATATGGGAAAAATAGTCAAACTATTAATTCCTTGGTACCCTTTAATTTGAAATATTAGAACCATAGGGAAGCAGTGTGTTTCTTATTTCTTTGCAAAAAAAAAAACAACAACAACAACAAAAAACAAAAAACAAAAAGCAAAACAACTTACCAAGAACAGCTGCAGGTGTTCTCGCCTTCTTACTGCACCACTCACAGCACAGAAGCATCCTTTATACACCTTGGTGGATTGTCTCAGTTTAGATCAGGGCTTTTAACATTGTATTGTGTGTCCTTTCAATGTTGCAAAATATCTCTGAGGGCATCTCATTCATTCATTCATTCATTCACTTATTTATTTATTGAAGTATAGTACAGGATGTTACATCAGGTGTAGGATAGAGTGATTCAACAAGTTTATGCCTTGTTCTGTGCTCTCCCCAAGTGCAGCTACCGTCTGTCAACATTCAAAGCTACTAGGATATCATTGACTGTATCCCCTACTCTGTGCCTTTGGTGCCTGTGACTTACTCATGCCAGAACCGGAAGCCTGTACCTCCCGCTCCCCCTGACCCATTTTTCCCATCCCTCGCCCCCTCTCCTCTGGGAACCATCAATTTGTTCTCTGTATTTATGGCTCTGTTTCTGCTTTTTGTTTGTTTGCTTTTTATTTTTTTTATTTTTAAAAAAATTTTTAATGTTTTTATTTATTTTGGACACAGAGAGAGAGCATGAGGAGAGGAGGGTCAGAGAGAGGGGGAGACACAGAATCTGAAGCAGGCTCCAGTCTCCGAGCTGTCAGCACAGAGCCCGATGCATGGCTTGAACTCACGGAGTGTGAGATCATGACCTGAACCAAAGTTGGACGCTCAACCGACTGAGCCACCCAGGCGCCCCTGTTTGTTTGCTTTTTAGATTCCACACATACGTGAAATCCTATGGTATTTTCTCTGACTTATTATTTCACTTAGCATAAGCCGCTGAGGTTCTCCTTAATGTGGCTTTTTCCATCATCATTTCTTCTTCTGAAACATCTTCATCTCCTTTATCGCAACCACTTTTCTCATTTATGTTGGTAAGTGTGCCTTCCCTAGAGTCCTCTGGCTTCATATCCTGTCTCTTGAAAGATGGAATGTCAGCCTTCCCAAGGTCAGCTCTTGGCTCTATGGTTCCATTCACATTCAAGTTGCGTTTCATTTCCAGTGTCACAGCTTTTCATTTCTTTAAATGTTTTTTTTGCATTTATTTTATTTATTTTTGAGAGATGGAGCACACGCGGGGGAGGTGCAGAGAGAGAGGGAGACACAGAATCGGAAGCAGGCTCCGAGCTGTCAGCACAGAGCCCGACCCGGGGCTCAAACTCACTAACCGGGAGATCATGACCTGAGCCAAAGTCGGGCGCTCAACTGACTGAGCCACCCAGGCACCCCACAACTTTTCATTTTTTTACTGTGCTTGCGTTTTTGTTGCCCAGTTCCCTCTTTCAATCATCCACGTTTGTCAGATACCTCTTTCCTTGTTTCACTGGGAACAAGGAAGCAACACAATCATACGCCTGACTGTCTGTGTGTGAGCGAAATAACATGCCCAGTGACTTGAGAGGCACAATGCGATTGGCCACTGACCCTGCTGCCCATCTGTTCTGCGCACGTTAATGTTAGGACTCAGCTTTTGACTTTCTGCGATTACATACTATACTATAGTATTTCTGCACACATACTATACCATGGGGACTGAAATCTGAACCATATTGTTGGAAGATTTTGTTATTGACCCAAATGATGGTAAGTCAAATGTGTGCAGGTCAGAAACATGCAAAGTAAGGACTGCCTCTACTCTGAAGCGGGGATATTATTTTACCCATTGCATGAAAGAACAAATTGAGCCAGAGTAGATTAAATCCAAGGTATGAAGTGGTGAAGCCAGAGTTAAAATCCAGGCAGCCTCACTCCATTCCACAAGTTTACCTTCCCACTTTTGGGCTTCAGCCTGAGTCCCCTATCCATAGCCCTCTCAATAATCAAATAAATTCTGATTGCTAATCTTGTCATCTGTACTTTTTAGGGACAACAGTTCATTCTGTGTACGCTCTAGTTTAGCAAGAACCCTTCCTTCTGCGACTATCAGAGCCTACAGCTCCTCCATTGTCCTGAGCAACTATGGAGTGTATATGACAGTGTCCACATTTGGTGGTTCCTCTTGTATCCTCAACCCCCTGACTATGTCCATTTGTTTGAGAACTTTAAGCTTGTCCTTTTTTTCTCCTCCTTCAGTTAACTGTACTGGACCCAATATCAACTCCCTTTCTGCCCTTGTTTCTTTTCCACAAACACCTTCCTGGTGCCTTTGATGTTTTCCCCTCACTAATTCCCACCAGCAGAAGAGAAATATATGCAACCTTCTTTTCTTTCTGGGTAGTTCCTTTGCATTTTTCCATTTTCAGGAGAATGTGCCAACCCTCATTCTATAAACAAGGGATGGAATTAGCCTGAGCGATTGGGTCTGGAAGGAACCAAAATGGTGCACAATTGCTGAAAAGACCAGGAGATAAAGCCATCTCTTCTGTTCAGAGAGCTGACATCTACTCTTTTCATGATGCCAACTTGACCACTGGCTGTTGTCTCTACTTACATTACCATTTTCCAGAAAGAATAACAAACTGAAGAGATGAGGGCTTAAAAAGGGGATTTTTTCTTGTTCCAAAGTGGTGATGCTGGAGTTGGAACCAACACGATATAGAAGAAACAGCTCCAGGTCTGAGACGCACAGGCCAGCTCCCTCATCTACCCATCTCTGTGGCTTAGGGAAAGGCTGAGCATTTCAGAGCTTCCTCTATAAAGTAAAGAAAAGCTCAAACACTCATTATTAGTGTAAGTGAAAATTAAAAGACAGTTTATGTAAAGTGTCTGGTATATATGAGGTCAAGCAAAAGTCAAGTCTTACTATGAAGACTTGGAGGTTTGGGCCACAGTGGCATGTATAAATCATGCACAGTTTTTTCATTCATTCGTTTATTCATTTAGAAATTTTTTGTCATATCCCCCAATATCTGTGCTCCAATCATTTTTGTGAGCAAGATAATAGACCAATTTATTTTTTTCTTTTAAAATATTTTATTTTTTAAAATAGAATTTATTGTCAAATTGGTTTCCACATAACACCCAGTGCTCATCATAACAAGTGCCCTCCTCCCTGCCCCTAACCCACTTTCCCCTCTCCCCCACACCTCATCTACCCTTAGTTTGTTCTCAGTCCTTAAGAGTCTCTTATGGTTTGCCTCCCTCTCTCTCCCTCTCTGCAACTTTTTTTTTTTACCCTTCCCCTCCCGCATGGTCTTATGTTTCTCAAGATCCACATATGAGTGAAAACATATGGTATCTGTCTTTCTCTGCCTGGCTTATTTCATTTAGCATAATACCCTCCAGTTCCATCCATGTTGCTACAAATGGCCAGATTTTATTCTTTCTCATTGCCAAGTAGTATTCCATTGTATATATAAACCACAACTTCTTTATCCATTTGTCAGTTGATGGACATTGAGGCTGTTTTCATAACTGGGCTATTGTTTAAAGTGCTGCTATAAACATTGGGGTACAAGTTCCCCTATGCATCAGCACTCTTGTATCCCTTGGGTAGATTCCTAGCAGTGCTATTGCTGGGTCATAGGGTAGATCTATTTTTAATTTTTTGAGAAACCTCCACACTGTTTTCCAGAGCGGCTGCACCAGTTTGCATTCCCCCCAACAGTTCAAGAGGGTTCCCGTTTCTCCACATCCTCGACAGCATTTATAGTCTCCTGATTTATTCATTTTAGCCACTCTGACCGGCGTGAAGTGGTATCTCAGTGTGGTTTTGATTTGTATTTCCCTGATGAGGAGTGATGTTGAGCATCGTTTCATATGTCTGTTGGCCATCTGGATGTCTTCTTTGGAAAAGTGTCTATTCGTGTCTTCTCATTTCTTCACTGGATTATTTGTTTTTCGGGTGTGGAGTTCGGTGCGTTCTTTATAGATTTTAGATACTAGCCCTTTATCTGATATGTAATTTGCAAATATCTTCCCATTCCATCAGTTGCCTTTCAGTTTTGTTGATTGTTTCTTTTGCAGTGTAGATGCTTTTTTATCTTGATGAGGTCCCAATACTTCATTTTTGCTTTTAATCTCTTTGCCTTTGGAGATGGCAAGTAAGACATTGGATGTGTCAAGTAAGACATTGCTGCAGCTAATAGACCAATTCATTAAGTATATCCTGGGTAGCATACTTTCAAGTGAGTCTGAATACAGCCCTTTCAGTTTGACAGGTGTAGTCAGAGAACTTTAATCAGAATTATAAACTTTATTTGGAAGGAGGTCCTTGGCATTAGGTTGTCCTCCGAAACCAAACTGTTTGACAAACCACAGATAATCTCCCAAAATTACACTCCAGCTCTAGTTTCCTGACATTTGTGTTGTCATAAATTAGTGGGAGACCTTGCTTGAGAATGCCTTGTGTACCTGTAACCCGATAACAGTGTCTCATGAACACACATAGGCAAGGGTATGTAGACATAGGTTCTGGTCCCTAAAAATACTCATTGCAGGAACCCCCACCTTTCGTCACCCGGAGTCAGACCCAAAACCTTGCTTTGTCCTTATTCTTTCAGCTTTGTATCTGTGTTTAGTGTTCTCCCAAATGTCATCCTGCCTTGGGTTTGGACTGGTCCTTGTCATTCTGATTAAACAGATGGATAAAAAGAGATTTTAAAGCTCTGCTATCAGCTTTAGAGAAAGTAGGCAGAGTCAAGCCAGATTCTCTCTGGCTTGTACTATAACTTGGCTTGAGTCAACCTTTTGGAGTGCGAGGTTGGCACTACTCTAAAAGGATTCAAACTGGAGCTGTAACTTCAGGGTATTTTGCCGTAAGCACAAGAACACAATGAAGGTATTTGGACATGGTTCTCCATTTCCTTACAAAGCCTATTGTAAGATTGCGTGGTGGGGGTGAGGAGGGTTAAAGGAGCAATGACAATGGTGTCAATTGTAGTATTTGTCGAGTTAGCTCAAGTAACATATGTTGACTCCAAAAATAAAATATTAGAAAACATAGAGAAAAAAATAAAAATGCTAAGCCAAACCTAGACTCTACCCATGAAAGGGTAACTACTTTTTAAATTATAATATATAGCTATCGAATTTTATTTTGTTTATGATCACATATACGTTTACTCTTGTAGATGTTATGTTTATAAACAAGATCATGGTCTCCTTATCAAACTTTAGCCTGTTATTTTTGTTGAACAATATGGTATGGACATCTTTCTACATCTGTAAACATATTTCATATTTTATGGGTTCCTAACAGTTTATTGCATATAGCCACATGGTTTCATTTGTATACATCTTATACCCTTCAGGTAAACTCCTGAGGAAAAAAAAATTTCTGGATTAAATTCTATAATATTATTCTAAGCTGCAGAGGGTTATGGAGTGGCCTGGACTCAAATTTTAATTTACTTACTAGCATTAGGACATTCGTTCTTAGTTTCAAATTACTTTTGGGCTCAAACACATTGATTTTACTTTCTGTACTGTGACAGAGTCTTCAACTAAGAACAATTTATATTTGATCGATGATTTGATATGTAGTTGGTACTCCACTAAAGATAGAATATACTTCTGTTATGGAGTCGTCAAAACCACTATTAAATCTGTTTTGTTCCTCTTAATTCATGTTACACTGATGGTAGAGACTGAGACAAGACTTTGGGTGCAGGTAGTTTATTTGGGAGATGATCCCAGGAAGTATGAGTAAAAAGGTGGAGAGAGTAATACAGAAGAGAAGGTGAAGTCACCATAAAGGGCAATGGCCTGGTAGCTTCTGTAGGCAGTGGGAACTCAATTCTGTGGGATCTCTGGGAAGGGTAGAGAATAGTTTTCTACTTTTCTGTTCTGAAAACATAAAGTTAGGGATTACACTGGTTGAAGATTGCCTCCTTGGGCATTAATTCCTCATAACATGTAGGAGATCCAAAACCTCTGGAAAAGACACAAGGCTGGGCTTGGAGATGAGACTCCCTCAGTGTAAGTCAGCTTAGATGAGTCTGTCCACTGTGGTTGTGGTTGATAAGTAGGATAAGGGTATATGATTTCCAGCAGCAAAACATCTGCTACATTATTTCAGAAGAACACCAAGATCTCAGAGAGATTATTTGCCTGATTACTAGCCCTTAGATAGTAATTGGCAGATCCAGGCTTCAGTTTTCTTGGATCCAACACACATGTTCTTCCCATCATACCATATTGCTTCCATAAATGATAAGCACTTTATGTTTGTATGGAAGCTCCAAACACTCTGCTCTCTTTAGAAGCAACTTGGGCATACCGCAGTGGCTTGCCCTGTGCACCATTCATCACCCTCTCAGTCTCCTATAACCTCGGCACTTGGACATAGGCTCTTCATCCTTTTTTTTTTTCTTTTGCAACTCCTAATTTCCTACTTAGCAAGGATAGTGCACTGTACATTTTATTTCAAGAAGTGGATTGCAATATATTGATGAGTTGTGAAATTAGTTTCATGGGCCTTGACTAGAATTTTAAAAATGAAATAGATGAGAAAAATATTGCATGGCTTCTATCACTTCAAAAGTGTTTCCATTGTGTGTGTGTGTTAGGTTTCCATGGAGAACTTATTTCATATAACTTGTAACTTATCCTGGATAAGAAACTTTGGAAGTCATTACTTAGATGCTCAATGATGTTGAGACGCCTACGGTCAATTCCCAGCATGACTACGCATTAGCTGGACATGTCTTAGTCTTCCTATTTGTTTGTTTGTTTTGTTTTGTTTTTATAAAATTTTTTTTTAACGTTTATTTTTTTGGGACAGAGAGAGACAGAGCATGAACGGGGGAGGGGCAGAGAGAGAGGGAGACACAGAATCGGAAACAGGCTCCAGGCTCTGAGCCATCAGCCCAGAGCCTGACGCGGGGCTCAAACTCACGTACCGCGAGATCGTGACCTGGCTGAAGTCGGACGCTTAACCGACTGCGCCACCCAGGCGCCCCTTAGTCTTCCTATTTGTAAATATTACCAACCTTAAGGGCTGTTGAGGAGAATAAATGGATTATTATATGTAAAATATTGATAACAGTGTCTGGCACATTAAGACCAATAGGTAAATGTTGTTATTATTGCAAATGTTCAATCAATCCATAAAGTATATGTGCAATCGTTGTTCAGTATGGAACAAGGGAAATGAAAATCACCAATATTTTGAAGTGTATGAACAGACTTATTATTGAGATAGAATTAAAATAAAAATTTCCTGCAATTTTCAATGTATTCTCTCTCCATTGTTCCTCACTGGCAAATGTTATAGCTCTATATACACAGGGTTTATTAATTTAAACCATGAATACCTTAAGAAAGTTATTGTGAACATTTTACATTAGTAAGCTAAACTCCTTTCAAATATATGTATTTTTCTGGTATCCTGGAGGATAAATAATCTGCCTAATATGTCCTATGCCATAAAGAGTCTTACAGTATAAACAAATAACTCTTAAATTGCCATAAGCTGAAACAGAATTATAGTTTCTAGCTCAGAAAGAACACTATAACCTGGGCTTCCTAACTGTAACCTTGAATGAGTGTGGATGTGCTCTGTTTTTGTAATCTAGAGTAATCATTCCTGAATAGAGTGCACATTCAATTCATCTGGGAGATTACTTAAAGTCATTTCCTGGGGCACCTGGGTGGCTCAGTCATTTAAGCATCTGACTCTTGATTTCAGCTAAGATCATGATCTTTGTGAGATTAAGCTCCGTGTCAGGCTCTGTGCTGATAGCTCAGAGCCTGCTTGGGATTCTCTGTCTCCCCCTCTCTCTGCCCCTCTTCTGCTCTCTCTCTCTCTGTCTCTCTCTCTCTCCCCCTCTCTCCCTCAAAATAATAAATTAAAATAAATAAAATAAAAGCAGTTTCCCAATTGCACTGGACCAATTGTGTAGGAAACTGTGAGAGAGTCCCCAAATCCGTTGTGTAAAAACTGTTCCTAGAAAGTAACATTGGATCAAAAGATACGCAATTTTGAGAATTGAATTTGCTGATTGCTCTTTCTAAGGTTGAAATAATGTCATTACAATTATTTTTACTACATCTGCCATGATTATACATTAAGCTGATTTCCATGGGTCCTCCAAAACCATCCTCAGAAAATCATGGATCCTAAGATCCTGAAATGTCAGGAAAGGTTCTAAGGGATCACTTTTTCCAGATTGTCAACTGTGGTAAGAACCCTTCTTCTTCTTCCTTTTTTTTATGTTTATTTATTTTTCAGACAGAGGGAAACAGAACCCGAGTCGGGGAGGGGCAGAGAGACAGGGAGACAAGAATCCAAAACAGGCTCCAGGCTCTGAGCTGTCAGCACAGAGCCCGACGCGGGGCTCAAATCCATGAAACGTGAGATCACGACCTGAGCCGAAGTCAGACACTCAACCGACTGAGCCACCCAAGCACCCCAGAACCCTTCTTCCAACATCTTCAATGCATTTTGTTAGATCTGACTGAAGACTTAAACTGATACATAGGCATTGGTCTCTAGTGAATACCCACAGTAGCCTTCATAAACAGTCTTCAAAATTGTCAGTCACTGGTACACTTATTTAATTATAGTTTTCTTTTTTAAAAAATGTACTCTTAAAACTAGACATGTTTTTAATAGAGAATGTATATATCCTATTATAAGTGAAACTTTGTATTACTAGATGTACTACTTTCGTTTTTCTGATACATATACAAAGGAGAGCATAATAATTAACATGAAGTATGTTAGGTCAAATAATCTGTGTGAACCACCCTTTGGGAAACACATTTTATACGTAAGAAAAAATAAGCTCTTATTTTTATTGCCGAACAGCCCTTCAAATGCATGTACCTGTTCACATTTCTCCTCTCCAGGCTGAATTTCCATAACTTAACTACTCCTCATATGAAATGATTTCCTGACTGCTCTCCATTCTATCAACCTTTTTTAGATGCTCTGTGGTTTGTCAAAATAGCTTTTAAAATGTGGAAGCTTCTGTAAGGTGTTAATTTATGACTTGTCTCCGGAAAATATAAGCATTCCACTATAGCTTCCTTTTCCTGTGCCACAAACCAGAGGGACTCTTCCTCAAACTGTAAAGGAATCAGTGGAATTTCTTACAGTTGCAGTGAGTTTCTCTTTGTGCTTCTCTGATAGGGGATTGCATTAGTAAATGTACTTCTTTCCAAGGAGGACAAGCATAAGGTAAATGTCCCACACATCAAACATTTTAACTTACTTTTTTACATTCTGAGATGGCTATAGATTCACATGCAGTTGTAAGAAATAAAACAGAGAGATCCTATGTACCTTTTATCAGTTTATCACAATGGTAACATCTTGCAAAATGATATAACCTCACAATCAGGATAATGACATTAATACAATCAAAATATAGAAAATTTTTATCACCACAAGGATTCCTCATATCACCCTGTTCTAGTAAATTTCCTCCCAACTTGAATTTCTCCTTACCTCCTGGCAACCGCTAAAACCTGCATTCCAGTAATTTGTGTCATATCAACCGTGGCATGTAAATGAAATCATACAGTATGCACATTTTGGGATTAGCTTTTATCAATAATTCTTCCTTTTTCATTGCTGGGTAGTTTTACATGGTATGGACACACCATAGTTTATTTATTTATTTTTTTACTATTCACCTGTGAAAGGAGAATTAGGTTATTTCTGGTTTGGGGCTATTTCAAATACAGATGATATAAAATTCATGTGTACATTTTTGTGCGAACATAATTTTTTAAAATTTATTTGAGATGAATATCCCGTACAGTTGATGGGCCATATGATAGTGACATATTTACTTTTTGAAAATACTGCCAAACTCTATTCCAGATGTCTTTATCATTTATGTTCCCACCAGCAACATACGAATGGTCCAATTTCTCCACATCCTTGAAAGCATTTAAGGTTGTCACTACTTTTTATTCTAGACATTCTGATAGCTTGATAGTGAGATCTCATTGCGGTTTTTTTTTTTTATTATTATTTGTTATTTTTTTTCAACGTTTATTTATTTTTGGGACAGAGAGAGACAGAGCATGAACGGGGCAGGGGCAGAGAGAGAGGGAGACACAGAATCGGAAACAGGCTCCAGGCTCTGAGCCATCAGCCCAGAGCCCGACGCGGGGCTCGAACTCACGGACCGCGAGATCGTGACCTGGCTGAAGTAGGACGCTTAACCGACTGCGCCACCCAGGCGCCCCCTCATTGCGGTTTTAAGCGACCTTCCCCTACTGCCTAATGATGTTGAACATCTTTCATGTGCTTATTTGCCATTTGAACCTCTTGTTTGGTGAAATTTCTCTTTATGTCTTGCTCAATTGTAATTGGTTTACTCACAATTGACTTTTGAAAATTAGTGGTGTGTTCTAGATGCTATTCCTTTGTTGGATATGTGGTTTGAAAATATTTTCTCTTATTCAGTAATTTGCTTAAAAACCTCAAATGGGTCATTTTTGTGGAGCAGAAGTTTTAGATTTGGATGAAGTCAAATTTATCTTTATGAATTATGCTTTTGATGTAAAGTCCAAGAACTCTTAGTCTTAAATTTTGATGATTTTCCACATTTTTCTAGAAGTTTTATAGTTTTCTGCTTACATTTAAATTTATTTATAAATAATTAAAGTGAATTTATTTATAATCTGCTTTGGGTTAATTTTTATATACCATCTGAGCATCTAATCAAGCTTAGTTTGTTTCATTTTTTTTTTTCTATGTCCAATTTCTCTAGCACTATTTGTTTCAAAAACAATCTTTTCTCCATTGAATTACTTTTGAGCCTTTGTCAAAAGTCATTTGGGCATATATGTATGGGTATATTTCTGAGTTCTTTTTTTATTCCATGGATCTATGGGTTTATGCTTCCCTAATGTCATACAGTTTTCATTGCTATAACAAGTCTTGAAATTGACTAGACTGATTCCTCCCACTTTGTTCTTTCCTTTGTGTGTGTGTGTGTGTGTGTGTGTGTGTGTGTGTGTGTTCAAAATTGTTTTGGCTATTCTGATTTCTTTGCTGTTCTATATAAATTTTAGAATAATCTTGTCCATATGTTCCACCCCCCAAAAAAAACTTAAAACTTGCTAGCAATTTAATAGGAATTTTGATATGTATGTGTGTGTGTGTGTGTGTGTGTGTGTGTGTGTATATATATATATATATATATATATATATATATGGCATATAAATAAATAAATTTGGGGAGATTTGACATCTGTGCTATGTTGAGTCTTTCAATCCATGAACACTGTATATCTGTCTCTCCATTCTATGTAGACCTTTGATTCTTTCTTTCATTGTTGTTTTGTAGTTGTCAGCATAGAACTCTTGTCCGTGTTTTGGTAGATTCAGATGTAACTAATAATTTTTGAGTGATTGTTAATGGTATTGTATTTTATTTTCATTTAAATTCATGTGTTCATTGCTAGTATATAGAAATACAGCTGATATTTTTATGTTTATTCTGTAATCTCATTGAAATCAGTTATTAATACTAAGAGTATTTTTTGTAGCTTCTTACCTTTTTGCACTGGCTATGATTTCCAGCATTATGTTGACCAAAATTAGTGAAAATAGACATTTTTGCTTTGTTTCCCATCTTAGGGTGAAATTATTCAGTTTTTCACCATTAGGTATGTTACCTGTAGATTTTTGTAGATGCTGTTTACAAAGCTGAGAAAGGTCCTTCTCTATTTTTATTTTCTGAGAGTTTTTATCATGAGTGATAAATTTTATTAAATGCTTTTACTTCTTTGATTGATATTATTATGTGATTTTTCTTCTTTAGCCTATTAATATGTTAGTTTATCTTGTTTGATTTTCAAATATGTAACCAGCCTCACATCTCTGAGGGTCAAATGGAAAAAACCCCAATGAATAATAGAGTACAGTTGTTTTTATATATCACTGAATCCTACTTGCAAATTTTTTCCTAAAGGTTTTTGCATTTGTAACCATGAGGAAAATATATCTAAATACACATATAACAACTGTTATGTAGGGACTTCATATAAATGTTCATGTATGTCCATATAAAGTTAATATAAAATGAATAGTGAAGAGTTCCTTTCTTCTATGTTTTCCAGAAGAGATTGTATAAATTGATGTTGATTCATTTTTAATCCCTTGAAAACTTCTCATTGAAACCCTCGAGGTTTGAAGATTTCTTCTTCAGGGGAGTTTTAAAAATTATGAATTCACATTTCTTAATAGGTATAGGATTATCCAAATAAATTATCTCATTTTGTAGAGTTGTGGTAATTTGTTTGTTTTTAGAAAGTGACCATTCTATAAAATTTCAAATTTATGTCATGGACGATTTAAAGAAGGTATTCCCTTATCTTTTTGATACCGGTAAGGATACCCAGGTTTGTTCCTGATACTGGTTCTTCTCTCCTTTTGTCAGTTTTGTTAGAGTGTTCTCAGCTTCATTGATCTTTTCAAAGACTTAGCTCTTTGCTTCATTGTTTTTCTCTATTTTTTTTTTCAATTTCTTTGATTCCTGCTCTTTACTGTTGTTGGTAATATTTATTTCCCTTTCTTTTTGTGCTTCCTTTACTCTATAAGTTCTTGAGTTTGAACCTTATATTATTGATTTGAACTCTTTTCTGAAGCATGTAGTTAGTCCTCTATATTTTCCTCTAAGTCATATGCCATGAATTTCAAAACGTTGTATTTTTACTTTCACTCAGTTCAATATGTTTTTGGTTGTCTTCAAAACGCCCTTTTTGACCTTATGGAATATTCTTTAGGACTATATTGTATAGTTTCCAAGTATTGGGTGATTCTCATATTTCTTTCTGTTATTGACAACTAGTTCTATTCCATTGTGGTCAGAAAACAAGCACTATTTGATTTTAGTTCTTTTAAATTTGTTGAAGTCTGCTTTATAACGCAGTATGTAGTCTATCTTGATGAGGCTTGAAAAGAATGTTTATTTGGCTATTGTTGATTGATGGTGTTGTGGACTTCTATAACCTTGCTGATATTCTGTCTCATTGTTCTATGAGTTATTTAGACAATGGTGTTAAAGTCACCCACTATGACTGTGGGTTTGTCTATATCTCCTTTAGTTTTGATAGTATTTGCTTCACATATTTTTCAGTTCTGTTGTTTGTGGCATATGTTTTTATGATGCTATATTTTCTTGGTGCATTGACCATTTTATCATCATTTTATATCTTTCTCATGTTGCAGCACTTTTCTTTACTCCAAAGTGTACTTTATCTGATATTAATATAGGCTTTCCTGTTTTCCTTTCCTGATTAATATTTTCATGATATATCTTTATATTTCTCTTTATAAATATCTTATATTTACATATATATGTATATGTGTATATATATATACATATAGAAAATGTATGTATATTTATATTTTCAACCTGACTATATTGCTATAGTTGTAGTAAGGTTTTGTAAACAGTTTGATGTTTGCTATAATATAGTTTGATGATGGTCTATAATCCACCCTAAGAATTTGTCTTTTAATTGGTGTATTTAAACCATTTATGTTTTATTTTAGTATTAATATATTAGGGATTAACTTTTAATATTTTGTTTTCTGTGTATTATCTCTGTTTTTCTCTTCTCTGTTTACTTTTCCATGTCTTCCTGTGGATTACTTGAACACTTTTTTAGAATTCAGTTGTGATTTATCTATAGTGCATTTGAGTATATTTCTTTATATAGCTTTATTAGTGGTTGCTCTGGATATTATATTATACATAAGTAATTTATCAGAGTCTACTGGTGTTGTCATTTTATTTTACCAGAGTAAGTGAAACACAGAAATCTCACTTCCTTTTAAGTCCCTTTAGTTTCCTCAATTGGTAATATAATTATTTTAAATATTTCCTGCACATTTAGAACCACATCAGATGGTCTTATGATTTTTGCTTCAACTGTCAAAATTCAAACTAAGGTTCCCTACTCAACTTCCACTGACACCTGACTGGAGGGCCCCTCTTTACTGCTAGGTAGGAATACGAACTCTGGCTCCCCATGTGGATTCCACTGAAACTGTGGGTGGAAAACTGCTTCCTGCCACAGAGATAAATAATTTAGGTAACTGAGGAGGAGGAGAGCCCACTGAATTGATCCATAGTTTTGCTTACTGTGTTATTTTATTTCTCCCTAATGTTCCAGTGTTCCTTCTCTTATTTTCTTTCTGTTTAGAGATCATAGCCTAGCCATTCTTTTAGGGTAGGTCTACTGGTGACAAAATATCTTCATTTTCCTTTACTCTTTGTTCTTTATTTCCTCCTCCTTCTTGAAGCATATTTTTGCTGGGTTAAGAATTATGATTAGCAGTTCTTTTCTTAAGCATGTGAAAAATGTTGGGCCACTTATTTTCTGGCCTCTGTGGTTTCTGATGAATAAAATGCTGTCACCTAAATTGTTTTTTCTTTATGGGTAAGGTGTCATTCTTCTCTGGCTCTTTCAATAATTTTTCTTTGTCTTTGGTTTTTGGAAGTTTAATTATGATATGTCTTGGTAGGGATTTCTTTGAGTCCATCCTGTCTGAGGGTTACTCAGCTTTTTGAATCTGTAGATTTATGTCTTTTGTCATATTTGGGAATTTTTCATCTATTATTTCTTTGAGTTCTTTATCAGCCCCTCCTACTTTCTTCTCTTCTGATACTGTGATGACACAAGTGTTAAATGTTTATTATAGACTCTAGGTCACTGAAGCTCTTTTTTTTTTCTTTTTTGTCTGATTCGGTATATTTTACTGTTCTGTCTTCCAATTTTCTAATTCTTTCCTCTGTTTCTTTTCTTTTGCTGTTGAGGCTATCCACTGAAATTTTTTATTTCAGTATTGAGTTGTTCAGATTTAATATTTTCATTTGGTTATTTTTCTCTCTTCCATTTATTTGTTGATACTTTTTTTTTTTTTTTTGCTGAAGCCTTCTAAGTTTTCATTTGTTTTACATGTGTTCATTATTGATCACTGAAGTATTTTCATCATGGCTGCTTTTAAATATTTGCCAGATAATTCTGATATATAACATCTTGGTGTGGCATCTATTTTTTAAAAATTCATTTTAAGATCTTCTTAGTTCTTGGTAAAATGAGTGATTTTCAATTTAAACTTAGATGTTTTTATATTATATTATATCACTCTGGATCATTTTTAAATCTTCCATTTTAAGTGGCTTTTTGTGACACTGTTTCATCAATCAAAGGGAGGAGCACTGTCTCATGTGAATGGAGAAACCAAGGTTCCCTACTAAACTTCCACTGGCAGCAGACTGGAGGGCCCCTCCTTACTGCTAGGTGGGAGTCAAAATTCTGGCTCCCCGAGTGGTCTCCACTGAAACTGTGGGTGGAAAACTGCTTCCTGCCATGGGGGTAAAAGTCTTAGTTCCCTACTTGGTCTTCTTTGATACCACCCGGTGCCTCATCACAGTCTGAAGAAGATTTAAGTATAGTTTTTTCATTTAGCCTTTGCATAAGGAGAAATGGGGCCATGGTTTTTTCCTGTGGTGTTTGGCCAGAGCAAAGCAGTTATTGTCTATAAATTTTCTGACTTGCTGGGCTGCTCTTCACTAGTCCTTTGCCTAAGAGAAACAACTTCTTTTGGGATATTATTTTGTCTACCCCTATAGGCATTTCCAGGTGGCCAGCTTCTTCACCTCCATGTCTGAGATATGTGAGACAAAGAGAAATCTCAGGGCACTCACCACTGTGTCCTTCCTTTGGTCTTAGGTTTTGAGCTGGTCTTTTTTTTTTTTTTTCCCTCTACAACTCTGAGTCTTTGTAGGATTGTTTTAATTATAATGTCCAGAATTTTCCCTTGTACTTAGTGAGAGGAGTAGGGAAAAGTATGTCTCCTCCATCTTCTTAGAGTCTGAAGACCCTCAGTCTTTGTTAAGTACAAAAGGAGAAAACAAAAATTTGTTGGATACTATACCCCAAGTATTTGACTTCGTCTCATTTCATCTTTCCCCTACCCTTTTTGTGTTTCCCAAGTATTCAGGTTCCACAAAACTTAAGAACTCAGGTTCCACTGGCCTCCTTCAGTGCTCTAATGTCTTCAGAGTAGCAAAAGCTTTGTAAAGCAGTTTAGTAAAAATTGTTCCCAAGTGTTATAATAACTTTGTAACGTCAGAGGAGGAATTTTTTATTATTTTTTTGTAAATTTGTGGAGCTAGTATGTTTTTAAGTTCATTTATTTATTTTGAGAGAGAGAGAGAGAGAGAGAGAGAGAGAGAGAGAATGTGCAAGCAGGGGAGGGAAGAGAGAGAGGGAGAGAGAGAATCCCAAGCAGGCTCTGCACTGTCAGCCCATGAACCCATGCACTATGAGATCATGATGTGAGCAGAAAGCAAGAACTGGGCTTAACTGACGGAGCCACCCAGACACCCCAGCAGATGAGGAATTATTAATCAAAATGATATAATTTGAGAATAAAACCCCCAAAAGGTAATTTCATTTACCCAAAGGGGTAAATGTTTAGGTTCAAAATATAAGTTTCCCAATCTAGATCTCCTTGCTCCAGGGTGCACCTTCTGCTATAATAAAAAAGACAATGAATTAATCCATTAATTCAATTATTGAATTGAGTACAGCTTAGTTGAGCTCAGCTCTAAGGAGATGATAGAGTGTTTACAAAGGCATTGGCTTCCTGGAATGTTCTGGCCCTGCCTTATTGCAGCCTTTGAGTCCATTCATGGTCATCCTTCCAATCTTAGCCTCTAGGCTATGAACCATTCTGAGAGTGACGTTTGCACACATACCATTATGGCAGTCACCTCATACTGCTGTGACTCTATTTCTCGCTAAGAGTGGGGTCGTTGAGAGAAAACCCAAACGTTTCATCTTTATAGTCCTAGCACCTATACTGTTCATTACGCGGTAGGGCCTGATGACACAATATTGAGTGAAAGTATGGATAAGGCAAAGAAGGTATGAGCAGCCCAAACAATCATCTTGTATTTGTGAAAAATTATTTCTTGATTATTTTATGTCGTTAAAAATATCCTGCCTACACTAAAAAATAATTGGAGATGATTATAAAATTACACAAATAATCAGTCCCATCATGCTCTAATTGGTATCTAATATTTCTCTAAAAGTTACTTTTGATGAGAATATTTGTTTCCTTCCAATAACAATTTGAATAAGAAAACTTGCAAAGCACTGCCTGAGGGTAAATTTTCTCATAGGATTATATTGATTACATTGGGTTGAAGGTAAAGCCACTGATATCCCCCATCATCTAGTAGATTCTACTTAATCAATATCAAATATTTTATTTATTAGTTCCTGTATGTTCAACAAAATCCCAAAGGCTAGAGTAATGAAAGAAGAAATGTAACATGTGGTCCTTTCTTCCATGGTATTCATGTTGTAGTTGAAATACATAGTTTCTATTGATGAAAAAATGAAGGGGGTGGGGCAAGACTGGAAATAGCACTGGGTTTTGTAGAGTGTGTAATATAAACAGTGGTAGCCTAAAAAGGAAGAATGCTTTAATTGCTTAGTACCTATTAGCCATGATTCATGGCACTTTAAATGTTAACCCTCAGAAAAACCTTTGGAATGGATATGATCAGTCTCCTTTTATCCATATGAGAAATCGGAGACTTTGGGAAGCTGAATAACTCGCTTAATGCTATATATTAACTGAAAACGTAGGATTCAAATGAGGTTTGAAATAAAATGTGTTCTCTCCAGAACACATCAAGCCCATTGAGCTGAATAACCAGTGAGAGTGTAATGAATAATACGTGTTTTAGAAATTAAGAGGAGAAGAATGAGCAGGATAGGGAAGAGAAGGAGTCTGTGTGGAGGGAGTGTGGACATTAAGATGTGTAGGGTTTGGATGCATGGAGAAGAGAAGACAAGATGGAGGGCTGGCCAGGGACACAAAGAGTTCCTCCTAACAGGGAAGACCAGACCTGGACAGAGATGCATGGGAAGTGAATGAGGCCTCCCCCAGGGTGGTCAGGTGATGAACAGAGGTCTGCAAGTTGGACGTGATGGGAGGAGAACTAGAAGGACATCGGGGACTTTTGATCAACAGACTAGTATAATGATGGTATCATTCAGAGGCTAACCTTGCAGCTGGGGCAGAATGGATCAGAAAAAAGGCTTAGTCCCAGGGAGGAAGAACAACTAGGGGCAGGGACAGTTTATCCAGGCCTAGATTCAGAGGGAAGGGAAGAATCGGTGCCAAGAAGGGTTGCCCCCCAGGTCTGGGTGAGGGACTGAATGTGAGGGGAGGATCAGAATGACTTGTGTAGCTCACACCTGCCTGGATGTCAGAGCAGGTGAAGCACGCGGTAGGGAAGGAGCCTGTTGTGATGTCACCATGTAGTAGTTTGTGATCTGGGGGTGTTATTACCATTCTGAACCTCTTTATGGGTTCTTTATCATTAAAATGAGAATATAAGACCCACTCCACAGGGTTCCTACCAAAATTAAGTGAAATAAAATATGTAAAGCACCTGGCCCAGAACAGGCTCCCGACAACTGCAAGCTTATATCTTTGGATGGATGGTAGGGCCTGCCTTTCACAGGGAGAAGAAACACAGAAGAGTCTGCAGAAGATGAGTGTGACTTGGGAGCCCTGATACTTGTCTGTGGAGGGAACCACCATGTGTTTGTGGAGGGAGACACTTGATGTGGACCCTAAGGTAGATCAGGGATCCTAAACATGAAGTCAGGTGACAGCCTCTGTGCCGTAAGATTCTCAGGTGAGAGCAGCATGGAGCTGTCTGTGCCTGTGATACTGCACATGGCTTCTGCTGAAAACCCAGTGTAGATCCAGTACATTCTACCCCAAATCCCCGGGGAATGTGGAGACTTGTGTTTTGCATATGGTGTGCAAAGGCTTCTGTGCCTTTTCTGCATCAATCTGGGCTGTGCTGGTGCCCTTTTGAAATTAAATGGATAATAGTCTCTATATTGCTTACGATGCCCTCTTATATTTTTTTTTATCATATTATGCTTTCTGAACACCTCCTCCTTTTTTTGTTTTTTTGTTTTGTTTTTCTTCCCCACAATCTCTGGGCTTTATAATCATCCTATTGCAATGCTAGGCTATATTATACAGGGGAATAAACTAAGGTACAGCAAGGTGAAGGGATCTATTTGGGTTATAGAATTGTGGAGGAAACTGAGGACTTGAAGAAACTATAGGCATCAGCTAGCCCAGGGGTTGGCAAACTCCATAAAGGGCCAGATAGTAAATACTCTAGGCTTCGTGGGCTATGTATCCTCACTGTTACCCGTTCTCCTCCCCTTCCTCCTCCAACTTCTCCTTCCTTTTCTTTTTTGTGGGGGAGGCAGAGGGGCAGAGAGAGAGACTACCAAGCAGGTTCTGCACAGTCAGCACAGAGCCCAACATGGGGCTTGAACCCATGAACCATGAGATCATGACCTGAGCCGAAATCAAGAGCTAGATGCCCAACTGACTGAGCCACCCAGGTGCCCCTCCTTCCTTTTCTTTAATAATTATTTTAAAAACTTAAAAAAATTAAAAGAATTCTTTGAAATCTTAAAAAATCATTCTAGCTTATAGGCTGTACAAATAGTGCATGAGCCAAATTTGGCCCCAAAGCTATAGTTTGCCAACTCTGAGCTAGTTGAAACATTTAATTTTATAGGTGAGGTGACAAAGAGACATACAGGTTTAGTGAGGTGCCCAGGGGTCACCTGGCTGGAGACTGACAGAGCTGGGCTAGACCCAAGGTCTCCTCATCAATATTTCCTTCTTACCATGGTTCAGTATCTTGGATACTTGCCAATTGTGGAAATAGTTACTTACCTATTTAAAGTCCAAGTAGGGCCACTTAAAGGGCTATTGGAGATTGGGACAACAGGCTTGTTTCTCCCCTCCTGTGCCTGTCCTCATTAATCATTTCTGTATATAATTATTCATTGCCTTAGTCCACAGAGTATTTGAAGTTGTATACAAAAGCACAAATAACCGACAATAATTAAAAAAAAAATTGAAGCAATCACACGAGGCACAAAATAAAATAAGGAATAATAATGTCAAGAAAATGATTAGCAGTGGGTTGTAAATTTTGCCTTGAACGGCTAAGTACTTATTGCAGAGTGAGATTCATGTTAGTCACAAAAGCCTGTGTCCAAAAGATTAAAAAGAATCAATTGTTGGTTGCAACACACATTTTCCTAGTTTTGAGATTTGAGAAGCAATTCCCCCAGGAGCTGCACATGAAGAGTACACTATGGGACAGAGTGACCCAGGCTGCCCAACTAAGCTGGATAGAACTGTAGGAACCTGGGGGGTTGCTCAGATTCTGGGGAACCCCATTTCTTTTGTCTCCAAGATTTGAGAGTAGGGATTCTCAGACTTTGACTAACATTTTAAGAAGCCTGATTTCTAACCTCTTACCAGACATCAGTGTCAGACCTAACTTCTAGGTCTGACAGCTGCAGGGAATAGACCTCCCTGCCCTCTGACCTCTAGCCTCACTGTCGCTCTAAGGTTTGAGATAACGAGAAGAAGGAAAGTGGGGCAGGTGGTGGCCACAAGAGCGTCCTCCCACCCCTCTGGCAGTGTGACCTAAGCCTGTCTCACTCTCCTTGTGGGCTGAAGACTCTAGGAGCCAGACCCCATCAGAAAGACCAGCTCCAAAGTGGAAGAAGAAGGATAATACAATCTGGGCCCCACCGAAGACTTCCACATCAAAGCAATTCTTACATGGCAGAGGCTTCACTGCCACACATAGATTTCATGCAAATTACCAAACGCTCCGTACATAGTAGGTACATAATGTTACTGGATTTCTTGTCCACTCTGCCCTGATGTCCACCTCTTTCCAATGTGGCTGAGGATATTCAATGCTTCAAGACAACATTTATGTAAGTTTTCACCTAGTCCAGTTGACGGTCCATCATCTTGCCGTCTGATGAGACGAAGGCCTGTCTTAGGTTGGTAGGACAACATGCACATCTGGAAGCATCTGAGCTCTTCTTCCTGAGTCTTTTCCATGAACACACACAGTCTCCTCCTCTTTCCCTGGCCTGCTTCCTCCTCAGGGGACATTGGCTTATTCCTTTCTTTGTTCTGCTTTCTCAAGCTAGGTGCATGCAAAATCCCTCATCCTAACCCAAGGTACTCACCATTTCAGAGCCTTTCTGTCCTCTGAGCTCTCATTTTCTAAGCACTGCTTTACCCCATCTGCTCCTTCTTGGAACCATAGTCCTTAATTTACCTTCCCCATCTGGGTGTCTTGCAGTTTCCCTAAGAGCTACACCTCAAGTTACACCGTGCAAACAAGCTGGGAATGATAATAGGGGATAGTCACTCCTTCGGTGCGTATTTGGTGAGCACATTTAGGGGTCTGGGAATACAGTGGCAAACAAGATAGGAGCTAGTGATCAGCTTATAATTGTAGAGAGCACTGTTCATTGAAGTATTTTCATGCTTGTACATTTAATTATCCCCCCTATTAAAGAAGGGGAGTAATGGGGATTTGACTTTAATTTACCGTCTCCACAACATACACTCACTTCTTTGGGTATCCCTCTTTTCCCATTAAACACCTGGTCCTCCAACAGTCTTTTGTGATATTCCGGGATATTCACAGTGTAACTTAATTTCCACACGTAGAATGGAGGGCATCATCTCTTGCCAACATAATCCTTGTCAGCAAGTGGGAAAAGGATTAGGGAAGGGAGGCCTTCCAGCACAGCAAAAATCCAGCTTATGTCAATGGCTGGATTTTACAAGATCTTCTTCATTTTGTTCATGTTTTTTATTTCATAATTATTACCACATAAGAGGCTGATTTTTTTTTTAATTGAGCGGACCATGGCCTGTGGAATTAGGCAAGCCTGTGTTGAAATCCGATTCTGGTGTATTCTTGCTATGTGGTTTCAGCAAGTACCTTGACCTTTCTCCTCCTCTATGGCCTTATCTGTGACGTGAGAAATACGAATAGCTACCCTAATGCTTGTGGTAAGGAAAAGTAAATAGTCAAGCCTAGCATGGGATCACTGTTCAAGAAATAGTACCTATTATGATTACTCACTGTAGAATTCTGACTTGCATTTTGAGGGAGTGATGATTATTTAAGCGTCTGCAGCTCAGTACTGATTTGGTATCAGATGAATGCTTGATGATTCTCTGTAAATGCCTGAATATGAATGATTAGTCAGTAGATGTTCAGGTTAGTGGAGGAGAGGAAGGAATCTTTTCCTTCTAGGGGGAATGCACACCCACAGTCACGTTAAAAATGAAAGAACATTTGACATTGTAAAAGTCAAAGCCCCACAAAGCCACTGTTGGTATTTCATCTTGCGAAATGTCTAGTTTGGGCTTCATATTCTCACACTGTCTAATCTTTGTACTCTGGTATAAGATAAGGAAATAGCTCATGGGATATGGACCACAATAATAATTGCATTACATTTATATGCCAGCTCGATGGGGGTGAAAATAAAGATGTTTGTTTCAGCTCAGCATTATCGTACATGATTTGTATTACTGACATCACAGCTCCAACGTTCAAAACCAAGCTTGGAAATTTGCAGATGCCACTAAATTATGGGGAACAACAAATAATGAGGTGCAGTGCATTCTGATGGAGGAGAATTTTTCTCATTTGGGCACCTCAGGCTAGCAGAGAGCTAATGGATGGCAAATACAGTTTGGTGTAGATAAATGTTGAATAATGAGTTTTGAAACACAGACTAAAGAGAGGGAATGCCTCATGAATTAGAAGTGCTTCCATACAATGAATCAGAGAAGGCTGGTGAGTTATTAGAGGGGACGGTCTAAACTGAAAACTCTTAAGTGTTCACCCTTTGCAGAGAATAGCAGAAGTGGTCACCAGAAGGCCGCTTTGGGCAATCGGCATTTCACAGAGTGGAGGGAGCAGGGGCTTTGAGTCAGGCCTACGTGAATTTAATGTCTGCTCCGTCATTTTAAAAACTCACACGATTTGGGACAATTCTATTCATCTAGACAAACCCTATTTCCCTCTCTGAAAATAGGAATAGTGATATCTACCAAGGCTGTTGGTATGGTGTCAGTTTCACAGTGTGCAACGTGCCTCAGCTGAGGGGGCACATTGGTTACAGGATAGATTTGTACCTTTATTACAGCAGTGTTCTTGCAGATGGATCCAAAGCTTTATTTTCTTAATCAATATATTATAAAGCATTCCAAATAAGTGGAGGCATGGGATGTTGACAAGGGCTGCTCTTTTTCTTCCCACCGTAGGAGGGAACTGATGGGAGCCCCAAAGATGACATAGTTCCAGGAACAAGGAGGTACACAGTGAGGGGCCAGTTTGGGAGTGAAATGTGGGCACAAGCTCTAGTGGGCACCCCTTTAGGATTGACATTGCCCACCAATAAGATGGTGGCCTCACCAGGGATTCACGTGGAACTATGGGATTTGACGGGGTAAATGAACCCATCAAGGGCCACGAGGCTAATCAGCCAGGTAGATACTGCCCTCCTCCTCCACAATCCTATTGTTAAAATGCGTCAGTGCAATTGTCACATTAGCTGTCTGGTCTTTCCCTGATGTGTGTGAGCTGCTTGTAAGGATGAGGGCAGATCTCAGTGTCCCCGTTTCCACAGGAGAGTGCCTGAACATATTGGATACAGGGTTCCTTGTTTCCGAATGAGTCATGAATGAATCTCTCTTCTGCTGCCTTCCATCGAGGAGAAAATCATATTTTTAGGGTTTTTTTTTAACTTGTCATTTGTTTTCACTTTCATGTGCATCTGTTTTTCCCTCTTTATTTTCAGTTTTCTCAGCATTTATTTACTGAATGCCCACTGAACGATAGTCATTGTGGTAAACATTTTTCAGTCTTTTTTATTTTATTGTATTTTATTAACCTTAAAACAAACTTATAAACACACCAGTCCCATTCTCCAGATGGAAAAATTGAGGCTTAGATAGGAAAATAGTAACTGCCCAAGGTTGCACAATGGGCAGAGATTCAAAGCTGAATCCACCCGTCCCAAACTGCTCTCAAACCCTACACGTTAGGATCCTTCACAGTGCTTCTCTGAGCATTTTCCCACCCTGATCTCAAAAGTTACATTGGTATTTTCCTGTTAACATCAACCTACGTGTGATTGAAGTATTTGTACCTCATTTTCTTCTATTCCATTATATCACTCCCGTACATTCCCTCTATCCTGTGAGTCATTCGACTTTCACTAATTGTGTTTAGTTACCATTTGTGTTGAGATGAATATCTTACCTAGTTGGTCTTAATTTTGACCCATTTCATATCGACCCATCAAAACACATTCGTGTGAGCCATGGGGGACCCTGCCAAAAGAATGAAAAATAATTCCCTTTGGGCAAGAGTTATGCATGAGAAAACAGAGTTTGATTTCATCACTCTCCTGCAAAAACTTCCACTGGGTTCTTTTTACTGATTTCGTCAATTCTGTTGCATGTTAATTGGGAACCATTCCTTTGGGGGTCTAGACACCATTTCCAAGCCTATTTCTTTCATGCTCCCTAACATAAATTCCTCCATGACCCTCACCTGTCTGTCTCCATGATTAGCCTATTCTTTCCAACCATAGGAAGCATGTACTATTCATTCCAATATGCTGTTTGGTGAACTGTATTCACTAGTCTGCATGAAATGTTTTCTTCTCTGTAACTCAAATAAGCCAGATCTTTTTATTTATCCACATTGTTTCTCTGGCTGGACTGTCATTACACTTCTCTGCTATCCAAACATGACCCATTACTACTAATAACCAGAGCATATGAAGCATGTTCATCTATGTTATCTCACGCAATTCTCACAGTATCCCTCTGAGAAAAATATAATTAAGCCTTTTTATTTTTCAGATGAGACTTGTAGAAGCTAGGTGACTGGCCCAGGGACTGCCAAATGAATGAAGGCTCTTGTTGGCTTTCTGACACATTTATTCTGATTCTGAAGTCCACCTTTTATGATTCTTTCATGCTGCCTCACCTTGGCCCCATCTGCACCATGATACCTTTGCCTCTAACCATCTGCTCCTCTAGACTTCCGCGCCCCTTGATGATTAAGACAGGTGTCGTCTTCAGGCCACCAATATCGTGACTGCATGAACAACCAAAGAAGCAGACAAAGTAAAACAGCATGCATGTTTTGCAAACACACATTAAAAACAAGTCCCCTCCTCTCCTATTTTCTCTCACTCTCACCTTTTAATCACGCCCCCCTTTTAAGACATTCTGGCAACGCCAGAGCCTGTCTTGTCTTACTGTGCGAGTGGCATCTAACACACACCACCTGGCAGGGGACGATCTGGTCCTTCCTCTCCCTTTTCTCTGTGCTTTACCTGAAGAAGAGGGGAGACAACATATCTCCAAATGTGGCAACTGGGGGAGGATCTGCACTTGAAGGCTTTAATAGAAGTTGAATTTACTGACTACTTACCATATGCTAGAGATGGTTCTAATGATATTCTGTGTATTGAGTCACTTAACCCCCACAGCAACTCCAAGAGGTGATGTACTATGTGTGCCCCATCTTCCAGATGAAGAAACTAAAGCACAAGTATTAAAAAAAAATTGTCCAGCGGCAAAGCTAGTGTGAGACTCGGAATACATAGCAAGACTGTTCTACCCCATAGTCTGGGCTCTATGACTCTGTGTTTAAGATAGGCTAGAATTGGGGGAAATAAAGCAAAGCAAAACAAAACAAAACAACAACAACAACAGCAACAACAACAACAACAAAAACAAGCAAGATGTCAGCTTGAAGAATGGCGTAGAGCTCTAGACAAATGGACTTTATTCCTTTGGGAAAAGTCAGGGAGGGGTAGAAAGTGTCGGCAGCCCTATGGCAGCAAAGTCCCATATGCAAGGAAATCAAGCTTGTGTAAGCAACATTGGTCTGAGGACATTCTGAGCCAACTGTCCCATTAGCAGCACTAATAATAATACCATCCACCATTCATTGACTAATTCCTATGACTCTCAGTGTTTCCCTACTATCTGTGAATAAAGCCCCAGAGCCTTCGTGAGGCCCTCAAGAAGCTTCACGATTCAAGGCCTGCCCACTTTTTCAGACACCTCTCCCATCTTGTCCACCTTCATGCTGTAAGCTCTAATAAAAACACAGGGTTCCCCTGTACCCTAAAGTTTGAGGGCATGACTTATAGTCTTCTTTTGCCTGGAAAGACCTTCATGCTCTCTGTGCCTGAACAACTGAGCCTCAATTCAGCTATAATCCATTCCAGGATATCTCCTCTGGGCATGTGAGTTAAAGGTGAGATTTCTTTCCTCTGGCCTCTAGAGTACCAAATCCTCACATATGTATGGATCTTTACCTATTCTAAGGACCTCCTCAGTTTGTTTTATCTGTCATTAACCAAGTAGCAAGGCCCTTGAGAGCAAATCTGCCATAGTCACTTTGGTGTCCTGGCATCTAGCACAGCACCTAACACATGCAACGTGTCACAGAAAGGGACGGAATTGTGTAGCAGACCCTAGTATGGTATCTTGAATCTACCTCTAATCATAACATGGCCTCATGAATTGGACATTGCCAGGCTGACTTTACACATGAAGAAACTTAAGCTCAGAGAAATACAATAATGTATTCAAAATTGCATCCAATAGTCAATGCATATAATAAGGAAGTGAGAGACACGGAAAGGACCCAAGCATAGCGCTGTTCAGAGTCTGGCATTGGTTCCCAGGTCAGCACACGGCACCACACTGACCGTCTCCACACAAGTGAGGTGACGGTTGAAGTTTGGGAAACTGGGCAAAAGAACCAAAAATCATGACAGTGAATGGAGCTGACACACAGAATAAGAGGGCAGCTTTAGAAAGGAAATACCTTGGGCCTTCCCTTGTCCTCACCCACAGCTTAACTAGAAGGGGGTTGGCCCATAGAACTTGGCCACGCCTAAATTACAGTCATAAGGAGGTGAGAGAGCCCTGGGGTGGGTCACATTAATGATGTTCCTCATGAGAATGAAAATAATCACAACTAGCATTTCTGATCACTTACTCTGACATTGATGGTTTTAAATGCTTTACATGTATGACAGTTCTCTTTCACAATGCAGGCACCATCTTTATTTATTAAATGAGAAAACCAAGGGAAATTAAGTAATTTGCTGAAATTCTTGCATGTGAAGTGAAAGAACCAGATTCCCAAACTCAGACTGTCTGACTTCAGATCTTAAACTCATGACGGGAATCCTACACTCTGTGATGAGGGTTGACCTCTAAGGAGGTGCTGACTCCAAGGTATGTCAGAATCCCAGACAAGGGCAGACAAAGGATGATACAACCAGACAAAGCTGGATGTATTTGAGGTGGATTAGGAACAATTTGCACTGGGACTTTCTAGCATCTATTGCAACTTCCTTTTAACATGCACTTTACCCTGGGTGGGAGTAGGTGCTACAGAACAAATCCAGATAAGGCATTACTCTGATTGTAGAACAGGTGCCAAAGTTTAATTTGAAAGCTTATTTAATTCATCAATTCACTCACCCCTGTCCTTATAAACCCATGGACTGGAATGTGGGACTGTGCCAATACACCCCTAATATTTGAACCAAGACAGAAGTAGCACGTCAATGTTATTATCAACATGGAGTACTTACATGACCACCTCACGCTGATCACTTCTTTGAGGCCTTTTAGCAAATAGAATTAGGTTGATTTTATTAGACGTGTGCTTTGACATGGATCAGTAGTCTGTCTCAAACCAAGCATACCTCCCTTATGCCTTCTCTCTCTCACGAGCTAATGGGGTCCCTGGCAGCATATCCTTGTCAGACCACCACCAGCTCCAGAAGTGCTTACTTGTGTCTTCTTGGACCCACAGCACATGTTAAAGCCAACTATGACCTCCATGTAAACTGAACCCTTTCTAAAAACCGAGGCTTCCAGATCTTTGCCACCACCACCCAAGCCAGAATTAAATATCAAGGGAACAAAGTGCGCTGTACTTTTTAGAAGTCATCTTTGAGTTCACTTTTGCAAATATTAAAAACAATGCCACAGGCACAGAAACAAATCCAAATCTGCTGGGCGACTTTGCAATGAAATAAAAAGTAAGTAAACCTCTGCCTGAAACAAATGAAGAAAGTCCTGGCAAAAATTACTGAAGAATAAAATAGAGAGATTTTAATCATCCTCAGGGGATAATTATATCCTCGACTCTGGCTGAGTTGGCAGGTGACAAGAGCACAAAGCAATCAGCGAAGCGACCAGGGTCTTCATCCTGAGTCTGTCCATTCACTGGATTTGGGGTTGCACCTCAGACAAGCCACTCAGACACTTTGGGGTCCAGTTACTCTACTGCTGCACAGAAATGGCTAACACCAACAGAAGTCACAGAAGTGGACCTGAAAGCCTGAGAAAGCAACTGTTCTGTCTCTGCCTCTCTATTCTCATGGTGTTCATTCAAATAGGGAACTCCTTGAACTCCTCCTTGACCTCCCCACTCCTTGGTGCCAAGATGGTGTCTTCTTCTGATGGGAGTTGATCTCTCCATTGGTGCTCTGGAAATGGGCTCTCATTCCCTTGGGGGAAATCTAGCCTGGGAAACTCACTGAACTTCTCTGAAATGCAGACTGACTAGCTATGAATTTGGGTTTAGGGGCACCTGGGTAGCTCAGTCAGTTGAGCGTTCGACTCTTGATTTCAGCTTAGATCATGATTCCAGGGTCGTGGGATCAAGCCTGGCATCTGTGGAGCCTGCTTAAGATTCTCTCTCTCTCCCTCTGCCTCCCTCCACCCCCAGTCAAATAAAAAATAAAATTAAATTAAAATATTACCTACTTCACAACTCTGTTTTAATGATAAATGAGATAAATCAGGTAAGGCACTTGAAACAGTGACTGGCACGTTCAAAGCTAACGGTAAATGTTAGCTCTTGTTATGTCTGGTGCTTATTTCTCTACATATAAGAAATTTCCAGGTGTCTATCATCTTAAATATGCATATATAATATAAATATACTATAATATATATATACATATAATTTAACTATTATATGTTATTATTACTAAAGCATAATCTATGAGTTTTTTTCCAGATTTCACCTGTAAGTGAGATCATACAGTATTTGTCTTTCTCTGTCCAACTTAACTTCACTTCGCATAGCTTGTTGTGGTAATCATTTTACGTGTGACGTCAAGTCATTGTGCTGTACACCTCAAAGTTTTACAGTGATATATATCAGTTACATCTCAATAAAACTGAAGAAAAACTTGAGTGAATCATAATAATAAATATTAAGTATATATATCTTCACTTCTTTGGACACTTATCCTCCTCTAGCTTCTAGCGACCTCATTTCTCGGCTTTCTGGGATAGCTGAACTTGTTGACCAGAGGCTCAGCATTGGCCATCTTCACAAATTTTTGTCTATTTTTTCAAAGAAAAACAAAAATATAATGAACCCCATGTAATTCTTCCTCATCTTTATCAATTATCCACTCATGTTTCATTTACCTCACCAATTTCCCATCTTCCACATCATTTTGAAGCAAATTACTGGCATACATTATATAATCTATCCCCAAATGCCTGTAGGTGCCTTCGAGAGGTTTATTGATTTTAGTTTTTGAGTTTCCATTGACTCCTCTACAAGGATACCTTTGTCCACTCCAGACATAGACGTGATGAACAGATTGGTGGACCTTTCTCAATTCTCTGGGGAATATTGCTTGACCACCTTTCTCAGGCATGTGACTTAGCCATTCTGTCTCAATTGCTCCCATTTTATTAAAAGTTTTGTTTTTGTTTTTAAGCAAGGTAGCTATGACTTCCACATTGTCCAATCTGATGGTAATTTTTCAGTACTAACTGTACTTGATTTTCTGAGGGCCTTGGATATTTTATGGTGAGATAAAGCTAAACTAATATTAGCATCTGAGATGAGTTAACCTGGCCTTGTTAACATTTACTTTTTCAATCTTTAAAATGGGGGAAAGTTATATTATAAAGCATCATGTAACATAATTCATGGCATATAGTAAGTACTTATATGAGAAGTACTAACTATATGAGAAGTAGGATTATTAATACATTATTATGTTTTATGTGTTGTGTAAGTAACATTATCAATACTACTTAATTGCCTATTTTGCTTCCATGGTCCCTCACCCTCTTTGTTTACTTCCTACCCATCATAACTTCAAGTCATTCACAGCCACAGGTTTGTCAAGGTTGTTGTATTGGCATTTGAACCTGGACCTTATTTCCTGGTGTTCTATGAAGCTCATGGTCATTGCTTTAGTTCTCCTGTCCAAGTATATGGCCTGTTTGGCCTACTTCCCCTTCATCTGCTGCCCGTGGGTACTTTTCCACATGAGTAATCTCACAAGCTCCCAAACTAGACATTTTCAAATAAAATTTGCCACCTTTCACCGCAAAACATTTCTCTATGAATCCTCTCTGTAGTAACATTACCGAGACATGCATGCAACATTATTTTTCGTTAGCAGAAGAGCCAGCTACACTTGGGGAATGGGGATAAGAGAAAAACATATAGCAATGCCTTGGTTTGCGAGCATAATTCATTCCAGAAACATGCTTGTAATCCAAAGTGAATTTCAAGATCCATTGGCTCGGTTGTGATCACGTGGCATTCAGTGTTATGTACCACTCGTATTGTAAGACACCATTCGTTTATCAAGTTAAAATGTACTAGAAATATTTTCTCATCTTGTGGAACACTCGCACAACCAGTTAGCTGCAATCCAAGTCTTACTGTACTTGGATTTTCTTGCTCATGATCCTGTGCTCATGAGCTCAGGTATTTCTACACTGTTTTTAATCCTTTGCCCTACCACACCAACCCTGCTTATTCTCCATTGTCACAGTCTATTGGTTTGGTTCCTCCCACAGACCCACAGCTCCTTCTCAGGGACTAAGTCCTTGGTCTTTGTAATCTCAGTGTCTAGCTCAGTGCCTGGCACACAGTTGTAAATTAATGCACATGTTTGATTATTATTTTTTTTTTATATTATTGTCTGAAGTTGAGACCCCAGGTGGGGAGACAATGGAGAAGTCTTGTATCTATTGCTTTTATAGCTACAAAAAGCACTCATGAATGCCTGGATTAATTGCACTTTCGAGGTTTAAGTCAAAAGAGATAGTTCTGGATGTATTTCATTTGGTTAAAGAAGTAACTACAAGTTTACTATCACCATCATCAACCTTCAGTGAAGGAAAAAAGAAAAAACTATATGTACCTACTCATTTGCTCCTTGATTCTCATAAAATTTATTAAATTGTATAGATTCAAACTCATCAAAGTACACATTAAATATGGTTTTTATGTATCAATTATACCTCCATAAAGCTGTTAAGAAATAAACAAAAGAATGAGAGATAAAAACTCCACTTTATATAGGAAAACCCATCAACTGCAGTGACAAATGTTCACGAAATTTCCTCTTCCTCCCAAAGAGATTTATGAACTCGAAGGAGAAATGAGATATGCATATAAATGACTATATGTGAATAGCGCCCTGCGTGGAACAAGAAGAGTGGCAGGAATTTTCAGGGAGCGGGCAGAGTATTGGATGTAGAAATCAGGGGCGGCTGGGCGAGTGTCTGTGAACTGGCTTTCAGCATCAGCAGGGATAGCAACGTGTAGAAATAGGCATGGTGGGAGTAAATGTGAGACTCCATGTGCAAGCAAATAAAATGAGAAAGCAGTGGATTCAAGGACACGATGTGTGTTTGCCAACAAGTGGGTATTTCGGTAACATTGAAGTAGAGGATCCATGTGGAGTGAGGTGGATGATGACTCTAGATGCTGAGGTTGCCCAGACTGTGGATGGTTTTGAGTACCACGTGGGGGACATGAAACTTGGAGGACTATGGGATATACACATCATGTTTGGGGAGAAGAGTGATAGATGTGGAATAAGAATATTGCATATGTATTTACATGTGTATAAATGGTTAAATTAATCGTGGTGTTTTAGCTTGAGGAACCCGTATGTATCAAAATTCTCTACTGTATGGTAAACAGTTATCTAAGATCCGTTTAATGTTCCCCACCTCACCCCCAACACAGGCAGGGTACACTCCCATTGTGTGTGGGTCAGGGGGTGGGACGGTCTTATCCTTGGTATAAATAAGAAAGATTTTGGAAGTTACATTCAGTTTCCCATGCCTGATCCAATTCCAGTCCATTATTTTCTCATACCAAAAAAAAAAAAAAAAAAAAAAAAAAGTTACTCATCATACTGATGGCTTTACTTTGTTGGGAGTAGGGATGCTATTGTCCTTATTTTTATTTATTTTTGAAAAAAATAATACAGTGTACATTTTTAGAAATGTATATAAAGATGGACAGGTGAAAGTCTCCTGACATACCTATCCTCCAGAAAACCAGGCCCCCTCCTTGAAAGCAACCCATTTCCAGTCTTTAGTGTATGGTTCAGAGATATTCTAAAAGTATCCAAACATATATAGATGTCTCCTCCCTATCTATCTACCTATTTATTTATCTATCCATCTATCTACATCTATCTATTTATTTTTAAGTAGGCTTCACGCCCAGTGCAGAGCCCAACGAGAGGTTCGAACTCACCACCCTGAGATCATGACCTGAGCTGAGATCTCAAATAGGATGTTTTACCAACTGAGCCACCCAGGAGCTTCTTTCCTCCCTTTGTAACACACACATGTTGGTATAAAGATGAGTTGTTTTGCATCTTCCTTTTATTACTTAGCATACCTCTGTGATCCCTTCAGATCAGCACACATAGAACTTCTTCATTCTTTTCTAAGATGCGAAGTGTTACCTCGTGTAGGTATATTCTCACTTCTTTAACCAACCTGTCTTTCACCAATAGCCATTTAGATTGTGGCTACTCATTGCCATTAAAGACAATGTTGCAGTAAATAACTCTGCACATTCCAGAGTTTGCAAATGTTTGAATACATGTATGAGAAATTTCTAGAAGTGGGGCTGTTGAGTCAAAACATATGAACACTTGTTATTTTTAGAGATAGCGCTGAATTGTCCTCTAGAGACTGTGTACTGATATATACACTCCCATCAGCAATTAAAAGAGTGGCTTTTTCCAAAAACTCTCATCAAAATAGTTTTATTAATCTTTCTGATGTATTCAAGTTTAATTAATGAAAAATGATATCTTGGTCTAATTAATTGGCATCTTCTGCCAGCTTTGCCTTATCTGAATCCTTTAAATTTCAGTATGTCTTTTGTTCATGATTGTCACTTTCTGGATATTCAGCATTTTTTAGTATTTATCATTCACTCTTAAACACAGGAGTTGTTTTAGCACATCGTCATTGCCTTGCTGTTGTTTTTGTTGCTAATTTCCCAGTGGTAGAGTTAATTGATTTTCTAGCTTTTATATTGATTCTAGTTTTGCCCTGCTGTGATCACAGAATATTGTCTGAATTATTTCTGTTCGAAAACATATTGAGAGTTTCTGAGGGGTCATTTATTGAGAATGTTCTATGGATCATCTGAAAAAAAATGTTTACTCACAGTTATCAGGTTACAGAGGTTAAAATAGATTACTATATCTGCTTTTGAAATTATATCACTTAAGGTATCGAGACACTTCTTTTTTCAACTTGATCTTTCATGGAATGAAAGAGGGGAATCATATTCCACTCTTAATTTGTTTCTATGTATTTTTCCACATGTCCCCATTTTTTTTTTTCTGACCCATCCTCTTGTTATAGGAAATAGGCTTACACAAATGTGAGAGAGGCTGCTTTCCTGAAGCAAAGGGCAGGAGGTGAGTAGAAGGGTCACAAGGTGCCCCCACAAGCCAGTCCTCCTGAAACACCAGTGCAGGGAACAGTGGGGAGGTTCAGACACCTCTGAGCAACCATCACATTAAGCCGCTAAGGTGGGGCTGAAATGGGAGCTCATGGAGAACGGAAGTGGGCACCCTCAGGTGGTAAGCGCCTCTGTGTGTCCATAGCTAGCCTCTGGAGACACTTGGGACCACTGGTGGGCAACAGGGCTAGCAATGGGGAAGAGCTGGACCTGGAGTGGGGGACAGTGAAGACAACTTGTACCGTCTGTCTGTCTTTAGATCTAACCATGAAGACCTTCAGAGGATACCTTCCAATCCACCTCCCAGATCCACATCAAGTGACACTCAAAGCCATCTAGGAAAGGGAAATCTGGATAAATAATTTCTTAGCGTAACAAGGTTGGCTCAATACAATCCAGCTCACTTTGCTCAAAATCTTATTTCTAAACTCTGAATTATTTGTGTGTGTGTCTCTCATACAGTATAAAATTGGGGTTTGCTTTTGTCCAATCTTGGAAGGTTTTTTTTTTTTCTTTTATAGGTGAGTTTAGCTATATAGATTTTGTTGCATGGCAGAAATGTTTTTTTTAGTTCATCAAAAATTTTCTGTATAATTTTATTCCTTGTGGCTTTATAAAAAGATTTCTGCAAGTAGTCTATATGTTCTTGGCTTTGCTTTAGTGACGTGTGTGTGTGTGTGTGCGTGCGCACGCTCACACGTGTGCAGAGGGGATGTTTATTTTGAATAATTCTGAAGGCTAATGTTTTTGCTCTAGTGTTTGACATTAGAGGAAAGATTTTCCTATATCCTTCATTGTCTCTTTCATTAAAGAAAGACCTGTGGGGGGCGCCTGGGTGGCTCAGTCGGTTAAGCGTCCGACTTCGGCTCAGGTCGTGATCTCGTGGTGTGTGAGTTCGAGCCCCGCGTCAGGCTCTGTGCTGACAGCTCAGAGCCTGGAGCCTGTTTCAGATTCTGTGTCTCCCTCTCTCTGACCCTCCCCCGTTCATGCTCTGTCTCTGTCTCAAAAATAAATAAACGTTAAAAAAATTTTTTAAAAAGAAAGACCTGTGGTTGTGATCTGATTAAATTTCTCTTTCCTCTAACTTGCACTTACCTGATCTTAGTTTTTTATGTGTTCTTTATCAGTGTTTATATTTACAACATTAAATAGACTTATCCCCCCATTACTTGAAGTTTTAGTATTTAACAACAGTCTGACCTCCTAACCTTTCTCTTTTATACCATCTCTGTACTGTTGGTGTTTGTAACATAGTTTGCATTTCTGATACTATTGCTTCTCAAGCTTTGTTGTTACGTCTCAGAAAAGAAGGGGAAATGCCTGCGTCACTCTGTCATATGTACATTTGAAGCATGTGGACAATTTTTAGTATGTTCAAAATAAATGCTTCCCAAATTTGATCCTTTAGATATTGAAAACAGTCTATCTGCCACACAGTCTGCTGCTTTTAGTCCCACACAAGTTTGTGGAAACCCCGCAGTGGTGAACCGCCTTTTCAGCACAGATATGATAGCAATTTCCTTATACATTTCAGAAACCAAAAAGTAATCAGAAAATGTGTTTTCCACGTTGAGGTCATAAAGCTCGTGCACGTGCTTTAGAGACTCCCTCCGTCTCTCACTGCAGCCGGGGTCCTCTTTATGCACTCACAACTCTAACAAACCAGGTTATTACTGAACCCACATCACATTAAAAGCACATAATCAGAATTTTCGAGAACTGTGTTGAGTAAACCTTGCATCCTGACAGACAGCAAGGAGACCGCAGGAAACAAAGCAGTATAAGGCCATGAGGACCGGCTTCATGAGTACGTGCCAGTATGTTCACACAGAGCCCTGTGCCCACGAGACTCTCTACTTGGGGACCCTTGAAATTATTAATAATTTTACCTTTGAACTTGTGCTTTGTAAGGGATGTCCAGTGGGGAAAAGAAGCACGTGCAGGGCGCTTTAAACCTTGGCTCACAGATGGATTTTGAGCTGCCAACTTCCCCACCTGCTGACGTCCCAGGCTCCCCCTCCTGGCACCCACGTAGGGATGGCTGTCACCCTCCTCTCATGGCAGGGACCTTGGCACACACATGGAGCGAGTTAGGAATAAACACACATTTCATGGTGTCTTGAGGCAGGACATGACAGAACTGGCCCTGTGCCAGGTGGGTAACATGAGGGCACGTTAGGCAGGTGACTTGGTGGAGGCGAACCTCTTACTCCCAATGCAGATACCAGCCATGTCCTGGAGCCCACGTTGTAATCCCACAGGGGTTGCCTACCTCCCATAAATTGGCGTGTAGGCCCTTGGGAAGAGACACTGGCTTTCCCACCGAGGCGGGGCCATGGCCATCTGTTGGGCAGCTGGCAGGAGGCGTAAACTGACAGCCGGTGAGCCCACAGCACCTGTGAGAGTCTGCACTCACTCAGCAAGTATACCTTTGCCCAGAAGAGTGTGACATTAAATAAAAAACATCATGACACATCAAAGACACTAGGAAGAAAAGAAAATATATGGGTTTGTATTTCAGCACTTTTAATGGCATTTTTTGGTCTGCGTTTTCTTCTGCGTTGTTGTTATTGTTGTTGTTTGTTTGTTTTGTTTTCAGAAAGGACCCAGAGTTTTATTTTGCAGTAGGCTTCTCAAAGCATCTAGTCAACCTGCAAGTAATTTAGGTGCAAGACAAACAGCTTTACTAATGGTTCTAACTTTTAGGGCTTAATTCCATGCACTTAAAATAAGTGCTCAAAACTACGAGTGCAGGTTGTACTTATGGAGAGGTAGGAATCATCTTCCTATTGTTGGCTGGCTTTGGTAAAACCAGTCATTTGCAGGCTACCTCTCCAGTCTTTGCTTGATTTGCTGTCAGCTCAGTGGAAGCATCTTGGATTCCTATCAGTGTTCTCTTCCCTTTAAGATACCTGTACCTATGCATGGATTTCCCCCTTGGAGCTAAGCATGTGGCTTCCTAGTTAGGAGTGGGACCATATAGTCAAGGATAAGCAGTATGCTGAATAGAGATGCCACTTGTCAAACTCTCTGGGGACTCTTACCGTTGATAAATCCACAGGCAGGTATCTGGCACGATGCTTGGCCCTGGGAGCAGGGAGGTTCAGACAGCAAAGAACTTTGTTGTGCTTTGCAACTTCAAATTGAACCTGTAGCCAAGCACATATGCACATTAATGAAAAACAAACAAACATAACACATTCATGATGCTGCCAAATGAGCAACACCATCAAGGAGCGATGGGAAACAGAAGACTTTGTGTTGAATACCTGACATAGGTATGGCACGGTGCTAGCATTTTACATATGTGACTTCACTTGTTCCTTCTCCCCTTCCTGAGAGACAGCTACGTGTGTTCTCATGTCACAGGCAATGCAACCGAGTCTCACGTAGCTTAGGTTGTTCCCCAGGGTCACGCAAGTGGTTGGCATGCGAAGGCAGATCTAGGTGACCTCAAAGCACTCTACTTAAAGGGCATCCTTCCCATGGACAACTGGCTTTATTTACTCGGTACATTTACCATTCAAAGAACTCTTCATCTATTACCTCATTTGATCTTCACAAAGCCCTTGATAGAGAGCTCACCACCAGAAAGGGGAGCCGAGGACAGAGAGGGGGTGAAGAACCCAAGTTCATTATCCATTCACACATGTGGCTCCTCTGATCTCCCATGATCTCTACTTGTCTGGTAAATGAATGGACTGAAAAATGACTGTATAATCAAAGTGCAATTTGTCCAGGGTGGTACTGTATGAATAATTTATGTAGCATAAATACTGCTGGATAGAGCACTTAACTAAACCCTTGATCAGATGCCTGTTATTATCTGGCTGGCAGACAATCAAAAAATGAAATGAAATTTGGGCAAATTCCATACACACTTGGGAAAGGCCACAGAGAGCAAAGGAAGAACAGGGAAAAAAAAGAGGGGGAAGTGAATGTGGATTTCTGGGGCTGCTGGAAGCCCCTTATGAAAACAGGCGAAAGCGTAGCGGCATATCTTAGAGTGAAATTATGTGTAGTGACGGTGATTACAGAGAAACCAGAGGCTCCTTTCTGGCTATGATATGGGGGTTGGGCGTTTCTTCCATTTTCTGCCCTGTGGTGACTGACTCTGACATTGTCCATGGGCTCCATAGCACCTGTATGCTGATAAATAGGAAACTGTTACAGTGTATATTTGACAATTCATGGGACATAAAATTATTGATCTCTCTGAGACCCTCAAATGATTGTGCCCTCACCTTACACTCCATGAGTGATGTGGATAACTGGCAACAGCCCTCATGAAGGGATTGCAAGATGCCTGAAACAAAACTCAGAAATACTGAGCATTCAAAACTCCGAAGCCCTGGACAGATGATGCATTGGCGGTGTCATAAAAATTTCTGTAACACCACATTGTCTTCTTTCTGGCCTTTGTCCCCATTAATCATAGAGTGGGTCTCCCTTCCAAGTAACAGCTTTCACTTCTGACTTTACAATTTCTCCAGACCCAGAGCTCTGAGTCACCAGCCTGTGTCTGTCCAGGGATTTTTTTCAGCACCGTGTGGTTCAGCACACCCACCGCTAAGGTGCTGGTCAGGCCCTTCCCACCTTCATCCCATCCCCAGAGACATCCTGGTGGGCATCGACACCTGCAATGATTCATCCCTCACTGAACATCAGAGTCCCACCCACAGGAGTTTGCTGGAATCTTGTGCCACCATGAATATGACAGTAGTATCTGATGTATCTTCCCAGGGAAACTTAAACTTCTTGAGGTCTAACAGAGCACATGTCTTTTCCATTCAGTTTTTTTGTACATAAACCTGGCTTTCCTGGTTGTCAGGCTAAAAGAATGAACCAATGCCTGTCACTGGCTGGCTTCTTTAATATTCCCAAGGATTGCCTTTCAGTTCACTCACTTAGGTTTGTCGCTCTTTGATATTATTTCCCCTAGTTCTCAAAGTCATTGATTTCCCATTCTAGCTCCTAATACTGCCTTAGATTTTCCTTGAGTTGACTCTCTACCTCGACATGATGTTTAGTTCGTATCCAGGGCTATGTCTCAAACATGAAACATTGCTCTTCCTCTGATTAGAAGCCATAAAGTTCCATCTACGAGGTGTTCTGACCACCTGCCTTGCACGAAGGACCCATGTAAGCTGAGCCAGCTTCTCCTACTCCTCTTAAAGAGGGCAATTCAGTTAGATATCATCCTTCTTCACAAAATAAAAAAATTACGTGTTACAGAGTGATTACCTGTGTAGGTACCAAGCATATCGATGGAAAAAAGAAGTACCTCCAGCACCCAAAAAGACCTTAACTGGACCTCCATACCACCTCTACCCTCCCCCTAAAAGGCAACCACTGCCCATACTGTTGTAGTATCTATCTTCATAATTTTTTAAATAGTTTTACCTCTTCAGAAGACATCTCTAAACACCAAACATTTTTAACACTATAAATAGAATCATTTAGTGTTCGACTTCTTTTGTTCAATATTATTTTCCTTTGAGATTCTTTCAAGTTGTTATTTGTAACTGTAGTTCATTAATTTCCAATAGTAATTAGGGAAAGATACACTAAGCAAGATTCCATATACAACTGACAGAATGTCTACAAGTTTTAAAAAGCCCGATAATATCAGGTGCTATGTTGCTGATATGAATGAATGTAAATACATACAGACACTCTGGAAACCAGTTTGCTGTTATGTACTAAAATTTGAGAGGTGTATACCCATGTCCCGTGACTTAGCAATTCTACTCCTAGATATATATCCCCCCAGAAAGGCATGCACAATTTATATCAGGAAACATACACAAGAATGATCATAGTGGCATTATTCACAGTATCAAAAACTAGAAACACTCCAAATGAATCAAGAGTAAAAGATAAATTATTACATTCATACAATGAATTATAACGTGAGAAATCTTTGAGTTTTAAAGCTTTGTTTTGTACTTTTCTGTACAGATGTTGTATTTCTCACACAGGCAAAAAGGCTAAACACACAAACACACACACACACACACACACACACACACACACACACACACAGAAAAAAAACCTCTTTATTTAACAAATTTAAATAGAAGGAACACTCTACACCTGCTTGCTGGGTAAATGAACTATTAGGTCTGTTCAAATATTCTGCCCATTTACTATATATATATACATATATATATAGTAGGAATTCTATTTATATTCTAGATAGAAGCCCCTGGTCTGTCATGTGTTGCAAACATCTCCTCCCATCCTATTGTTTATTTGTTCACTCTTTTAATTAAGTTCAAACAGAAGTTCTTAATTTTAATGGTCTCGATCGGCAATGTTTATCTTTATTGTGTCTTGTATCTTAAGAAACCATTAAGACATTCTATCATCTACAAGTTTTAATGTTTTATCTTTCACATTTATATCTGTCATCTGCTGGATTATATTTTTGTGGATGTTGTGATGTCACATTTTCTTTTATTTTTGCCAGTTGTCTCAGCACCGTTGAGAAGACTGTTTGATGTCTCCATGGCTCTACCATGTCACCTTTGCAATAAATCAAGCATCTACATGTGCAGGTCTATTTCCAGGTTTCTGATTCTATTCCACCATTCTATTTGTCTAACCTTGAGCCAAGATCACATTGTCCTAATTACCGTAGTTGTAATAATTCATGACAGATGAGAGAACTCCCTCCTTATTCAAGAGCATCATTAACTCTTCTTGTCTTTTGTTTTAAATTTCCATATAAATTTCAGAATCAACTTGTCAAGTTCCAAAACACAATGAGTTGCAATATTGGTCAGGATTACATTGAATCAATAGACCAGTTTGGGAGTAACTGACGTGTTCACATGAAGTCATGAGTTGACGGATTTGGTTTGTCTTTCATTCAAGTCTTATTGTTTGTATCTCCCAATAATAGAGTGTTCTACATATAAGATGTACTTCCTATTTATTTATTCTTAGGTATTTTCTATTTTTGAGGCTGCTATAAATTGTATCTAATTTTCAAATATAATATCCTATTTGTTGCCAGTATATGTATGTACGTTTCTTTTAGTAAGTTGACCTTGAATCGTCCAGCCTTGCTAACTTCATCAATCCTAATCATTCATCTATGGATTCTTTCATATTTTCTATGTATATAATTATAGCATACATGATTAATGGTGGCTATATATTTTCCTTTCTGATGTTAATATTTAAATCGTCCCTTTGCTTTCCTGCATTGGATAGGTCCTTTAGTACAGTGTTCTGCAGAAGTAAAGATGGTACATAATCTGTTCATTCCTCATCTCCAAATAATAGCTTTCAAAATTTCATCAGTAAATATGATGCCTGTTTAGATATGTTTGTAGATTCCTTTTATCAAAGATTTTCCTTTCATATATGCGATATTGTCTCTCTACGTATAACATATATAATTATCAAATGCTTTTTCTGCATCTAAGATGATATTTTCAGTTTGAAAATATAATTAGCTATACTGATTTTCTTTTTTTTAATTGTATCTTTTTAAAATTTATATCCAAATTAGTTAGCATACACTGATTAATTTTCAAATATTAAACCAACCTTGCATTCTAAACTAAGTCCAAACTGATGAGAAGTATCTATATATAAATATACATTTATATATATAAAATGTAATGGCAGGATATTATGATAATAGTATATGATTATCATGGTATTATCATGTCATGACATATAAAATCAAAATTTCTATATATCCTTTTTAGACATTGCTAATTCAGTTTTTAATATATCTTAATGTTCTGTTGAAGCATGAAAAATATGCAAAAAATACAAAAATGCAATGAATCAGCACAGAATGGATCACAGAATCAACACTGCCATGTAATTAAGTTTACTAATTTGTTTCGGATTTTACGAGGTTCATGAACACGTAGCAAGCTCTTAAACCATGGACACGAGTTATGTGATTTTCAAAAATCACTTCACTTAGGAATCTCAGACTTAAAGCCAGAGGGTTGGGATTAAAGATCTTGACATAAATATCACTGACACTCTCCTCAACTAAGAAGTAGCCAGGCTCTCACCTTCTGGATGGAAGTGAAAAGAGAGATACATTTTGAAAACAAAACAGAGTGAGATCGGGGCAGAACCACAGGGACTCCTTAAGGTAGGAAAGATCAAGGACTCTTAAGTCAGACAGGCGTGGGCTTCCCATATGTCGCACTGCTATTATTTACGAACTGTGTCACCTTGGACATTTTATTTGCCTTCTCTAAAATTCAGAGCCCTCACTGATACAGCCAAGAAATGATGACATTCTTTACGAGAGTCTCAAGGACTAAACTGCTCTAGTTTGTAAAGCACAGTGTGTAGCACACAGTGGATGCTTGGTAATACTTAATTTCCCTCTCTCTGCATCTGCTTTCAGTTAACACAAATCCAAAACAATGAAGACAAATGTTAAATTATTTAAAGGCTGGTTTCCTTAGGTGTAAACAAAGAACTGACAAGAACGAAAATGGGGGAGAAGTTGTTTCCTGAAGGAAGGTTTAGACCAGACTGTATCTCAGATTGTGGTTCCTCCCTCTGCTTTTAGAACAGTGATAAAGTGGGCAGCAGGCCTTCAGACTAGAAAATGGTGAACAGGAGGCACTGCCTGGGAGGGTGTGAGTCCTCCCACCTAAGTCTCCACAGCATGAACACGTGAGCTGTGACTGTCCTCCGGGTATGCAGGAGGACAGGAGGTGACTTCTCTTCTGCCCGGGTATTGGCACAAAGGAATCTGAGAGAAGGGAAGGATCTGTGGCAGGGGCTGGGTGTCCTTAGTTTAGTTAAATGCATCCAGGCACTCAGTCCCCTGAGGTGAGCCTTGCTGTTTCTCTCCATTTTGGTGGCTCAACACAGGCTTCCTGGCTGTGCACGGAGCACCCCACATACTTGGAGTTCCCCCAAGATGGTTGTGCTCTTCTTGAAGATGAACTCTTCCTTTCTCACATTAATTTCAATGTGTAGCCCAGAACTCCTAGATATTTGGGGCTGTTTCTATTACGAATTTTGCACTTGCTATTCATACCTTTCAAGTATCTGAGTTTCTGTTAACACTGCCTTAAGGAATGGCTACTCTTCCCACACCATCCTACTCGGTCGTTCACTTCAGGGTTGTCTACAGTTAGTCCCCCGTGGAACTCGGTTCCAGATTCAAGACAGCTTACTGCAACTCAACTGAAATCTCAGGTGAAAGAAGGCAGGCCAGGACGTGTAAGAAAATGAAACATGGCTGCGATTTTAAACACAAGTCTTTGGCCTGTTTTGCCAGAGTTTCCATTTTGTTGCCCTTAAAACTCTAAGGGAGTTCTTGAATTACTTTCTCCCCTTCCCACTTCCCCAAAGAGAGCTACAGACCAATAGTGTCAACATGATTCTCAAAGTGTTACCTCAGTTTACCTTTTCCTTACTCCCTTTTGATTTCCAGGTTTGACTTTCAGAGGATGCAAACCAAGTCAACCATTTCAGTTGTCCTGGGCCAGAATTCTGAGACCTTCTCTGGCCGCTTTAAAGTTTCCCCTCCCCTCAAAACTTCCTCATTCCACTTGCCCAGTTGATAATTTTTTTTATTACTAGTTAGCATACTATATATTTTATTTACGGAACTTGCCTCTTCTTGTCTCCCTTACCAGAAGATAAACCCCACAGAGGCAGACATTTGACTCTATGTGTCCCCAAAGCCTAGAACAGTGCACAGCATTTATAGCATGTACTCAATAAAATTTAGTCAAGATGATTATCCCAATTTATAACAAATGCATTGAAGTCTAAATTGTCGAGGATAGTTTGGGGTGAAGAGTCAGGTTGGAGGATGGGCGAAAGGAAAATTCAAACCATCTGTAATGAAGTGTACTAATTCAATGAGTACTTAACACAATACATTTTCTTTTTTTTTAATGTTTATTTTATTTATTTTGGAAGAGAAAGAGTGAGAGAGAGAGAGAGCAGTGTTGCAGGATTTCTTACCTCAAAACCCAGGGTTCCTTGTCTTACCACTTCGAAGAGTGAAGAGGTGGACACAGAATGAGCAGTAGCCAAAAGTTTATTACCGTAGAAGATCAGAAAGGAAGAATGCTAGGACAGCTCTCCTTACAGAGAGGAGACATTCGAAAGTGAACGCCCACGATAGGAGGCAGGGGTCCTCATTTTACAAGGTTCTGGTCAGCCCTCCCTCCCTTCCCCCTTGTTCCTTCTCAGGTTCTACCCTTTTTGGCTTGATAGCTCTAGGTGCTGGTTGCCCATTCCTGATTGGTTGGTTTCCATTGTATGAGGGGTGGTCTCTGGCCATATCATTCGTTGTGGGTCATGTGGTTTATGGGCTACTACTTATTTTTAGTTAGGTCTTTCATCCAATTCCGGAGGGAAATCGGATGGGGAGTAGGTGGGGTCTGTTACATTCTTAAGAGGAACCTTATGCCTACGGGGTTTGCTGTGGTCAGATGCTCCCTGCATTGTTCCAAAATACGAGTTTTTCCCCACCCAGGGACCTCAGGTCCTAACCTTTCTCTCTCTACCTATTTTATCCTATTTTTCCCCATTATACAAGCAGGCTCAACATGGGGCTCAAACTCACAAACTATGAGATCATGACCTGAACCGACATCAAGAGTCGAACACTTAACTGGGCCACGCAGGCACCCAAACACCATGCATTTGCTAATCAAATGATACTCTCATCCTAAGCAGGACTTGTTCTGGAGACGTGAAGTTCCTTCTGTAATAGCAATTCCTTCAGGAACCCTTGCTGATCTACTCTCCTGTTCTGCATTAAAGCACAAATCTGACTAAATCACTGAGATCAGTAGTGCTCAAATGCAGATTCTGAGGCCCTGCTCCAGGGTGACCACATCAGAAAGACTCGGGGTTGGGATTCTGAGCAACAGGGGTTTTAGGGTCTCCAAGGGCTTCTGTTAGATGCTCAAGTTTGAGAACCATTGGTCTATGTCTTAAAAGAGAGAACACACTGTTTTATCTTAAAATCATTCTTTTTCTATTCTGAGAGAGGATTTAAAAAAGGAAGACCTTGACAATGCAACATATTCATATGAATATGTATATGTGTACACGCATCAAGTACACACACACTCACATAATCATGTAAAAGCCAAATGTACATCCTCCGATGTTTTGATAATTGAAGAGCCTTCCACGCCACAATACCTGCCTCAGGGTGTCATTTGTGTAAGCTACATGTCTTGGCATTCCACTTAGGAGAGTTGACGAGTTATTCTCAGACCTGTTCCTTGTAGGGGACACCTCTGTCACTAGGCTGATTGAAGGGGTAGTAAAGAGGATGCAAAAATAATAAAGCTTATTTCCCAGTAAGGAAGTGACAACGACAGTAAGCCAGTTTGCTTCCTAAATCATGGTGACCCAGTCTGCTTGGGGGAATTCCCTGCTTTCCAGAGAACACGGGAAGAGTGTTTCAGAGGGGGATAAGGGTAGTGGAAGGACAAAGAAAAATGGCTCTGTGAAAGAGCTCATACTTCTTCATCCAAGCTGCCTATTGCATGACTTGTGGAAACTTGGTATTGACATTTTGGGGAGATAAGTGAGGTGAGGAGAATTGACATCTGCTAAATGCCCACTATGGACCGACTGATTACACGTGCATCTTAATCTTCATAATGCTATACTGTCTAAAACTGCTTCTCCATTTTAGAGAAAGAAACCAACATGTAGAGAAGCCATATAATTTGTCCAGGGATCATAGATCTAGTAAATGGGGTCATTCATTAACAGTTACCATACACGTATTGTTGGACACTCTAAGGCAGTGATTCTCAAACTTGGAACCATGTCAGGGGCTTAAAAAATAATGATTGCTAGGGTCCACGCCAAGTTCCTGATTTAATTGTTCTGTGGGCCAATCTGGGCATGGGGATATTGAAATGCTCCCAGATCACTGGACTACACAGCAGCCAATTTGAGAACCTCTGTTCTGCGGATAGAGTACCAGCTTTAGTGGATGTCAGAGTCTGATAAAAGTGACAGCTACGACAGTCATGATACAGGGCTACAAATGGTGTGTAATAATGATGGTGGTCTGAGGGTGCCTTGGGAGCACAGAATAGATGCTCCTCCATTAGGCCACTCATCACTGCCCAGAATCTAAGCAGACTTACAAAGCACAGAGAGACGAAGAAAGAGAAGGGACATCTGAGGCTGAAACAGAGTTAACAGTTGATGAAACAGAGTTAACATCAACTGGAGAGGGACGAGGGGGAGCTGGAGAGAACTGGAACATGAGGAAGTGACAGGAGAGGGGAAAGGGAAAAGCCAGGTCTGGGAAAGTACCTTTGAAGGACTTGAGGCGTAAGTGGTATCTTAAGAGATGGATAGAATATGAAGAGACTTTGAGGAAATGAGGTTAGACTTTGAGAAAACTAGAGTTATAGAGAGTTTAGGACTGTCTGATCTGATCAGCTCCTTTTACACGTGAGGAAACTGGTGTGCAGAAAGGTTACTCAACCTGTCCCAAACCAACAACCAAATTGTGTCAGGAGCAGAACCACAATACAGATCTGGAGACTTCCAGGCAAGTTTCAATCACTGAAGTGCCATCAGGAGAGGTTACATTGAAGAAAGTAGAATGGTCCTTGTGTGTCGGAGTCAGAATACTGGTTTAACATGGGAGAAAAGTAGCCACCAGCTGAATAAAGACAAACATGTCGTTTATCGTGTTGTATGACCTCAGAAAAGTCTCTGGGCATGCATTCGCCCATCCCCTCATCTTGTTTCCAGAGATGTTCTTTTTTTAAGATAGTTGAATGTGGAAGGTCTATGTGTTCAATCTACTCGCTGTGTCTTTGGTGTGGTATAAGTGAGTAGATTTTGGAGTAGCCAAGTGATGTGAATTGATCGTAGCCATCTTATGTGTTCCTAGTCGCGGCTACCTCGATCTTTCTGTCAGTGTTTCTTCACCTTGAAAGGGATGCAAGTTTTTGATATTAGTGCTCGCCCCAGGCCCCCCAGGCCCCTCCAGGCCCCCAGCCCCCCGGTCCCGCCAGTCCACACACACACACACACACACACACACACACACACACAGGCGTATGCATACACCGATGGCCTTTGTTTTGAATTAAAAGAGTTTTCGTAAGCCTCCTGTGAGTGTCTTAACTCAGTCTGTATTAGGCACAGACTGACCATTATAAAGCACATTTCATCAATGCAAGACATTGATGAAAAAATGCAACACTTCCTCTCCAGCTGGTTTTCTAGCACGTTTTTACATTTTCCTTCCCTGCTTCTCGTACTCATTTTCATCCCAGAAATATTTCAGAGGCTTTCTCCCTTCTCTGTATTTTGGTTTCACTGAAGTCTGCACAGTCAACACAATTGCTGCTTATGTCTGGCTTCCAGGACTTTTATCATTCTGAGGAGAGTTGCAAAACCCAAAGCACATGCCTTTGTGGTCAAATGCTGAATTAGGCTTTGAAAGGGTCTAGGCTTGGTAAAATTCTGGCATATTTTGGGTCATGAGAAGTACCACTGGCGATGAGCTAAGGAACTCGTTGTCCCCACCCCCAACCTGTCCTGAACGATCCAGTGCACCTGCATTAGGACCTGAAGCTTTCCCAACCACTGCAACCCACGTGTTGATCTTTCCCTTATATGAACATCAGCTGAGTTTTATAGTGTGTACCAAACAATTAGCACTTAGCGCTAATTAAATGAGGTTAAATAAAATCACTTCTGTAGAAGTGCCTGCTGTGAACTGTAGTAGACAGATGCATGGTCGTATTACCACCATTAATTAGATTAATTGCCTTTTGTAGGTTCATTTTTTTCTCCTCCACTCTTTTGTCAGCTTTCTACTGGAGGTTCTATGCCAGCTAATGCATGATGGAAAGAGATAAATAGCTGTGGATTTATTAAAGATGGAATTTCTTGGTGGGTCTGATCCATGGCTGCTTATAGAAGGAAGTGTCATTTCTTCCTGCCGCCATTTTCTCCTTGAAAATCCTCACCCATCCCTGCGAAGGGAACAATGCCAGCACTCTATCCAGCTATATTTAGACAGCCAGAAATGAAATAACGGTAACATGATTGATAACCTTAAGTCCAGGGAAATGATATTACTAATTAAATCGTGAAACATTAGGCAGGCTGTCAAGCACAGATATATTTAAAGCTGTAACAGCTCTTGCTTATTTTTAAAGTGTTTGCATATTGAGTGATTCGGGTAAAATTGTTTCTATTTATCAGGCCAAGTATAAAGTGCTCATTTCCATGGTATCTGCAAGCATAACATGCAATCCAAGATAAATCTGGGTCCAAGAGAGCAATGCAGACAATCGGTCAGATTCTATGAATCAGAGCTACACTCAATTTTGGAATTAGAAAAATCTAAGACTTTACAACTTCTAGAATCAAAGTGTGTGGGTGAAGTAAGGTAGAAGGAAAAGATACAAGTAACCAAGCTACAATTTACCTAATGCATATGTTTTTCCAGGTTCATCCACACATTACTAACCTTACCAGTCCCATTTCACAGATGAGAAAACCCAAACACAGAGACATGAAAAGAAAGAAAAAAGCAAACAATCTTCCCTGTATGGTGTAGCTAAGAAGGGGCAGATCACTCCTTGAACTCAGGGCTCTCTGAAGCCAACGTCGGGGTTCCTTCTGCGTGGTGACTTCTATTTCCTCTGAGGGAGATCTTCCTTCCATGCTTACTACCTTTATATCTAGTAAAACCCTTAAGCTAACATAAATCCCTGAAGACTAAGAAAAAATTCCCTCACATTAAAGAGTAGATGAAGGTATATTTCTTCTTCAGAGGTGGTCACATTTATAAATTAAATCCTTGTAAGGGATAAATCTCTAAAGCTAGGGAGGAGTTAAGAATACTTGGTGGGCTCTGGGGTCAAGCAGATCTTTTGTCCCCCTGGCAGGTCAGACAGAGGATGGTGTGACCACTAACATACTACTCCTCAACTCGAGGAGTCCTCGCCCCTTCTCTAGAATGGGGTAATGATACCCACTTTGATTGTGTTGAAGAAAATTGAATGGAGGGGCACCTGGGTGGCTCAGTCAGTTGAGTGCCTGACTCGATGTCAGCTCAGGTCATGATCTTAAGGTCGTGGGATCGAGCCTCACACCGTGCATGGACCCTGCTTGGGATTGCTTCTCTCTTTCTCTCTCTCTCTCTCTCTCTCTCTCTGTCTGTCTCAAAAATAAATAAATGAATAAATAAAATTTTAAAAAAGATTGAATGGAGATAATTGTAAGAGATCTACAAAATGCGAAAGGGAAGGGGAAAATGGAGAAAGGGCAGGACTTCCCAACATTTCCTAAATTGCATTCAGGTGAATGTTTGCTTATGCTCTATTGAAAGATGGCCTTCGATACTGCATAGTGTACAGATTTTGGCAAACATAATAAGCACATCCTGCTTCAGCACAAGGTATTAGATTGAGCATAATAAAATTGTGGTTTAAGATGAAAGGCCTGAAAATCATGTTAAATAGGATAAGGAAGCCTTAATTGAAGCTCCTGCATGATTGCTTTAAAATCTCTTTATCTTGGTTTGTTATTTTCCCTTCTGATCTGAGAGGGAAGGATGACCCCGGCTGACCTATCTTGCGTTCACTGTAACAAGCTTTCAGTCACTGTTGCAAATGAGTAAACAGATACTGTTCCTAATTCCCAGCGATGCAGAATCACAGTAAATTACATGCACCCAGGTAAAGAGAGGTCTTTTGGCATTAAATCCCAGCCCGGGACCTCATCGTCATTCCATATGGATTGGCAACTCGCCAAATTCAAGGCTATAAGCTATTGTTGTAATTAGACTTTGAAAACCTTCTTCTGATTTTCCCTTTTCTGTGACAAGGATTTGCTACTTAAAATTATAAATTGCAAATATATTGCCAGGGTCTGGATTTGATCATCTTTCATTTCCTCCCTAAGCTCCAAGAAATTGCTTTTGTTTTCAGGGTTGAATTTGGGTGGCTTTGAAGTGCTAATTCTGATATGAGTGAACAGGGGAGGGAACAAGAAGGCAGGGCGGACCCTTTTGTCCTTGCGCAGCAAGGGTTGTTTCCATGCTCAAGGCCACATCTTTGGCCCCAGCTTTGGCCCCAGCTGACTCAACCTCAACATCTACTGCATTGCTATTCAGTCTTCCACTCAGCCACCTGTCCCCTCCTTTCACCCAAGCTGATTGTTTCACGTGAAATGGTTGCCTTTTGGCCTATCCAGGCAGTAACAATATACGTTTGAGTGTGAACAGTATACTTTTGACTTAATAATTATGCCTGAAAAAGATGCATAAATCAAGATCCATGTGGGCCAGCCAGGACATCTGGTCACCCCACCTATGCTAACCTCCCTTCCAGTGTTCTCTGACCTCTTCCAGCATTAATTGTGAGCCTCATTTCTTCTTGATGTTTAATCCTTTCATTTTATGTGTGATTTTGTTTTTAAAATACTTTGACTATATATTTTATCTCACCAGCTAGGTTTCTAACTTCGGCATAGAGACACTGATCCTTTAATGCCTAATAACGTATTATGGGATGGTCAGAGTAGACATTCAAACACTGAATGAATAAATACACATTAATTAAAACTATTTGGATGGTTTCCTTTTTTTTTTTTTTTTTGTAAATGGGAAAAAAGAAAGGTGATGCTGATGTAATAGTACCAATCCCCAGAAGTATAAAAATGCCAAAAATAATGTTCCCATAAACAGTAGCAGCAGCTCCTTTTGAAGTTTGCTGTCTTTAGAAAAAATCTAAAAACTAGGGTACTGGTTGACCTGTTTTCCATTAATATGAGTGCTTGTGTTTTCATAAAGGGAGCACTGGCCTCAGGACATTACTTGACTTGGGTTATAGTCCTGGCTCTAAGGAATAGCTGTGTGGCCTTAAATGTGTTATTTCCAGCTGGTGAGGCCCCATTTCTCTAACCTCTTTATTGGGTTATTAGGCAGATCTTTTTTTTTTTTTTCCTCCAATTCACAGCCATGCTCTGATGATGTATTTGACAGTACGACCATTAGGATCACATCCTATATAGGAAGTGCTTTATTGTTCATCCTATATGGGAATGCCAAAGAGTATTTCCCATACAGGACCGTTAAGTCCCCTCCACGATATTATGCCATAAGTATTACTAACGCCACTGACAGGTGAAGAAATGGAGACAAAGGGTTAAATAAGTTGGCCAAGTCTGTAAGTCAGTGTGTACTGAGGTCTGTACCTTCAGTCTCAGGCTCCTCGGACTCTGTAATCGGGAACTGAATTGTGTCATTGCCTGAGAAAACCCAACAATTTCCTGTTGGGTAAGTGATTGGGTGGTAATAGATTGGGAATTGATCGCAGGATTCATTTAGCTGCAGTGGCTCCATGCAGATTCAGTCCACATGTGTGTCGGTAGGTTATGCAGTTGGAAGACATTGCTTTTAGTTCTCCGTTGAGGAGAGTGGGTGGTTTCTATGCAGCAACTAAATGAAAGACTTTTAGAGGGGAAACAAAAGCCCCAGTGCTATGTTATGAACACTCCTTTGCTTACATACTTTCCCTTTCCACTACACAAGTTTCAGAAGGAGACTCCTTCCTTGTGAACTCCCCATTTTACATAAGCAAGAGCAAGGGTATTTTCATTTAGCTTTCTGTTCTGACACTGCGCCTCGAGAATAAGCATGCAGGGTGCCTGGGTGGCTCGGTCGGTTAAGCATCAGACTTCAGCTCAGGTCATGATTTCAGTCTGCGAGTTCGAGCTCCATGTCGGGCTCTGTGCTGACAGCTCAGAGCCTGGAGCCTGCTTCGGATTCTGTGTCTCCCTCTCTCTGCCCCTCCCCTGCTCATGGTCTGTCTCTCTCTGTCTCAAAAATAAATAAAAACATTAAAAAAAAAAGAATAAGCATGTCACTGGGAATGCAAGCTGGTACGGCCACTCTAGAAAACAGTATGGAGGTTCCTCAAAAACCTAAAAATAGAACTATCCTGCGAACGAGCAATTGCATTACTAGGCATTTATCCAAGGGATATGGATATGCTGTTTCGAAGGGACACATGCACCCCCATGTTTATAGCAGCACTATCAACAGTAGCCAAAGTATGGAAAGAGCCTAAATATCCATTGACGGAAGAATGGATAAATAAGATGTGGTACACACACACACACACACACACACACACACACACACACACTGGAGTATTACTTGGCAATCAAAAAGAATGAAATCTTGCCATTTGCAACTACGTGGATGGAACTGGAGTGTATCATGTGAAGTAAAATTAGTCAGAGAAAGACAAAAATCATATGACTTCACTCATATGAGGACTTTAAGAGACAAAACAGATGAACATAAGGGACGGGAAACAAAAATAATATAAAAACAGGGAGGAGAAAAAACAGGAGAGATTCATAAATATGGAGAACAAACTGAAGGTTACTGGAGGGGGTGTGGGAGGGGGGATGGGCTAAATGGGTAAGGGGCACTAAGGAATCTACTCCTGAAATCATTGTTGCACTATATGCTAACTAATTTGGATGTACATTTTAAAAAATAAAAAAAATAAAACAAACAAAAAAAAAAGAATAAGCATGTCAGGGTTTTGCAGAAAGAATGGATGAAAACCAAGGGCCCGGTCCTCTCCAGGTAAGATGTCAAAGAGGCATGGGCAGAAGTATCTCTGTGGTGTATTGAGTGTGATCACATTCTTCAGGGGACAAAAAAGGATTCCATGGGGGTATCCTACCCTCCCTTGGCAGGATAAAGGAGAATATTTAAATGTACTATCCATGCTACACCATTAGGTTAAAAAGGAGCCCGTTCTCAGAACATACCTGAGCAGCAAAGGTGTCCATGCACCAGAAGGGCATTGAAACCTCCCCCGCAGCTATAGTCAGAGGTGATTCTGCCACCAGCTGGAGTCTCAGGGAACACAAAAGCAGGGAGGCAAAGCGAGAAAGACCCAGAACAGCAGCTGCCCTGCCTGGAGTCAGACAAGAAGGACTGGGAAAGTATCAGTGATCAACAGTCAGGACCCAAAGAAAGAGGCAGGCATCCAAACCGTAAAGAGGCCATACCCTGCACCTCAAGTGCGCCCTTGTTTAGGCTGCATCACAGTTGTCTTGTTCCTGAGCGGAGGGGCCTGGGTATTTGGGCACAAGCTATTGCTTCTCCTTTACAGATGGCTCACTGTAAGAGCCCACGACCTCTCAGGCAGTGCTCACTGTAATGAAGGGGCTCGCTCACTCTCCACAAATCCTTCTGTGGGCTTCAGGAAGTGCAGCGCTTATGGTTTGTGTTATTACAGTTAGATATTTGAATACAGTGAAGCATGCCCTGCGATTAGAGTGCAGGTTTTCTTGCACAGGTAAATATTCCCGATGGAATGTGGTCTCACTGTGACCTGCATTTATCTGGCCGCATTGCATAATATAGTTGCAAATGGGTCATGTGACTTTCCCATTCAGATAATTCTGTGAGATAAATAGAATCAACCTTATTGACCCCGTTTTATGGATCAGCGGCTTGGTTAATTATGATTGCTCCTGTTGATACCCAAATATTCAAGCCATGTGAACTTCAAGTCGTTGTGATAAAATAATGGTAGTGCTAAAATAACACCATTAACTAATATGGAATGAGCACTCAGTATGTGTCAGGCACTCGGCGAACAATCATCTCAATCTCTCACCTGTAAATTGGAGATATAATTATGGTCCCGTCCACTTCACAGCGTTGTTGAAGATTTAGAAGCAGTAATGCACGGCCAAGTGCGTTGGCATGTTAAATACCGCTCGGTATTAAGTGTCCGTTTATCAGCCTGTCAGCTGTACGAACAGGCTCTTCTCCGTCGCTCACTGAATCACCCTCATCTGGAACTGCTGTCAACTACGCTTTTCTCAGGCACCTCTTCTTACATTTCTCTCTTTAACTCCTTAATAATGATACCAGTGCGGCAATAATAATGAGAGAGATAATAATAGTGCATTTCTTTCCATTGTGGAAGCCTGTCTGGTTGACAAAGCATCTTATACATGTGATCTACAAAACATCCGTGTGAAGAGGACAGATCAGATAGCATCAGTCGCACTTTCCAGAAGAGGCAGCTGAGAGCGAGAAAGACCGGCTTTTCTAATTCACATCAGTAGCAAGGGGGAACTCACACCCGGAGTTTTGTCACCTTGCTCCACAGCTGCCTCTCCTTGAAGTGAGTGCTCCTCTCCCGAGTCCTTTTTGTCCGAAACAAAAGTTCTGGAAGAGTCCCTCCGCCTTCTTCAGACCTTCTTACATGAACAGCTACTGCCACGCTGCTCGCTGCCTCAGGTGATGTGAGCTCCCGTACCGTCTGGAGGAGGCTCTCCTACAATGAGCATTTCTTGTGTTATTTCTGTATGGAGAACCTGGTCACACAGATGGGGATCCAGAGGTCACGCTGCTCTCTCTACAGGCAATGCTCTTACTGTCTTCCTCGATGGAAGATTCAGCTCAAGTGTGTCCTCTCCTTTGCCATCACCCCTCATTAAGCACTGCTCTCTGGGCGTCCCTTTGGTACACAGCACCGACTTTCAGTGAAGCCCGGGCAATGCCTTTCTTCCCCCACGTAGTCACGAATCGGTCCCACTGGGTACACGGTGGGGTCCTGGAGAGGCGGAAGCACACCTTGGGCCTCTCTCTGTGTCCATACCGTAGCAAGAGAGATGCCAGACCCACCATCGAGTTGTGAATGAATGGCTAGAAAAATAAAGAAGCCAATACATAAAACCCATTGCCTCTGCTAAAGGACAAAGTGTCTGTTGCTGTGGTCAAGCCTGTGTGCTCTGCTGGAACCTGAAGTGCCCAAAACAGCCCCCTCTTTTGTCATGACTCTTCAATTGCCATTCTTCCCCACAACATTACCAGATAACGTGCTCATTCTTCCTATGTGTCGCCTGGACGCATTTTTAAGTGTACGTGGAGGCTAATTCTCTTTCACTCATTTGTAGAGACCAAAGGTGAGGTGTGAGAGTTTCACCTCCATGAATCGATGAATTTCTTTGGGGTTCACTCCATGGGGGGCCAAGAGTTCTCTAGCCTCCCCCTCATTCTCTTCCTGTAGTGAAAAGGAAAAAAAATAGGGCAATGGAACTGTCTCCATTAAAGGAAAAGAGAGGTGAGGCAATTAAAAATCACTCCCCAGACTAATTAGCACAATAGAAAAAAAAATGGGTAATTTTTCCTTGATATTTATATTAATGAACTGGGGTTCCAGACAGTAACTCTGGGGTCTATTAATAAAAATTAGTTTGGAAACAACATTGCAGTGGGTTCTTTTATATGGCAGTCTCTTCTTCAGAAAGCTCGCTGTTAGTAAAATACCCCCAGCAAGGGGTCTGGCACAATGCTATTTCTATCTCGTAAAATCCATATTGTCTACTTCTAGTCAATGATACACACTAACTAATAAAACTCAATTGTGCATGGTCCTGGGGCCCGGAAATCATGTGGATAATTTAAACAAAAGACAGAATTACAGATAATTGGCTGTGGCCAATATTTCTAATGAGCTGCCCCACCTAGTGTTTTAGATATACCTCTTTCTCAGCAGTCTTTCAGAACTTGGCAACCAGAATTCCTCAACAGTCCCCCTGACCTGATCCCACCCCAAAACTTCATCCTTGTGGAAGACATGTTCTATCTACAGCAGAAAGATCATTGAGCTTCACGATCAGGTACATGAGGCTTCACATTGTGATTCCATCTTGTCCCGGTGTGGGAGCTGGGATTTTATGCCAGCATCTCACCTTCTTCCTTTGTATAATTGGTATAAAAATATCTACTATAAGATTATTAGGAGAAAGGATTAAATTGAAAGGGGCAGTTACACCAGCCAGACTTGCTCAGCTCCATTTCCATTCCCATTGCTTCCCCTTTGAAGCAGAGAGGTCCTTCCTGGAAAGGCAGGAGGGGCCAGAAGTAAAAGCCTAAAAAATTCACAACATGCATAGATGTTCTATGCAGAAGCTAATGAGTGGCCAGGATTTTCACGTCTTCTGAAGCCTTATAATTACAATTTTCTCAGAATTTCTAGCTGTGGGAGAGCAGGGCATTTCTCAAGCCAGCGCTAGTTGAGGGTCAGGTACATATTCAGAAAACGAGATGAGTGCTGGTGGCTGATGGTTCAACTTACCATCAAAGCACAGGCACAGGGAAGAGGACTTGCCTGGGCCATCTTCTACCTCCCCAGGCCTCCTTTCCCTATGTGAAGACACATATGCTTGATGTTCTCCTTTCCTCTGGGTTTCTATCACACATGTCTGCACTGGATCAGTAAGGAGGGGCTTGAAGAGCGATAAGAAGAAAATGAATGGAAACTCCAAGGGTCCTAAACTTAACACATACCTTGCAGGTATCATGGGTTTCGTTCTGGAGCACCGAAATTAAGTGAATATTGAAATCAAGCAAATCAGATGAATTTCTTTTTGGTTTCCCAGTGCAAAAGTTTTATTTATACTATAGTCTGTTAAGTGTCTAATAAGTTTATTAATTTATTAATTATGTGTATAAACACAATGTACATACCTTAATTAAGAAATGCTTTCTTGCTGAAAATGCTAACCATTGTCTGAGCTCTCGGTGAGTTGTAATCATGGATCACAGATCACAATAACAAGGATAATGATAATGAAAAAGTTAGATATGTTGCAAGAATTACCAAAATGTGACATAGAGACACCAAGTGAGCAAATACTGTTGGAGAAATGGCACTCCTAGATTTGTTTGATGAAAGATTGCCACAATCCTTCCATTTGTAAAAAACAAACAAACAAACAAAAAGCCCCACAAAAAACCCCACCAAAAACCACGCTACCTGTGAAGCACAGTTAAGTGCAGCACAATAAAATGAGGTGTGCTTGTATATCTGTCAAAGCAATGTCTGTTTCCCTGTGAAGCTGCCAATACAAGTCCCTCTTCTGGAGACTTCAGGTGTGTGTCGCCATCTACCTATTTCCACTCCTGTTCCTTTCTCGACGCCTACAGTTCACCGCCATCTAGATCTGTATCTTTACCCAAATCCACATGCACGCTACCATCTTTCTCACTACCAGAAATGAGGTGTGGAGACCCAGGTTTTCTTTGTGCATGTTGTTTTCTTTTGTTTCTAAATTGTTTATGCAAATGGTGATTCTTGTGTGTCTTCTGATTCGTGCTGCTTTTTGCCCTATAAACTTCATTTATTCTTATTTAATTCTCTAAAGCTAGGACAAGCACAGCCTCTTTCATAAAGATGTATTGATGGCCTTGATCTTTATTCATTGTGCAATTCTCTGAACTCCTGCATAATGTATTATTATGGCAGCCATGAACCCTAAATCTCTAAGAATTGACTCACATTAGATGAGTAGCGTTGAAATTGTGGCATTCAGATAATCTAGGGCATGTGGCCTTCATACTTGGAGACTCGGTAGCCCATTTTCAATTAAATATAGTCCACCATTTTTTAACGGTATAGTCGTATAATGTAAGCATCTGAGACTCTCAAGGACGGGGCCATGGCTGTTCCATCATGGATAGCTCCATAGCTCTCTCTAGCTGAATCAGAGAAGTCTTATAAATGTACCCAAGACTTCATGTTTTGAACTTTCCCACTGCTGCAGCCATAGGGTGACTGGAATGGGAAGAGGAACTGATAGTGGGGGTGGTGGGGAGTGAAACAACGTGTGCTAACCATAGGGCAAAGACATGTGCCTGCACAGGTATGTGTGTATGTTTGTGCTAGAAACCTACAGAATCAGGTTCATGCTGGAACTGGCTGGCTGGGAGCAGTGGACCTCTTCTATACATATCACTTAGATTGACTGTCAAGTCCTCTAGGACATGTCCCTTCACAAGGAAAGCTCTGGCCATCGCAAACAACATGCCTTTCTTCCAACATGCTCTACGCTCTTTGTCATTGTATATACCATAGTGTGTCCTTTGGGGATCTCCTATCCCAACTCCTTTAGGGACTTAGGCATAGCATTCTATATGGGGGGTGACTCCTAATCTAGACTGGATAAGATGTCCTTCCTCTAAGTTACCCCGTGTCACTTTTTTCATAAGCATGACTCATATTGTATTCTGTGTACACATTGGTCTTCTTCACCAGGCCATGAATCCCTCAAGGGTTGGGTGGCTCTTTTCATCGTCACATTCCACTGCTTAGAACAGATTCCCCCTCAACATTGACATCCCATCAGTGAATGGGATGAGGGATGAATGTGTGTGAATGAATGAATAAATACATGAATAAATAAAACCACCTATTACACTTTTATGATATTAGTTTTCCTCTGTTATTTTTTTTTCAAATTTGCTCCTCGTGTTCATTTTAAGCAGATTTTATTTGTATGTAAATGAAAAAGAAAGGAAAGAAGGAAAAAGCTCAATTCTGGCTGGACCCACACATAGATTGATACAGAGAAAACCCCACTGAAATCTATTGACCATGAATGGTAATCTAACATAAACTCTAAGCCCATTCACTAATTAGTAGCTTTAATAGCTTAGAACCAAATTACATGAGTGAACTCCAATTCTAGAGAAATTTTTCCTCAACACCCACGCATTGAACACACACACAAAATATTGTTCTTTTGGATGCTTCAAGACAATAATAGATGAAAATAAAACCAGTCTCTAACTTTAAGAGGCTTACCTTCTAGTAAGGAAAATTTGACTGGTATGCATATCAGTGTTTTGCCAGGTATAGAAACATTGTTGAAAGCTGTAGAGATCAAGATTAATTTGAACTTGCCATTGAAGAGATGGCAAAACAGGGAGAAATAGGTCACCATTCTGGGTTGAAGGAAATCACAGGATCCTGTTAATTAGAGGGTTCTGAGCCTGGAGCCCATAAACCAGAAAGTAAGCCAAGGGAATGCCCTGCCAAGGCCTTCGCTGTCCCACTTGATCTGTATTTGGAGACAATTCCATTTTGCTGGATTTTGTGGAAAACTTCAGCAGTGAGCACAGATTTCCTCAATGAGAAAGAAAGAATTGAAAAAACGTTAGCTCAAAGAGAAATGTTAGAGATTATCCATTGCAGCTGAGGAAGCTTTGGGCCGAAAGCTGGAGGAGTGAAGACGAGAAGCCCCATCCCCCCTGTCGATGTCCGCATCTCATGGGAGCTTGTGATCGGTGTTGGCTATAACCTAGGTACTGCCTAGAGACCAAATGTCTCTGTGCTCCCGTTCCTGTCACATCTTCATGTGTCCTTTCCTACATAACATCAAGCAAATGAGAGCACAGGGGTGAGCATATGCCAAGGTCTACTGGTTCTTAAAAACATCCGTGTCATGATTCCATATGGAGTGATTATCAAAGCTTTGTTTTCATTCAGGGTTCTTGAAACCACTCACCAGTACTCCTTTAGAGGATCTTGAGTTCTCAATGAGGTAGTATTGAAAGAACTTTTGGCCTGAAACCTATTTCATACCAAAGCCTAACTGACATGGCTTTCAGAGATAAGTAAGCATGCCATTTCACGAAGACCGTCAACTTTCTTTTTTTCACGTAAGGGTTTCTTCATGATTCGCCATGTTATCCCTCAACTGCCATCCATTGAAACTTCGGCTATTCTGGCATTGTTGGAGTGTCTGGGGCTGTAGATGGAGCCGGGTTCTACTCTCACAACCAAATTGAAGAAGTAGTCCCTGAGGTCGAAATAAAACCTATTTAATTTGATTATTGATAGAAGAATAAGTGGTGCTATTACTTCAGTCTAACCTCCTTAACAGGGCATATTCGAACCCACATGATTTGATTCTCTCCAGCTGCTTCCTTCCCCACAGCCTCTCTCTCTCTCAATCTCCGTCCCCCTCTCTCTCACACACGCAATCTGTGCGTCAGCCCTCTAGAATTACTCGTAAGTCTACAAGAAGCTATGCTCTACCCACCACCACCAGCCTTTGCACAGCAAATGGTTCCTCTGCAGAACACTTTTTGCCTAACCCCAACTAGCCCTTCGGGACTGCACTAAGGTGTCATATGCGGAGATGTGCTCCTTGCTCTTTCACATCTGTAGCTCTTCAGACTCCCCTTCTTTCTGGAAACAAATCTGTTATGGTAATTATTCATTTACTTATATTATTTTTTTTTCTTATAAGACCGTAAGCCACACCTAGGTAAAGGCCATGCTTTGTATCTTTACTCCAGAAACCCTTGCATAATTTCTAACACGCCAAATGGCGTAGAACAAAGAATTTAACATCAACATTTTCTATTTCTACACACCGCAACGCACATGCGTACTCCCCTCACACGCATGCACACATGCATGCACCGAGTCCAGAGGGCTGAAAAACGCCACCGAATGCCATCTATTCATCTTCATGCCATTGAACAAGGAATTGTTGCCCATTGAAACACACTGAAGGTAAGAGAACTTCAAAGGATCTCCCGAAGTAGGTCCAGCCTCTGAAAAAGCAGTGCGGTGGTTTGTGCTGTGATACTGCCTTTCTTGGCATAGCCTTTTCCCAACTACCCTTCACCTCTTCAGAGGAAGAGAGATGAGGCCCCCGTGTTAACACTCAGAGATAGTGCCCTTGTCACATGAGGAAGGCTTCAATTTTCTCATGTTCTGTGTTCTCTTTAGAGTGGCAAAGGAGACTCTGGTCTATAATTATCTGCTTCCTTCAGTTTCTCGTTAGTACGTGTGGTTGCTGAATAGAGATAAGTCTATTTTTGAGAATTCTGTGCCCAATCATTGTTATTAATTATAGGGAGGATTTGATGGTTTTAAGTATATTTAATAGGATTTTGAGTTTTGGATGTCATGGGAAGAATGGAAATTTGATACATGTTGATAGTGACTGTAAATAGTACACAGCTGACCAAAATTTCCATTTCTGGTGTGTTGAATAAATAACACCTTGCAGTTCTGCAGCAATTTTTACTTTAAAGGGCCCTTCATGAGAAATGTTTTATCTTCAGAATAACCCAGTTGGAGCAGTAGGGCAGAGGTCATCCTACCCATTAACAAAGAGAAGGGGAAACCCAGGAGGAGAGAGAAACAGGTTTTCAAAGCCAGGAAGCTGGTGCCAGCTCTCCTGACACCTGGGCAGGTGTACTTTTCACTGGCAGCTGCCACATCGGTTGGATCCTTGTTGCTAAATGTCCAAATCCTGAATGTGCCAAAATCACTCATACTGCTAAATTTTGTTCCAAAATGCATGCGTGCACACACACACACACACACACACACACACACACACACACCCCGCCTCTCCTGATGTTTCCTGAAGGAGGGATAGGACTCAGGAACACTAGAAATTATTCAAGTCAAATTCAATTCTTTTCAAATATAATGAGCTCAACCCCCTAGCCCTTTCAGGTAGGAGTCCCTCTTCTAGAAAACTACTCTAAATAGGTAGAGACATGTGAGCATATTTTGATCTTCATCTCAGAATTATGAAAGCAAATATTTGAAAATGAAGTCCAACATTAGAAGAATACTTAAATAATTTATATTGTATCCACATGCCAGAATTGTATAAAGCTGTTAAAATGCATACTTCTCAAGAATATTTCACAAAGATGGGGAATGCTTTGTGACTTAACATTAAATAAATCAATAATAAATAAAAATAAAATGATACATCACTAGTAAAGTCTCTTGTATCATAAACTTATGGATGATTTTTCATTTTCTTATTTCTTTGTTTTAGTTATAACATTAAAAACCTTATTTGAGTAATAAGAATTTAACAAATACTTTAAGCTCTATTTGTTGAAGCAATAAACTAAATTAACGTATGCTTTCATTCATTGTGTTTTACGGAACCCCTTTTATGATATGATCAGACACTCATCTAAAGGGCTGGGGTACACTGATTCCTGCCTTGTGGAACTCACATTTGGTGATTGGGATGTGGGCGGTGCACAAGTCAGATAACTGACAATAAACGTACCCAATAAAGGCCATGGCATGTCTTTATTTGACAAATATTTTATAAAGTACTGTCTGTCCCAGGTGCTACTAGTGCTGAATAATCAGGTGATATGAAAACAAGAAAAAATACAGAGTTTTCCAGGGAAGGGAAAATTGAAATTTAAAAAGGTGGTGATCAGAGCCAGGCTCATCAAGAGAGCGATGAAAGAAATGAGAGCCTGTAGCCAAAGCACAATCCTATATTTGAAGCTTTGGGAACAGGTTTGTTTTCAGAATGTTTTTAAACGTGGAGAAGTAGTTCAATGCACGTACTGTATATTAGCTAGCATTCCAGTGAGGTCTAAGGCAGTACTCTTAATCGAACCAGATAATATTTCTACAGGAAAACGTCTGAATATTCACACAAGGTGGAATCGACAAAAAGTATGTTCTCCCACGTTAGTTCAGGTTAGGTTTCTTCCTTAGGTGAGCTATGGGAAAAAAGGTGGTTTAATCTCAGATCATTTGGGATTCCAGAAATGCACATAGGGGTTGTAAAATGAAAATACACAGAGTTTGTGTGAAATCATCCTTCATAGTTATTCCCATAAAAATGTACCATTTTGCTCCAGATGCCTTTCTGACAACAGTGCAGCCAATAGTTCAGATGTTAGTAGATGGAGTGAGCTACTCTGCCTGTGCTGATGAGCTGCTTAGCCCCCAGAGCACCAACGGGCCAGGTTTTGCCCCAGAGAGAATTCCTGCTTGGCAAAGAGGCTTGGACTAGCTCACCCTCGACCTTTCTCTACTTTAAGAAGATCCCACTCCATCAAGGCATAAATATATTGCATCATCTCTTGACGCCTGTCTTCAACAGTGACCAGTCCAAAGGTAGTACACTGACACAGATGCTTGAAAGATGTGTGGTCAAAGCCACCATTTGCATTTATGAACATGATCTTGGCACACGTAAAAGAGTCAGTAAATATGAGTTGAAGGAATGTTCGAGTAACTGAAGATGCCTGGATTCCGCCCATGCTGCTCAAGCCTTGCCCCAGCCCAGGGTCTCCCAAGTTAACTGCCTTATGTCTTCAAGGGTTATGAGCTACTTTATGACATCATTTGCTGTCTAAATCACTCCGGTAACCATGCTTTCCAAAATTTCCAGGACGGTGCATGATTTAAATATTCTTACTTAGTTTTGGTTTACATATCCCAAAAGCTAATTTAGAAAATATTTTACTGTGGAAATGCCATGAAGCAGGAACTTGTGTTGTTTTTGTTCCCTGTTATATTGCCGGCTCCTTAAACTGTGCCTATAAAAAAGTAGGCATTATACACACACACACACACACACACACACACATATATATAATAAATGAATCTTACCAACAGTTTTTCTTGAACACATTGAATTCTTTTTTTTTTTATTTTTTTTCCAACGTTTATTTATTTTTGGGACAGAGAGAGACAGAGCATGAACGGGCGAGGGGCAGAGAGAGAGGGAGACACAGAATCAGAAACAGGCTCCAGGCTCTGAGCCATCAGCCCAGAGCCCGACGCGGGGCTCGAACTCACGGACCGCGAGATCGTGACCTGGCTGAAGTCGGACGCTTAACCGACTGCGCCACCCAGGCGCCCCTGAACACATTGAATTCTTATAAAATTGTGGACAAATATGCCATTTTTAACTTTTGTTAGTCATATACATTGTTTTCTTGGAACCGTTTAAGGCTGTAAGTATTCCATTAAATTCTTTAATTCCAGCCGGATCATCCAACCCCCTTCAGTCTGTCTGCTCTTATCTCCTACTCCACTTCACCATTCTTCCAGTAATTACATTATTTTGAGTCCTTCTATATTACATTTAATTTTGATAAATGAGTAAGGAAAGAATGTGGCTGTTTAGACATTAAATTTTGATGCTTGTCATTACAAAGAAGACTTAAATGCAGGAAGGAGAGGAAATAGGAGTTTGTTATCATGCGATCCAAGGTAGTGCCTGTCACAGAGGAAGCAAACCCAGAAGAATATTGACTTTATTCCAATGGTAGTGAAAATGGAGGTTGATATCACAAATGAGCCAGTTTTATGGTTGCATTATCCAGATATAGAGCTCTCATTTAGGTGTGTCACCAAGGAGAACAGCGTGATTTTCTGCATTCCTTCTCCATTCCTTCTCCAAATAGAAGGAAAAAAATAAGCTAACAAAAAATACTAAACACTTTTTAAGGTCCATTTGTGAGTTCTGAGAGCCGCACGGGATGGGTAGTGAGAATCCAAGGGAGAAATCATGGTGTCCAACCTGCCACACTCCTTCCCCTCCTGTGATCCTGACTGCAAGATGAAAGCCTAGAGCTTGAACAGAATCAACAAGCACTGGACAACTTACATCTGGCCAGGCCACCTGTGCATCTTTTGTGGCTGCCAAAACAATCCCCTTGTCATCCTTGAGCGGCACAGAGACAGCCTGTTGGCCCACCCAGACCAGTCCTGCTGGCAATGAGAGAGTTCCAACTTCTGACTTTCGGGCAAGTGTTACTGCTGTTCAGTAACCTCTGTCTTTGCAGTTGAAAATCCGATCTTCTGTCTCTTGTGATTACCTCTGCATTATTCCAAAAGCTCTTGGGAGTGGTGGAGTGGGAAAGTCCTTCATTCTCTTTACTACTTAAAAAAATACTGTGGGGGCGCCTGGGTGGTGCAGTCGGTTAAGCGTCCGACTTCAGCCAGGTCACGATCTCGCGGTCCGTGAGTTTGAGCCCCGCGTCGGGCTCTGGGCTGATGGCTCAGAGCCTGGAGCCTGTTTCCGATTCTGTGTCTCCCTCTCTCTCTGCCCCTCGCCCATTCATGCTCTGTCTCTCTCTGTCCCAAAAATAAATAAACGTTGAAAAAAAAAATACTGTGGACAGTAAAGAGCTCAGCGCCCAATCAAAATATCTATTTTTTTTTCGTACAAGGAACTGTGAAATTTATTTCCAGTTAAAAAAATACAACTAGAAAGTATATGTTTGCTATTATATCAGAACACAAAGTTTTTGGCATCTGTAATATTTGTCATTATGTTGAATAACAGACTTGAAATACGGTGACCCGTAGTTCTAAATGTGCCCAATATGTGAGTATCACAGCTTCAATTTATTAATTTTATGCATTCATTTACTGCCTTACCCAGTGGAGGTTTTAGTTACCTGCCAGAGTTTCTGCTGGTAACTTATAAATTAGCTATAGATATGAATAATGAGAGCAAATACTCTAGATATCGGATCCTGGATATTGGGTAGTTGTTATTCAGTACCCTCCCCCTCCCTCCTGGAGAGCTCTCTGTCCTTCTTTTGACACATCCAAGTCTGTTCCTTTTTTTGATGCCTATTTAACACCTACTGCTTTGTCACCTGTTAAGCTCTGTGCTGGAGATACACAAGCGAGTAACAGAGAATCAGGGTGTGAGAAGTGTCCTGCAGGCAGCACATGGGGAGTTCTAAGTAGAGGACTTGACCTGGGATGGGAAGTCCTAGTTAAGATCCCAGAGTGGAGCAGAAAATGGACGTTTCCAAGAGGAGGAAGAGCACGTATCAAGAGCCATGGAAGAGAAAGCCTGCCATTGAAAGGACTCAGGGTGATAAATAGATCACTGGGTGCAGCGTGGGGGCTAAATAGTCCATGACCCAGGGTGAGCTGGTCAGGAGCACACAATGGAAAGCCTTGTGGCTGATATCAGGGATTGAGGCTGTATCATACAAGCAGTGCCAAGCCATGGAAGGTTTCTAAACAGAGAAGTGACAGAAACACATTCACCCTCCTGTGTCCTCCAGGAACATCTTGCTTTACCTGCTCACGTGGTCACGGTCCCTCTCTGACCACCTTGCCGAGCACCTAAGACTTGCTCAGTGCCGCTAACCTTGCCAGGAGGACTTGGAAGTATGAGGAACCAGGTTTAAAAAATCTGTTCTGCCACTTACTGGTTGTGTGATTTCAGACATTGCATTACTAAGATGTTCTTCCTTAATTGGACCTCCTAATGGGCTACTAATTAAGTCTATGTTTCAACACTTTAAAAATGTTCTCCTCTGTTGTCGTTGTCGTATGAATTTCAATTAAATGTCTTAACTCACTGGCCTTAGGCCCTTAAGCGGATTGCCAAGATGAATTCATTTAAAACTATGTATATCTACATTTCAAGACTGCTGTGCCTGAAAGATAACACGGGACCTAACTTTATGAAGTTGTCTCATGTAGATGATGATGTCCCCTTGTCTCCGAAGCCTACATAATCTCTATCCTTTTGCCTATGTGGGCAAAGCTCACAGACCCACGAACCAAGAACAGCTACTGTTACTTTAGCGTGCACCTGCATTGCTTGTGTTTGCAACAAAGGTACCTGTGCCCTCCGTCATAGAACGATGCATTAATTCTCTGGTGGACATCAGATACTTACTGTCATTAAGGACATTACAACTTTGTAAAGGGTAGGTGAGAAGATATGCGGGGCAGGGGAAATAAAGGCATAGGGCATCCGCTAAAAGCACGATAGCAGGTGCTTTCCGGGTGGTGATCCATTGAGTTATACTTGACCAACATGCATTGGCGGCTAATGCATTTTCTAGATGAAGACATGGAAACTGAGGGGTACAGCGACTTGCTGACTGTGCTCTGGCTTATACGAACCAATGCACACATAGGGCAGTTGTGAAGCAGGGCCTGTCTGCCAGTCCATGCTCCTGATGTGAGTGTTTCCCGGGAAGTGACACAACAGTAAAAAGTGGATACTGATTTGGCTATTGTTTACTGAATATATACTACATGTTCGGCACTGTGACTGCCTTACTGCATAGGTGGTAAGTTCTATTGTTGTCCAAATGTTGCGGATGAAAAAACTTGAGACCCTGCCATGTGAAACCAATAGCCCAAGGTCTAAGAATTGCTAAATGGAGGAGCTGGAATCATCGACCTGCCTTTTGCCAACTTCATTGTTCTTAACCAGTCCACTTAAGCACGATAATATAATCATTATATACATCGTATGGGATTAAAATTGATATATCACTCAGAGTTGATACCCGTTAATGAGGATAAGATGAGATTTTGTTGAAGGAGAGGACAGCAGACACAGAACTAGTGGCTGGAGGGAATCCGGAAAGGCAGAGGGGAAAACGGAAAGCATTCCAAGCAAGACAACATCACAAGGCATTCAGGGTGTTGGAGAGGAACGTGACAGATTTGAGGGGCATTGAAGAGAACAGACCAGGCAGAATCTAAATTTCGGTTTTGAAAAAAATAGCTGGTAATCCTATCCTATAATAGCATATACCCCTCTGCTTGGTAATCATATTTCATATTTCTCCTCTAGTTTCCTATTAAAAGAAAGTTGGGACTCAGAGACAGGCAAATGAAAATCATCCTCATTTATCAACTTTGGTTGCTATGGAAACTATTGGTGAGGCTCTGTACAAAATCCTGCAATCAAGGTCATCTAGACCATCCCTGGGGTTAATTCCTCTTAGAATATTCCAGGAGTGATTAGCCAACCTAAAACCACCCTTAGGCTGAGGCTGGAAGTTGAGGTCAGGATTACTGACAGATTTATAAAGAGTTAACCCTTCCTGTCATAATGACATGATTTAAATAACTCATACCATCCATTGATTTTTCTGAAGAAGAAAGGATAATGACATTGATCAAAAAATAGAAGAAAATAGAAAACTAGAAAGAAATACAGAGACAGAATGCGGGGAGGCCATGTACAATAAATGCTGCTTAATAAATATTTAAAATGATAGTCTCTATCATTTAGAGAGGACACAGAATGCTGGTTTAGAATGTGACCCCTGGCATCAACCCATGCTGGACTCATCCCGATTTGGCTGCTTGAGAACTGAGTGCAATGCAGCAGCTAGGTAAATTCCAGAACCTTCCATCTCATCTGAATATTTGCAATATGGCCCTCCTTAGGTAGGAATTTTGCTCACTTGTTGGCTTTCCTCATTGTGGTGTGGGCTCCCCCAAGCCTGAGTGAGCCTAGTTTGGATTCCCCTGTAACAGACTCTGAGAAAGGTGTTCAGCCACAAGGAGTTTGTTTAGGAAAGGAAGGGAACAGCTGTAGGGGGCCTGGAAGGGAGACAGAGAAGAGAAACAGGGTATCACAAAATGAGTGTGGTCAGCTAATGGAGGTGGGGAGAGGTGGTCGGAACTTAACTCCACTGGAGACACTGAGGGGCAGTGTAGAACGCACACCTTAAATTTGTCCCTCTATAACATGAGTGGGTTCCCATCAGTCCTGGATTGAGGAATAGTTCCAAGGAGCAATGGTGGTCTGGCACTTCTGTCCTGCCATGTGAAGGACAGAGGAGGTAAAGAGTCCTCCCATGGGAAGAGGAAGTCTTTGGATGATGAAAAGCAGGTGCTGCAGTGAGAAGTCTGGTGTGTTGAAGTGTTACAGGTGAGGGGTATGAGTGGGCACCTCTAACACTCGCTACTCTCCCTACTTCAGAGCAATCAGCCCTCCAGGATTTTCTCCCTAAATATCTGTCAACAGAGTGATGGATAATATGAATGCCTTCTCTAGCCTTGTGATTCTTTGGTTGCACAATGGAATCAGATGGGGAGCTTTTAAATAATCCTAATGGCTAGGCTCCACTGTGGACCCATTGAAACAGAATCTCCGGGATGAGGCCCCAGTATCGGAATATTTAATAGCCAGGACTGAGAACCACTGCTGTTGTTCAAGTAATGTGTGAATTCTTTCTGCAAAACCCTTGGCAGGTATCCCATACAGGCCTCTTTGTGAAATACTTCATAAGGAGGAACTTTGCTACTCTCAGAAGCAAATCATTCCCTTTTTTGATAGAACTAATTGTTCCATTATTTTTTATACTTATGTTGTCCCAAACTGGCCTCTGTACCTTCCTTCCATCAGTCATCCTAGCTCTCCACTTTGGAACAGTGCAAAATAAGTCTATTCCATTTTCTACATGACTGCCCTTTAGATATTCAAAGGCGGTGATAATGCCCCAACTTGACCTTCGTTTTACACTCTGAACACTCTTAGCTCCTTCAACAACTGCTATCCAACCTCCTCTAATCATATTTGAGTTCTCCAAGTAGCACTTTTATCCTTTGGAATTCTCAAAGGAACCCATGGTCTATGTCAGCACATGGGCATAAAAAGAGAATGAAGTGTGTTGAATGAAGTGTGTGTGTGCGCGCGTGTGTGTGTGTGTGTGTGCATGCACGTGTGTATAAAATGTTCTCAGTGATGGGTCCCCTTAAAATATATCTACTTTAATTGGCTTATTAGGAAACAATAGGATTTTCACTCCTACTTTCCTATCTACCAGAATTTGCCTTTTCTAACCAGGATTACTTTTCTCCCTTGGTGAATTTGTTTGAACACCTCATTCCTCACATTGCTTTTCAGGATGATGTAGATAGATTTCCAACATACATAACAAGGTGGGGGAGAGGAGAAGGGTTTGCAGCGAGGTTTGTCATCAGTCCTTCGCACAAGTACTGAGTGAGCCACAGGATCCATGACCTCAAAAACAAATAAATAAATAAAATAAAAATAATAAATGTACCTCTGTGAGAAAGAGATTAAACGGCTGTGGTACTCCAGGGTAAACAATTGTTGGCTCAGTGACTGTATCTGCTACAAATTTGGAGCAAGTGTAGTGGGGCCTCCTCTAGACAGATGCAATGGAAAAAAAAAAAACTTCACTGCTCTGGAGACAGTGTGCATGCCTGGCTGCCCCTTCTAAGACACACAATAAAATGCCAGCGGGCTTTGGAAAGTGCTTCTAAAAGAAAGTTTGGGGAGAAGGTAGATTTGTGCCACTTAATGTAATATGTTCTTAGAAAACACAGACAAATAGAATTGACAGATGGCTGCAATCAGCAGTCTGGATCTGTAAATAGGATTAAGACTTGAAGACTCAAATGGCCAAGACTGAAAAGTGTCAACAGGTAGTTTGGTATACTGGCAAGCCCGAGGACAGATGGCAGGAGGATGGTAAAATCCCATGAGGACAAAAGGAGAGACTTGAATCAGAGAGACAGCACTGTGACCCCGGATCCACCACAGACCATCAGGATGACCTTCTGAGAAAGATCTTTGTTTTCCAAGCTGCAGTTTATGCATCTGTGAAAGGAAGGAAAATAACTATCATTAGGTGAATGCCCAACCATGGTCCAACAATTACTGGAGGAATGGTAGGATCTTCTGTCTGTGTCAGGCCCAGGGTAGGACCCCATGAATGTGAGCATTTTGTCTAATTCTGAAGAGTTCATAGACCTAGAAGCCCTGGCTGGGGCAAACCCTAGCCCCAAAACGCACCCAGTAGTGTGACCCAGGGAACTCTTTTATCATCTCTGTGCCTCAGCTCCCTCTTCTGGAAAATGAGATCATAGCACACCTACCTTGCAGGGTTATTGTGAGGACTGAACGGTCTAATATGTATGCAAAGCTTATGGAGCAGAGCCTGGTACATAATAAGCATGCAAAAGACTTAGCTAGTATTTAAGGATCTGTCCCCAACTGTTCCCATTAGTTAAAAAATCTTTGAGGCTTAGTTGTTCCACATGTAAAACAGAGAAGGGGCATTAGAGTCACTGAAGATCCTGGCTCTTATTTTTGGTGACTCTCTATTTATTGTGGGACTTGGCAAGTTACACTGGGAATACAGGTGCATGTCAGTCCTTACGGCTGGCTGCCTTCTCCCTAAGAGCAGAACCTTGGTCTTAACTTTCAATTCCAACAGGATAGACATTTGGTGGTTCTTCCTATTGATAAGGTGAATCTGAATAGCCCCTTGCAGGTGGGGAGCAAGTGTGTTTCTGGAGGTGTGTTGCATATGGCCAGCAGACCATATGTTGATGACTCAAGCAGCAAGCTGCCTTCAGTGACCCCCTCCCGAATCTTCCATTTCACCCTCCCTGACAAGTCTCCTTTAGGTAAGAACTCATTAGTGGTCAGTGTAGACCTGAGGAGAAAGTTTATGTGATGTGGCTCAGAGACACATATAGTTCATGGGTTTTACTGCCTGCTCTCCACAGTCCTGTCCCCTAACAGGAACAGCTGCCTTTAACATTGACAGTGCATTTGTGACATTGCGTGTCTCTTGGGATATAAAACTCACTTAAGGTAAAAAGTGTTGAACATTGTTGGTTGGTTGGTTTTTCCACTCAAATTCAAAAAAAAAAAAAAAGATTTGCATGATTACTCACTTCATTAGTTGGATTATTGGAGCTATTCTTCTTGGCCAAAGGTTCACAAACTTTTTCCTAAGTGCCAAATGGTAAATATTGTAGGCACTGCAGGCCATATGGTTTCTGTCACAACGATTCACTCTGCTGTTGTAGCAGGAAGACTATAGGCAATATGTAAATGAATGAATATGCACTGTGTTCCAATAAAATTCTATTTACAAAAGTAGGCGGCAGGCCAGATTTGGCCTGCGGGTCATAGTTTGCCAACCTCCATACTTAGTCAGCGAAATGGTCAGTGTGAACATTTTGTCCCTGTTTTGTCACTAACCGACTGTGAGACCATTGAGAAGTCATTGACCTTCTCTGGGTCCCAGTTTTCCTCATCTGGAAAATGAAGGCACTGGACAAGGGGACCCGTATATTTCTTTCTACACCTAATAGATGATGTTCTGTGATTCCAGTGTGACACTTCAGAGGCATAGCTGAAAACCTAGCAGACAAGGATAAAGAGGTTATGGTCGTCTTTTGAAAGCCAGCTGTCGCATCTGAGCTCATTGTCAAATATCAGCAAACAACATAGCTGCCTATATTAAAGAATCAAGGATTCTAGGGAATGCACAAGGGATATCTGGAGGGATAAATACATTTGAAGAATGAGGATAGGAGAGGAAAGGAGAGTCAACCACCTATCCAGAGCTTCCCAAACACTAAACAATATTCTTGTCCTTCACGGATACTGATTATCTTGACAAATAGCCTATCATGCAGATACCACTCTCCTGTCTGAAGAAGCTGAGATTATGCAGTCAGGAAATTTACACTGAGTAAATGGCAGAGCTTTGAATCACATCTGCTAATTCCCATGTTTTTACCGTGTTGGACTTTACTAAGGCAATGCAGGAAAAGGCAGATATTGCCGCCAAGGGAGTGAAAAACCCTTAGCTAGGGTGAGCAGGGGAAGGCCAACTTTAGGGTCATTGAATTAATGGGCTGGGTCCCTCTCTTCTGCAACAATACATTCTGCAGTGGTAGATGTCACTTGCTTTAGTCCTCTTCTCTCTTTGGTTGCTCTCTTTGTTTTATTTTTCTTTTTTTTTTTTCCTTTTTTTTTTTTAAGCTTGTGAGCAATGGACCATGGTACATAAGCAACAAACTATAAAAACTGGGCATGCAGGTGAGGAGAATCGTGGCATAATCAAATAAAACTTGCAACAGAGTTAATCTGACACGCACCTAATGATATACATAATGCAATTTTGAGGCATGATAATTAGGTATAAATAGTGAGCTGTTGACATAAATGGCTGTAATTAGTATTGCTCCTGCACACGCAGGCCCCGTGTTCAATTTTGTATTTCTCACTTTGTTGGTTCTTTGAGATTTATAAATTATCATCATTGTTGACAGAGTTTAAAACTGGAGAAGGCGAGGCTTTGGGAATTTGTGGCCAAAAGGCCATATTTATTGGTTTTATTTTATGTGTTTGCTTATGTTGTTTGTCTATATTATGCACTGCCAATTTCACAAAGGCTTTGTGGATTATCTGCAATCGCCATAGACAATGCAATAAGAAAATATACAAATTCAATGATAAACAAAAAAAAAAAAAAAAAAAGAGCAGGATCAGAGGAAATGCCAGTGAGAAAAGGAAGTTTAGACCTTAAAAGAGGCTAAAAGTCGACTTTGTTTCTTCCGGCAATGGAGAGATGATAATAACTTTTGTGAACTGAGTGCCTAGTGCATCAATTTATTTCCAATTATCTTAACAACACTGTGAAGCAGATATTCTAATTCCAGTTTTGCATATAGGTCAGAGAGACAAAACTATATTTACTAAGTTCATTCAGCTAGTAAATTGATAGAGCTGAGATGAGAACACGGTTGGCATGAACTCAGACTCATAGTCCACTCTGCTGGGTTGGAGACCAGTTACCCGGGGGGAGACAATGATGCGGGTGATGATGAGACTGAGATTTAGAGGAAAGAAACTGCATCCAGAATAGTGAGGGAGCCAGAGAGGCCAGGAATAAGCTGCCTTGCAAGGTCAATGTACACACACGCACTAATGAACCCCTCAGGAAGAGCCCGCTTGGAGACCACTAGGACTTCGCAAGTACTCATTGTTTATACAATGATTCATTGACCAGGGTGGATGTCAATAATTTCAAAAAAGTATCAAGTGTGTGAGTGTCGATTCAATAGCATTATTTTATGCTCATTTTAGTTTGGACCCCTTCCTTACTTTAAAGAGACTTCCAAGGGCACCTGGGTGGCTCAGTCGGTTAAATGTTCAGCTCTTGGTTTTGGCTCATGTCATGATGTCATGGTTTTTGAGTACAAGCCCCACGTTGAGCTCTGTGCTGACAGGGCAGAGCCTGCTTGGGACTCTCTCTCTCTCCCTCTCTCTGCCCCTCATCTGCTCATGTTCTTTTTCTCTCTCTCAAGATAAATAAATAAAACTTTAAAAATAAGTAAAGAGACAGCCATACCTCAAAAAAATTATTGAGATTTCTGTTCTTATTGCATACGTATGGAAAAACAAAAACTAAAGCAAATGGTAACTGCCCTGCATTGAAAAGAGCTAATAGAGCCATGGCCTATGATCCCTCTCAAATTAAAATACAAAAATCATTAAACGTATCTTGATAATTTCATTTTGGAAATCTTTTCAAAATTCATCCAAAGAATTGGGGCACCTGGGAGGCTCAGTCGGTTTAGCCTCTGACTCTTGATTTCGGCTCAGGTCATGTTCTCACAGTTTGTGAGATCGAGTCCCTCAATGGGGCTCTTTGCTGGCAGTGTGGAACCTGCTTTAGATTCTCTCTCTCCTTCTCTCTCTGCTCCTCCCCTGCATGTGCAGGCTCTCTATCTGTCTCTCAGTCAGTAAATAAACCTAAAAAAATAAATAAAAGTTCATCCAAGGCATCTGGGTGGCTCAGTCGGTTAAGTGTCCAACTCTTGACTTCGGCTCAGATCATGGTCTTGTGGTCATGAGATCAAGCCCTGTGTCAGGCTCTGTGCTTAGGTGAGCCTGGAGTCTGTTTAAGATTTTTTTTCTCTCTCCCTCTTCCCTCTCCTCACTCATGTTCTCTCTTTCTCTCTCTCTCTTTCTAAAATTAAAAAAAAAATAATAATCATCCATAGATTTAATATATGATTGTGGGTGATTGGAAAATGTCTCAAGGTGAGATTGCATTTGAAACACATCCTTACTTATGTCTTCAGGTTTTAAGAGTTAAGAAAACAAAGCAAAAAAAAGGGAAATGATTATTACAATTTTTTAAGTAGCAGGTGCATACATCATGTGCAGTCACTGTGAGGGTATAGCACTCCTCTCTGGAGTCACAGTGAAATCCTGTACCATTGACTTGAATAATCTTGGGCAGATTTTTTTACTCCTCTGGACACATAGTGCACTCTGTAAAAATACCTACAAGTAAAGTTTAAATAACATAGTGCACTTAAAGTTCACAGCACTGAGTCTGGCATATAATAACTGCTCAATAAGTGTCAGCTCTTTTTATTCTAAATATCAAATGAAGGGAAGGATATGTCTATGTAGGTCGTAGGACACTGGAGTTGGGATATACATCATTAAAGAGAGCTTCTTGTAGGGTCACCTGGGTGGCTCAGTCCTTTAAGTGTTCAGCTCTTGACTTCGGCTCAGGTCATAATCTCATGGTTTGTGGGCTCGAGCCCTGCATAGGGCTCTGTGCTGACAGCGCAGAACCTGCTTGGGATTCTTTCTCTTCCTCTTTCTCTGCCCTCCCCACTTCCCATGCTCTCTCTCTCTCTCAAAACAAATAAAAAAACTAAAAACAAAGAGAACTTTTTGTAGATATAATTTTAGTTGCTCTTGATCCCCCTTCTTATAAAAGTATGATTTTTGAATGACAAGAAAAACGCTTAAACCCATATTAAGAGTAGTTAGTCCACAATGTATATTTATTTTGTACGTCATTGGCATTCCTTAATTTAATATTTATAATGAAATTTTGAGGTTAGTCCTCTTTTAATTTGCATTTTACAAACAGTAAATCAAGACACTGACGGGCTAAGTGACTCACCAGATGGTAAATGTGGCAAGTCTGGGCTGTATGCTCACATGGGCCAACGTAGCTAGGTGGACCGCTGATTAGTTTTACTCAAGTTGTCCATAAGGTGGATGAAACCCTCATCACCGACTTGAGAATGTTGATGCTAGTGTTAAAATTGAAGAAACTTGACTCTCAGTGTTTATTCAAAACTGCTCTACCCTCATCCATAGTTTGAAATGAAAGGAGGAAAGTAGAAATCAAAATGAAGGTAAGATAATTATCCCCCCTCCCTCCAGATTTTATCTAAAATTTAAAAAACAGAAAAATACTAATTGATCATATTTTGAAAACTAAGCTAGGAATTATTTGGTTGCCATATGACTATATGAATTAGTAACTATAATAATCATAATCATAATAATCACAAATATGCCACAGAGTGTATTTCAAAGATGCTTCCTATGCATGCCGCCATAGTTTCTGCTTCTCTGCACATCTCCTCACATTGCTAAATATCAGCAACCTGGGAGAAATTCCAAAGATAGGGCACTTTGAAACCAAATTTTCTCTAAATTACATGTTAGCTTTCAAAGTAGAAGATAAAAAATGGAGAGTTCAAGTTGCTAGTGAGAGTGGCCCTCCAAAACATTATTTAACTGACAGGTTCTTGAACTATTCCTGTGACCATTATACTTTCATAATTATGGGATTTTAAATCTGGGAATGGACCACAGAACTAATTTGATACCTCCTATCCTTTTATTTTAAAAGTGGGGAAACAGAACCATAGAAATGAGAGCAAGGGGAGCTAATGGCAGAAGCAGATCAGAATGAACATACCATGACCGCCATGTTTGATATTTCAACCATACCACACCAGGCCCATTCCCACACCCCAGGCTTCAAGGAAGACAGGGACATGTGGTTTCCAGGCCCAGGAAGCATAGCTAGGGAAGTAGTTACTCTGTTCATATCAAGCCATCATTACAGGAAAACGTCAGAAGGAAACTATCTTAGCTGTTTACCCACAGAAAGTTTTCGTTTATAGCAAATGTCAAGATGGGATCACGGTGCCTTGAGGAGTCAGGCATGGGAGTCTGCATCTTATTTGCATGAAGATATCTCAGGACAGAAATGCTGGCTGTCAGGGCTCATCATTCTACATGAACTTAAACAAGCAAACTCTATTTACCTTTCCTTCTTAAAGGTCAATAAAATCAACATTGGCTTTGCTTAAAGCTCCCATTTTGAAATCAATGTGGTTTCCTCTCTTACATCTGCACTACAGAAAAGCCACCGTCTCCTATGACAGCCTTCAAGATTATACACTTCTACCCATTCTTTTGCCTTTGTTTCTCATCTCATTTTCCAACTTAAGGAAAGAAGAGAAGAACATTCTTCTTCTTCCATAAAAAAAAAAAAAAAAAACAACTCTTTTTTTTTAACTCCAAGTTATTTTCTCTGCATGAGTCTGAAACATTCTCTCTAACATTTCCAGCTTAAGAATTTTTATTCTCTGATCTAAAGTCTACGACTTGGCTCTTTACTGACTTACCTGAATTCACCAGGCATTTCTTTCTTACATTCGTGTTTGGCCATCACATTTCTTTTCAGTGGATTTCAAACCATGACTGTGTTCCTTGTGTTTGGGCTCTGAAAACATCAACATGCATTCCAGCTATTAGAGAATATACTTCGGTCCTTGAAGTCACTTAACCACTCATAACAATAACTTTGCCCTCATGGAACTTACATTCCAGTGCAGGAGACAGGCATAAGCAAATAAAGAGATAATAGTATAATTTCAGATAGCTCTGTGTGATAAAAAGAGGACAAACTTAGTGCACAGATGCTATTTTAGATAGTGATTTCTAATACAGCCTCCTTGAGGAAGTGATATATGATAAGTAAATTTGGGGAACATTGGGGCACCTGGGTGGCTCTGTCAGTTAAGTATCGAATGATGGTTCAGGTCATGATCTCTCAGTCCATGAGTTCAAGCCCCACATCAGGCTCCCCACGTGCTGACAGCTCAGAGCCTGGAGCCTGCTTTGGATTCTGTGTCTCCCTCTCTCTCTGAACCTCCCCCCACCACCTCAGAAATGAATAAACATTAAAAAAATTAAAGTAGGGGAACAAGGTTTGGAAGAAGAAAATGCTTCCCGGAAGAGGCATGAAACTAAGACACCCTTGGTTAATTGAAAGAACTGGGTGAATATCCAGGTGATAAGAAAGGCAGAAAGGACAGGTGGAGAGGAAGAAGAGGGCTAGGCAGGGACAGATGATAAAGGGCCATATACATCCCTGAAAGAATTTGGATTTTATTCTTAGTGGGAAGAGCAGCTTTTGGCAGCATCAGAGCAGGGCTTTAAATGACACAGTTCTGATGTTCTCAAACACACATAGGCAACACTGTGGAAGAGAGACCTTACTGGGGGAATGCCGGGCCACAGGTTTGTCCTAAGTTGCTGGCGACTGAGTGGACGGTGGGGGCGGGGGGGTAGTGAGCTTGTGCAGGAGAGGGCACGAGTAAGGGTGGACTGTACAGTGTGAGGTGTGGTGGAGCCAGACAAGATGGGGCTCGCCCCTGGGATTGCAATCCATGCCAACGCAGACTTAACTATCTACACACACTTGGACAAGAGCTTACCCTCAGCTGTGAAGGGTAGGGACTGTGGCCTGTTCTGCAAGGATATTATAAGCCATCATGATAGAAGACAGACAGGGCATGTTGCTTGTTATTAATGTAAAAGGCATGTTCTTCTGAGTCAACGGACCAGGATTTGAATCTCAGTTTAACTAGTCACTTAGGCATTTGCTCAGTGCGTGATGATTTTTTTTTTTTTTGCATTAGCTAAGGCTTTCCCCTCCCCTGAAATATGTGTTAAACGATATCCATCTCACACAGTTGTTTTGCGAATTAAAGCCACGTGTGTGGAAGCACCTAAGGCAGCATGGATTCAATTTAGTAGCTGGTTGATTTGGGACTGGTTGCCTTAATTTCTCTTTCCTACAGTTTCTTCTTCTATTAAATGGAAAGGCCTGATAATGTTTGCAAAGATCAAATGAGAAAATACATCTACAGGGTTTGCCAGAATGTCTGGAATATAGTTCATGTGAAAAAATGCAAGATAATATAATAATTATCATCAGCACCTTTCTCTCACCCCCCACCCCTGCCCCATGTATATGAGACAAATTTTCATGGTAAAGATCTAGTGTAAGGATGGCTTTAGAGGCACAGCCTAATGTATGTCAATAATCCTCTTTCTGTGCCTCTGCATCACTAAAACCTGAGAAGTGGCATAGCATAGGCTCAAGGACACTAGACAGAACCTGAAACTGTCCCTGTCACTACCTACCTGCCCATGGAAGAGCTCCTTTCCATCTTAGTACCATTACACCTATTGGTGTCTTTCCTTCATTTATTCAACACACATGCAAGGGTCCATTCCGTTTCAGGGCACTAGACAATGAAAAAGATGCCAATAATAATAATAATAATAATAATCAAGAATATGTGATCTCTATCCTGGAAATATACACAGTTCAGAGCAGAAGTCCCAAAACTACTGACCCATGGGTACCTCATGGATGGTCCATGCATAAAAAATGTTTTATTATCATTTCCATAATTTAAAGTCAGGAATGTTTCAATGTCTAAAGCCCCAGACTATTGACTTTTCCTTGTAAAAATATAAATATTTTACAACAATTATATGCAGAAGTATAGTAGCTGGGTCTTTGCACGAGGCATGGGCCCTTTGTTAAGACACAATCCCCAAAACCCCCAGTTACTTTCATATGCAGCTGCCTTGCTCATCCATATTGCCTGATGGGTGTACAGGATTGTGAGTGTGAAACCTTGGTTGACTAGGAAAGAATATGGTCTAGACATGGAGACTCTCCAAATATCCAGGTCATAGAATTCATTCTTCCGGTTGAAACATGAATGTTAACAATCCAAACAAAAGTCTCCAAACAGCCAATTATTTGGGCTGTGATTTGCCTGCTTTGCTTCATCATCTATCGCTCCTATGGCTTAACATCTGTGAGTTTGTAAACAGGACGGGGATTGAATTACACAGACTGTTGTTTTGTTTAAAACTGATGTGCCATAATCCTGATTAAAGCATCATGTGGGAGATTTTATAAAAATAATTATATGCGGTTCTCATTAGAGCGAGTAAGAACCTAAATCACATTTAATGATCTAAAGCTTGGAACTAGTTACACTGACTTATCATGAGGTTTAAGGACAAGCAGCCCAAGGATGAAGAAATGGGCACTATTGCCTTGCATACTTGATCGCATCTTGGACAGGCAGACAGCTTAGACCAGTTGATATTGAAGTCTTGTCTGGCTTCATTAGCCATCATTTACCTAGTTATTGCCAGTTTTCCCTTTTCCCTTGCTCTCTTATTGGCTTCCATTTTTACTTATTTTAAATGATGGTGGCAGCTCTTACTATTGTGCCCAGAACCCAAGCTAATTAACAGAAGCCAGCAAAAGAAAGAAATCTACCATTTCCAGCCCCTGGGGTTTCTTGCCAGTCAGTGTTTGCCACCAGGAGGAATACACGTGACAACTGGGATGTGCAAGAAGAATATATACATCGACAAAGACTACACCATCGGGAGGAATGAGGGGGTGTACAGAATCCAAGAAATTCCTAAGCTTGAGTTCTAGCCCACTCCCTTTGTCCTTTGACAAAACTTTCTCAATTTCCTCTCCAAACCTTCCCCCAAGGTGGAGTGGGCAGGTCAAGTACTGCCCAGTTCCTATATCCTGTTCCTTTGCTTTTCTCATTTCAGTGTTATTGGCATACGGCAGCGGTCTGTAACCAAGGAAGCAAGACAATGGCCCCTGGGAAGTTCAATTCTAAGCCTTTGGCTCCACGTGGTAGAATTCCAGTGGACATTTTTTATTCACTTGTCTCTTGTATTTATGAAGATAAAAACTCTTCACTCTTCTCATTTTTTGTCCCATGATCTCCCTTAAATTCTCCAAATTAATACATTCTATTTTGTAAATTGTGTCATGTCTCTCTTTCAAAATAAAAGATTGCTAATTAATACACAGAAACATCCTCTTAATTTCTCCTCCCACCCAAAGATTTACCTTTTTTTAAGTTTGTTTGTTTATTTATGTATTTAGAGAACCAGCAGGAGGGGGGCGGTGCAGAGAGAGAGAAGCAGAGAGAATCCCAAACAGGCTCTGAGCTGTCAGTGCAGAGCCCAATGATGTGGGACTCAAACTCAGGAACCGGGAGATCATGGCCTGAGCTGAAGTCAAGAACTGGATGCTTAACCAACTGGGCCACCCAAGCGCCCCCCAAAGATTTAATTTGAAGTGCAATTCTACAGTTTATGAAAACCATACACCATTTAGAAAATCCTGCTTCTCCTCCTCAAAAATAGTTTGACAGGTGCTTCCCCCTTAATATATTGCCATATGTGACTGTGGAGTCACAATCAGGGAAATTGAAGAAGTTTCTCTTCCACTCCAGAGCCCATTTTTACTTGGAAGTTTCACTCTACTTATCACTTAGAGTTGTCAAGTTAAAAACAAAACAGTTATTTTAAAGGCTCTCACTTTTCTCAACGCTGTATAAAAATTCCTGAAATTTTTTTTTTCTCAGTTTTTTTTTTTTTTAAACAGGGTAAACACAAGGTAGGAAGTTTTATGTGGTGAAATGGGCTTCATGATCAGGCAGTCTTAGTAGGATTATGAAAGCAATCACAGCATGGTGGAGAACAGATTGTGTCTTTACATCTCCTTTTAGGCTGGCTGCAGAGAGCCTGTCTAGCCTGGAGTTGTCAAGGACAGCTGAGATGCTTCCACGCAGTGTCAGAGCCACTCTGCAGTGCAGGAGGACCAGCACCGGAGGATTGCCAGAGTCCAGGGAGGTCATATACACAGAGGACTCCTTGCCCCTTCTGTGTGCTGATTGCTGACATCAGAGATTTGTTGAAGGAAGAGAAGGAAAATCCCAAGTGGTTCAAGACCAAAGCAGGCAGTCAAGACACAGTTATGGCAAAAAGAAGGAAAGGAGGGAGCAAGGAAAGAGGGAGGATATGTGTGGAGGAAAAGAGGAAAGAGGACCAGTGAGGAGGAGAAGATTAGAAGCATATTTTAATTCTCAGCCTTTTCTGGCTGTGTGACCTGGGGCAAGGCAGTTCCTTGATGTAAAAGAGGAAGAGGTGCCCTAAATTTATAAAAAGATCATTGGTTTCCTTCATCTCTCCCTGAGAAGTGTTCTCATTGTAAATTATTAATCATATCAAGGAGCAGAAAGCTGGGTTTTTTTTTGGTTATTAAATTGTTATTGACTATATTCCGTGTGCTGTACTTTTCATTCCCATGGCTTATTTATTTTATGCCTGGAGGTTTGTACCTCTTAATCCCTTTCACCCATTTTGCTGACGTCCCCCACCCACCCACTTCCTTCTGGCAGCCATCAAGTCGTTCTCTGTATTCATGAGTCTGTTTCTGTTTGTTTGTTTTGTTGACCAGGGCTCCATGTTTACAGTGCACAAGATAGTATCCATGAGACTCTAATCGTTTCCTGACAGTTCATACAGAAACTAGGCAAAGAGTGTACACAGTCCCTGGGCTCTTGGAGAGCACGAGGACTGCTAAAACGTAGCTCTCAGTTTTCAAGATTTTCTCAATATAGGCTCTGTTTGTTTGGTAGTGGTCGTGACAAACATAAGCCTGTGATAAACAAACGTAGCTCAGTTTCTTGGGCAGAAAGTCCTTTTCCTACTAAACTTTCAGGTTAGGGTCGAGACAGCCCGGAGTAAATCTGTCTGGATGTAGTAGAATCAAAGAATAAATTAGGAAACGTCTTGATTTTCTCAGATGTCTGCAAGAATATCCTGTGTGGAACTAGCATTGACCTGAACAGAGAGAAGAGCAGGCAAAGAAGCAGCCACTGGAGTTGTTTAGTATCACCTGTATTGTGGAAACATTATCATGGATCACCAGCTGTGTCAAGTTCTCTATATAAAAAGATGGAGTATAAATAAATAAAAATAGCAATTGTTGTTATCATTACCATTTAGTGATGTGTATTTCTCACCCAAAACCCAGTTGAGCATTTGTATATTAGGAAAGACTGTGAATTGGGGATACAACCCAGTGCTTTGGTGTTGAGGCAAACTTTAAAAGATCAGTCCGTTAGACCTTCTCTACCACACAAATAGTGTACGTAACATGGCTGTCCTCCTCAGCAGAGTCCAAGGAAACCTCATCTTCCCCATATGTCCACCTTGGAATCAATAGGCCAGCTATTCCTATACCCAGCACTGCCTCCTTCTTTTCTTCTTGGTTTTCTTTGCTGTTTTATTTACATTTGTGTCTTCTTGAGGGCAGAGGCTGGATGTTATTGATTGCGCCCTTCACAGCCCTTACTCCGTGTGTGATATGGGAAGATAGCATGTGCAATGCTGAGGAGGAACTGAGGGCCTCTTTTCTTTCAGTTATCGGTTTTGGTGGTTGGGGGTCCTATGGCGCTGAGCTTTGGACTGGCACAGGGAAGGTAGAGATGCAGGTCACAGCCAAGTGCGAAGCAAGCATCCACTCACACAAAGGACGCGTGAACGTAACCAAAAAGATGAGTCCAATGCATCCATTAGGGAAAATTAATTGTGAGGATGATGGAAAAGTGCCATCAAGACAAAGCTTCTCTTTGAAAGAAAACTTTACTGAGGGTGAAGTTTCTCTAAAGACCCTTGAGTCATTAACAGAAACTGTGGAGACTTGACATTTGTTGTGAACTTTCAAAGAACACTGGAAAATATAGTTATTAATTTTCAGGTAAATATTAACTAGTAATGCCGTGGTGCACTTCCAGCAAAACTCACTGGAAAACTTCGTTTCTAAGATCCAAGAACCCCGGCCCATTAGTGCCTCAACAATTTAAATATGGTGCCCAAATATTTCCATTTCCTTTTTATTTTTAAAGTGCAGACCAAGATGATGGTGTATTTAGAGCCCTTACTCAGGCTTAGGCTCAGTATAATTCTGCAACAGATGTGAAGGGGAGGGAGTTGGGTGAAGGCTGTAGCCCCTGGTTCCAGGAGTCAGAGCCACTTGAGCTGAGGTCCAACGCTTGCCATATCACATAGATCTGGTTTGCTCTTTTCTTTATTGCAAAGATGGCAGGTAAAACCCCAGGCAGGAGTGGCACCAATGAAAGAATCTATCTATAGCCAAGGCCAAAATAACACACCGGACATTTAAGGGAGCCCAGTTATATCTTCACATTTTGGAGGGAAAAGAGGCAGAGGCAGGGTGGGAAACCAGGGCAGGCACAGGCACACTGCAAGTGACACAAGTCCTGAGGACAGAATAGAGAGAATAAAGAGAGGTAGGTGGCATATGGAGATAGTTGTGAAGAAATCTACTTGAGGACTTTACATATCTTAAATTTTTCATTTTTTTTTTCCAGAAAGGGTCGACTTCTGTTTCAATCACTGACTTAACTTTTACTTTTCTCTCTGAGAATTACCTTGGGAGAAGCCCAGTAAGGGTTTGACTTGTCCATTTGGCATGATTTAGTACCTGAGTTAGCTTTTCAGAAATCTTGCCAATATTAGCATTGTGTGCAGACGCTTCTCAGATGAGTGGCACCCTGGGACACCAGTGGAGATGGGACTATTAAATCACACAGCAGTGTCCTCTGTCACTCTGAAAGGCAGACAGTGGGGCAGCGGCTTTCCAATGCTGTCCTCTGGGTAAACTATGGGGTCTTGTTGTAGAGCATTTGGGGTGCACGGTGGTGAGGTGCCATGTGGCGAGCACGTAGCAGACACAGGGCAGGGTCACAGTCTGGGTGGCTCCCACTGGCCACTGTAAGCTGTGCCAGTGTCTCCTGCTGCATGTGGATACCTGTGGGCTGAAGTGGACAAAGGGTTGGTAAGAAGACTGCAGGAGTGGGAACAAGGGAGGAAGTGCCCTTGAGATAGGAGAGTACAGACGGGCATAATGGTAAGGCAGTGCTCACAGACCTCACGGCCTGCCCCTTCCAGCTGAGTGACCTTGAGTCAGTTACCCTGACCTCCCTGAACTTTAGTCCCTCACTCTTAAATAGGAAACTTGGCAGACCCATGTGCTGCCCATTCTGACCCATTAGCCATGTTCTGATCCATTAGCCATTTGATGAGCCCCTTCTTTACTTTTTACCTCCTCTACCCCACCATCTAGGTGGACTTTTCCATTTCTAAGCTGCTGAGTACTGTAGTGTCAACCCCATATGGCTGTCACTCTGATAGAAAGAAAGCTATTGCTTTTTCAAAACAGGATAGAATTACAGCAGGGATATAAAATGTTGGCTTCCATCGAGTAATTTCAGATGTCGTGTTGGCTCCACTGCCTTCCACAAATGCTCTCTTTCCCTGCCCACTGGCCTAATGCTCCCTCTTCTCCTTGAGCAAGGTTAGATAGAGGCATTGCATTTAATTCATGCAATTTATTGAACACACCAATTATGCCATTCCAATTTGCCAGGTGCAAAATATCCTTGCATAGTTTTGATCACAATGGGTGCTGCCATACAAGATCTCCATCACCCCCCAGCACGCAGCTAATTTGAGCTGTCCTTTAGATGTGAAAAAGGTGAAGGACTTATGACAACTTGGCTGGGCACCCACAGTCACCGAAAGGCAGAGAAATGGCGGTGTAGGCTGTCTGGCCTTAAATAGGCCCCACCAGAAATCTTGGGATCATCGCGCTAGCTAGAGCTGTCCTTGGAGGCCACGCGATACATACAGTTTCTGGTTTTATCTCAGACTCTTGACCTTCTCCTATTTCTGGTTTTGGAATTTATTGTTTCCCTGGAGTCGAGGCCTGTCTCCTAGAGCTAAGAACGAGGTGTCCTCACCGTGGTGGGCATTCAGGAGAGTAAAGGTCAAGCCGTTCCTGTACATGTGGTAAATGCTGAAACGGGCCTCTCTGAGGAAAAGGTCCAGAAAGGTTTTCTGTCAGCCAGACTTGGTGGAGGTTCATGTTCTTTATCAGCAAAGAGCAGCACAATGACTTCACCTACCTGCGTGCAAGACAGTCTCTTTTGGCCAATTTATCAGTTCATTTGTTGTTGTGTGCTCAGAGCCTGGCCACAGCATTGACCATTGACGGCAAAATGCTTAATAACTGAGTAACTGATGATTAACAATCCTATGTACGTTTCACTATTAGGATTTGATTAAACATAGTTCACTTGTTTTTTCTACGCACTTGAAGTTTCTATATCCCAAGTGCTCATATTAAAAACAAATTATCTAGAAGAGGGCTGCCTTTCCCTCTCAAAACAGCAGGGAAAATGGTAGGAATTCTTGAGTAAGGGGAAATATATACACAGTGAGATGGACATTATTATTGCTATTATTTTTATTATTAATTTGGAGTACATTGTTAAATAGGTACTAAAATGTTTTTATATTTTTCAGATTATAAAAGTAATATATGCTCAATTTAGAAAGTTTATAAATTACACAAAAAAATAGAAAACACACAACACCTATAATGGAACTGCTGAGCACTAATGCCTTAATATTTTGATTCCATGGCATTTATTTTCTCGTTTTAAAAGTTCTCTCTCTCTCTCTCTCTCTCTCTGTGAGCCTTAGAATATGCGCTTGTATATGTATCACACAAATGGGAACTACGTACATATATATATGTGTGCATACACATGTGTGTTGATTAGAAGCCTACATATTTAAAATTTAGTAGACTGATTTTTTTATACTTTATCTTATATTATGACCTCCTCCTCTGACATTAAGTTGTCTTCCGAATTATGCTTTTAAGAAGTTTTTAACTCATAAAATCGAAAACTCACACTCTTGAGTCCTTGAGGCTGAAAATTTTGTGTCCATAGGAGAGTTAGCTGTGTCTTTCCCATTCCGTTCCCCGAATCCCTCTCTTATCCAGGCTCTTCAATGGTCCCCCATCCTTGGTCTAAAAGAATGACTGAATTTGCCAGCATGTGCTCTGCTGGACTTCAGCTCCCTAAAACACAACAGTCATTCAATGAGAGATAATACCCCTGGCTACACACCTCATTATTGGGAGACATGAATTACTTTGTGTGGCTGAATCAAGGGAAGGAAATGCCACTTTCTGAGCCTAATGATGAAATAACTCAAAGTAGAAATCTTAGAGCTCTGAAGAAGCCTTCCTCTCAGGGGTTCTGTGGCCTCAAAACCGGGCAACACTCCTCTCTAGGAGACAGATGACTGTCTAATTTCTTCAAGGAAGGCTGCTGGGTTCTCTATCAGAGTGTGATAAGAAAATAGAGGCTCTCAAGTCAGGTGGTTCTGGATTCCCATCCTCCCTCTTACACCTGAAACATGCCTCTCTATACATGTCAATTCATCCTTTTTATGTGTCATTTTCCTCTTATGAAAAAAAAAGTGACAAAACCTGTATTCATTTTGGTGCTTGTGGGAAATAGATACATAAGGATATAAATAGGGCCTGGCATGTGGGCGTTATGTAATCAATGTTCATTCTGTGTGCATGCACACAAACACATTTCCCTTAGAACCTCATAGCAAGGAGATGTTTGGGGTAAGTACTGTAACGTCTCTGCAATGTTGGATTAAACATCCTTCCTGCTTTCTACATCAAATTGTTTGTAACGACTTACTTTTTCCTTACTGTTCCCATTCTTCAGCATCCATTCTTGTCACATCTGGCTTATTGCATACAATTGAATCACTGCCTTAAATGTTTCTCTTTCAATTGAATCCGTTATCTGTACAGAAATTAACACCCTCAACCAACCCAAGTCTTTGTTAGGCTATAAATCAATTTTTTAAAATTATTTCTTAGAGTCTAATTTCTTTCTTTTAAACATGACTCTTGCTTTCCACTGGACCTTCCCCGGATTCTTTCTTTCTTTCTTTCTTTCTTTCTTTCTTTCTTTCTTTCTTTCTTTCTT
>NW_024412395.1:6220008-6440956 GCF_014898765.1 Herpailurus yagouaroundi | reverse complement strand
CTTTCTTTCTTTCTTTCTTTCTTTCTTTCTTTCTTTCTTTCTTTCTTCCTGCCTTCCTGCCTTCCTGCCTTCCTGCCTTCCTGCCTTCCTTTCTTTCTTAATGTGTACTTTTGAGAGAGAGAGACAGAGTGTGAGCGGGGCAGGGCCAGAGAGAGAGCGGGAGCCACAACTCAAGAAGTGGGTCCCAGGCTCCATGCTGTCAGCACAGAGCCAAACACAGGGCTTGAACTCACAAACCGTGAGGTCATGACCTGAGCTGAAGTCGGACGCTCAACTGACTGATCCCCCCAGGCGCCCCATCTTCTTGATATTATCATGCAGTTGCTGACACTAGAATCTGGACTAGCACTCTAAGTAGAGTCTTACCACAAAATGTAGGGCTTACCTGGTGTTTCCCCCCATACTGAAATATCCTATAGTTTATTCTTGACATCTTGTTTACTGTTACAGTTTTAGTGTTCCTTGAATAGTACCATATGGCTTGTGTTCCACTAAGACTACCAAGTCCACTCTGGTCTCAGTCCCTCAGAGGCAGTATTTATTCTCCACCTTAGGTTTGGAATGCTTTTGTTGTTGTGATTGTGGTGGTGATGATAGTTGTTTTTGTTTGTCTTAACCCCTGACATTAAGGCAAACTTTTAAGATACTTACATTTTACTTTTTTAGACGCTTGGTAGTTTGCTCATTATCATAGGATTGATATAATTTAGAAATAGATCTCAGAAGCGGTAGTTTGAATAAGAAAAAAAAACAAGTATATATAGAAAAGCTCTCAGATTTTAGGGCTCTTCCAAGAAAGACTATGTCAAATTTAGTTCCTCACCCATCCCAGCCCCCTCTTACCCTTGCTCACACCTCTGGCCAGGCTCACTCTAAACTTTAGTCAGATATTAGGAAGATCTACACCACAAGATCAATTTTACTTAAGGGAATGTGCGCATTCTTTTATTTCTCTTCCTTTTTTAAGATCACAAAACAAAGATGTTAAAATCTTTCTTAGAGTGATTCCGTTACTGTCAGAGACTGCATTCTATAAACCCAGGAGTGATCAACATCCCAGATGAAGATACTTCCTGTAATTATATAAATTGTCAGTCTGCAAGTCACATGGAGGTGAAGGGGGAGTTTTATTTCAATTCACTCAATGACAGATGTCCTTCCAACTTCTAACTATTAAAATCCAAACCCTGTGACTCTTGCAGAATTAATAGGATTTCGATGCATTCCTGATAGGTTTGACTTTTAGATTTCAACGGTTGGCCCCATGCCTGTGCTTGGCGAGGTTCATCTGCTCATTTCTGCTCCCCTAGGACAAGGCTATTTCAGAGTACACATTTCGTATTTCCATCACAACCAGTGAGGGCGTCTCTGAAAAATAAACCTGTGGTGCTTTTTTTTTTTTTTTTTTTTTTTTTTTTTTGTTCTACCAATGTGATTTGGATGATTCCACAGTGAATAAAAGAGATGAAAAGACATGATTTCAGAAACATTAAGACTATAAATAAGGGGGGGAAACGTTTGGCTTCTGGTGTCTTTTCCAACAATTAATTTCATGAAAGAGCATTCTCATCGTTTACAAACAATGCATGAAAATGCACAATGGTCTTTGACAGGACTTCACAGAGCCTGCAGAGCTGAGATGATTTCCATCACAGAAAATCAATTTCCTGTAAATGGTGAAGAAGCAAAGATTTTAGGCCAACATCAGATAGGATTCTCGAGAGTCTATTTTCTGCTTGTTTTCTGGAAGCGCTCAATGGAAATTTGAAATAGATATATTGTACCTTCATTTACTTTCTCTTTTTTTCTTTCCATCCTGTGCAATGATACCAAAGTTCATATTTTAGGTATATTTTTAGGCCTAGTTTTCTTCCACAAAGAATGCAGTACAATTACATACATGTTGGGTGTTCCCTGTTTGCAATCTAAACATAGGTGCCAGTGAGAGATGGAGAAGAGATAACGGTACAGGAATAAGTCCCTGATACCACCTTCCCCCCACTCCCCATCCTCTGATTGTCAGGAACCCAGGGCCTAAATCTATACAAATTGAAAATAAAATGGGAGCTTTAGAAATATTTAGATAAGGTTAGGGGCGCCTGGGTGGCTCAGTCGGTTGGGCGTCCGACTTCAGCTTAGGTCATGATCTCACTGTTGGGGGTTCGAGCCCTGCATCAGGCTCTGTGCTGTCAGCTCAGAGGCTGGAGCCTACTTCGGATTCTGTGTCTCCCTCTCTCTCTGCCCCTCCCCCACTGGCACTCTGTCTCTCTCTCTCTCTCTCTCTTGAAGATAAATAAATGTTAAAAAAATGGAAATATTTAGATAAGGTTAAAATTGCCTATAAATTCCAGATGAGTTTTATTAGCACTCATTGTAACCAATTCCAACAACTGATAGAAATCATTTAAGAAATTACGATACTGTTTGGTCACATGTTACATGAAAACTAATACTTGGTTAATGTTTCCATTTTCTGGGCTCTGGAACTCAGGAAACGAAAATCGCCCCCCTGTTAATTCAAGAGCTGCTGTGTAAGTAACAGGAAATGCCCTCCTCTGCCAGCTCATTTCCTCTTATTGTTCATTTTCAATGGGTCCCTAAGCTACATTTTTGTGCCACCCTCTCCCCTCACTTGCATTGAGCCTGGTAAAAGCCAGCAGCTTCCACTGAAAACGAGCTGGGTCAGAGACACCCAAGAGGACTATGAACTCCCCTTCTGTAAGAGAGAACGTGAAGGGCAGTTATAGAGAAGCTAGACATTTTCATCTAGCAAAGTCTAGTCATTTAGACAGATACGTTAAAGGAAAACAAAAACACATCTTTTCAAAACATTTCAATATAATTATACATATATATATATTTAATTTTTTTAATGTTTATTTTTGAGAAAGAGAGAGAGTGTGTGAATGGGAGAGGGACAGTGAGACAGGGAGACACAGAATCTGAAGCAGGCTCCAGGCTCTGAGCTGTCAGCACAGAGCCCGACGTGGGGCTCGAACTCACGAACCATGAGATCATGACCTGAGCCGAAGTCGGATGCTTTACCGACTGAGCCACCCAGGCACCCCAATATAATTTTATATTTGATGTCATTGAAATATTAATTTTATATTTCTTTTATTTATATTTTAAGTATAATTCTATATCTTTTTATAAAGCCCTTGATGTTTCTTTGGATATCCATAGCTTGCTTTGGCAGCTCAGTGACAAATTATTGAATGAATAAAGGTAAGAATTTCTGTCATCCAGAGAGTGATTTTATTATATTTTGGAGTCAAAATTCCTTCCCTTGTACAGAATCAAGCTGTGGCAATATAGGATACAATTCAGCATGCTGAGCATGATGAAGATGTTCTAGGAATACATGTTACCTACAGGCAAATAAACCTACATCCACCCGTTACTTTTCCTTCATTCTTCAGTCATTTGTTTCGAGCCAGCTACCATCTATATGTCTCAATACGTTTTCATTCTATAAGCATTAGACCTCTGATCTCAGGCGCCTGGGTGGCCTCGTTGGTTAAGCGTCAGATTTTGGCTCAGGTCATGATCTCACAGTTCGTGAGTTCGAGCCCCGCATTGGTCTCTGTGCTGACAGCTTAGAGTCTGGAGCCTGTTTCAGATTCTGTGTCTCCCTCTCTCTCTCTGCCCCTCCCCTGCTTATGCTCTCTCTCTCTCTCTCTCTCTCTCTCTCTCTCAAGAACAAACTTTTTAAAATATATTTAAAAAAATGAACTCGATTATGTGAAGATCATCCTGAAAGAAACAAGATGAGGCCGGGTTGTGGCCCTGGCTGTGTTTGCAACTACATGTACTTGGGCAAGTTATTTCATTTTATGTGTTCTATTCCTTTTTTGTGTAAGGAAAGGCATATATCTCCCGCCTGCGTCACATGTTTGTGTAAGAAGCAGCTAAGATTGTCAATGCATTCTGAGATATAGAAAGCGCTATATATTTATAAGATGGTATTATTTATACAGTGGTGTTAATAGTATTATTGGGTAGTAGACCTATATTAACAAACAGATTAGGATTTTCTCTTCCACGCTTTCAATCTTGATCTCATCAGTAGCTGTTCTGGCTCTAAGATATTTTGAGATTCGAGGTTGGCTATGGGATAGACAGGCACATCGTGATTCTAAAAAGAAAGTCATTCAAAGAGCTAAGTACAGTTTTGACTTGACTTTAATGATCTATAATTTAGGGAAAGTGGATTCAAGATTATACCTTTCTAAGTGTGATTCCTTCCCAAGAGAATCAGGTTTGGGAACACACTTTTGGTCATTACATTTCCTCTCATTCTCCTATTGTGATAGAAAAGTAGGCACATGTTTGCTCCTTATCTGCCAACTCAGTGTTTATTTATAGGAGCACTGTTTATCCTCACTGGAAATCACTCTCATATTCTCCTCAAAGGAAATACAGAGAGGTAATCGTCCTAAACACAGTTATGTATTCTTCGTTAAATATAATGATTCGTGACATTATAGACAGTATCTTGTTTTGTTCTGAAAGTATTTCTAACAGGGAGATTAATTGTCCCAATTTTACAGATGAAGAAACTGAGACTCAAGAAGATAAAGTAACTTGCTGAAACTCACACAACTGTCAGGAACCTCAAACTGGACCCCAGGTTTCTTTGACTGCCGATCACATACATCTTTGCTTCTGTTTTCTCTGGAAGCTGAAAGCTTGTACCAGTCAAAGCAAGCATGTTGACATTGACACAACAAAGTTCTGGAAACTACTTCATCACTGACAAATCCAGGAAATAATACTTTAGTCTCATCCCTCTGGTTCTTTAACCGTGTGTTTTTACTTATGTGTTTGCCAGTTACTTAAAAGTGTGTCTACCAAAATTCTCTAATGTGTTTACACTTACCAAGAATCTGCCATTGCCTTCGCATTCTTGCCTTTAAGTCATTCTTTTTCTCTAGGGTATTTTCTCTGACCTCATCTTCTGCTTGTGTCTTGAGTACCAACAAACAGCTTTGGCTGTGCCGTCTTCTCTCTTCCAGTCAGAGGCTTTCCGCCATTTTATTCCCTAGTGGCAAAATTTTGTCACCTTTGCACTTCCAAATTTTCTATCTTTAAATTGTGCCTTTTTTTTTCACCATGAAAACTCTGCATATTGGATGTAGAAATTCTGTTATTCATTCTTCTAAGTAGCAAAGAAGTATCCAATCAATCCCTCAGCATGGAAAACATCCCATGTTTTGCTTACTCATTTCTGTGACTTGAACTAGCCCTTCAATATTTGGCTTAGACATCACTTCTGCCTGATACCTCACCAATGTCATCAGTATGATTTTTGACTTTTCTTCTTTACAGCCATTTAGTTTCTGTATTCCTAGCACTGGACATAGTGATTGGCATTTTGTAAACATCTATTAATAAAAGAATAAGTGAACATTTGAATGAATGAATGAATGAATGAATGAGATATATGTCTATAAATGAGAGGTTGCTTTAAAATTCTTTATTTCTCCGATCCAATTTATAATGTCACCTCCTAAAAAACACATTGTCTGCTAATTATTTTATGGTAACCTTGAAACCCTTGAAAGATTTTCCTTCTTAACTATTTTCAATAAATGGTAAAAATGTCTATTTTCCTTTGAAATATGTTCAAGTATTATGAAAAGTTGAAAATGAAATGTACATTCAATGTGTTGTAATCCAGTGGAATCAATTGATATTGAATTTATGTCACTGTGCTTCTGCTGGGTTGAATAGCTTCCTTTCAGAAACCATCATCCATTGCATTAATCAATCTAATCAAATAGTAAATCACACTCAATCCTTTCTCACTTGGCAAAGGTATAAAACCCAGTTAATGTATTTCGTTGCAACCCCCACATGGTCTATTTCTAATGTTTTTATGAAAGGTTGTAATGAGTTTGACTTAATTTATTCATGCATTCATTCAATACCCAGTTTGTGCACGCGCATGCGTGTGTGTGTATGTGTGTGTGTGTGTGTGTGTGTAATGCACAAGGAACCTCTCAAGGGCAGGATAAAACATATGCCCCCTCGGATGTGTGCCATCAATGTGGGGAGGTGGATGATAAAGGGATAATTACAACAGTGTGGAGTATTCCAGAGGAAACTACATATTTGCTAACGGTGAGAAGATGCTAGTAGGGTATGGAGAAGGAGAAGGTTGAGAAAGCATTTGAGGGAGAGAGAGCAGCCCATGAAAAACAAATAGGCAAGAATGACAGAGACGTATTTGGGACTGAAAATATATTGGCTGGACGAAAGGAACATGAGAATTGCATATCTGAGAGAAGGGAAGACAATGAGACTGGAAATATATGCAGCAACTACTTCAAAGAGGCCATATGCCCTCCCCAGCATTTTGGTGGCAGAAGGGGGGAGGCTAAGTTAAATAGGGGGGCAGTGTGATCAGAATAGCACCGGGAAGCAGCACTCTCGTGGAGAGTCGTCAGATAAAATATGGTTAAATTCCCGATAATGAATAATTCTTTAGTAGAAGCATATTCTAAGTATTGTGTGGGAGTATACTAACAAGGTCTTCATTGCTGACCTGAAATTCAACTTTAGTGTTTTTTTATTTTTGAAAAACAGAGAGCATGAAAGCTGGGGAGGGGCAGAGAGAGAGGAGACAGAAGATCGGAAGCAGGCTCTGCTCTGTCAGTGCAGAGCCCGTTGCAGGGCTCGAACGCACGAATAACGAGATCAAGTTCATAACCTGAGCTGAAGTCGGATGCTTAACTGACAGAGCGACCTAGGCACCCCTGAAATTCAACTTTAACTGGGTACCCTGCATTTTCATGTGTTCAGTCTGACAACCTTACTCTGGTGGCAGCGTGGAGAATGAGTTAGTGAAGAAAAAGCAAGGCTGAAAGGACAATTTGGAGGATAGGTTATTCAAAATTTCAATTTACCCTTTGAGCCACAGTGGCGGTGGGAATGCATTGTGCTATATTTCAGAATATGAGCCACCTTATGAGGGTTTCTGAGGCTCAGAGAGGCAACAGTTTGAAGAGAAGGTGGCCTTTATATCTTTAGACTTGATTCAGAAGCCTGTGGATTTTTGGAATGGATAACTTTATTGGGCAGGGTTCATACATGATAAACTGGGGAGAGGGCAGCATGTATGCATGTCTGCGCTGAAGACGGAAGTGGCATAGATACTGTGATAATTAAACCCAGGGATACAAAGACCCAGTGTCCTTACCTTGGTCTCCAGGAGACACTCTCAAACATGCACCATATTGGTGTTCGAATGATGCTTTGAACTTTTTAATCTCCTATCATACTCAGTATCTCACATCTACACCCCGTGGTCTCACAGACCGAGTCAGTTATTATTAACCCAAAGCCACAGATGAAGGAAATGCACACATGTAGAAGGACTCTATTTCAGCTCCCTTTGCTGTTCCAATTCCAGTTGAAATGCCACCTTTCCCACAAAAATTTTTATGGTTCACAGTTTACTCTCCCTGCCATGTACAATGCCAGCATTATTTTTTAAATATTTTATTGTTTTAGAGTTTATTTATTTATTTTGAGAGAGAGAGAGAGAGCGGGCAGGGGAGGGGCAAAGAGAGAGGGCGGGAATCCAAAGCAGACTCCACACTCTCAGCACAGAGCCTGATGCGGGGCTCGGACTCATGAACCATGAGATTATGACCTGAGCCAAAATCTAGAATTTGATGCTTAACCAAATGAGCCACCCAGGCACCCCGAGATTTTATTTTTTAAATTAATCTCTACACCCAATGTAGGGCTCTACCTTACAACTCCAAGATCAAGAGTCACATGGTCTATCGACTAAGCCAGGAAGGTGCTGCCAACATCAACCTTATTAAGTCCACCACAAGGCTGTTCTCTGAGACCTTATTTTTGATTTGATCTTAATCAGATTAATTTGATTTCATCTTAAGCATTCATATTGCCAGCCACTAGACTGCATGCTGCCAAAATGCAAAGGCAAATTCTTGCATTTATGTGGAAACTTCCATAATATCTCAGTGAGCGTTGGGCATCTAAAAGACTCTTAGTAAATGTTGCATTATCAGACTAGCATTGGCACAGCCAGAAATAAAAGTTTCTGGATTTGCAGGCTGCTTCTTTTCTGGCTCATTCTCATACCTCTTTTGTGTTCCCTCATTTGTAGAACCAGGCAGAGCTACATTTGTGAGCAGAGCAAACACAGAAACTGTGGGTCACAGTGCTATTCAGAAGACACTTTGGTGTCACCTGGGTGGCTCAGTCGGTTAAGCATCTGACTTTTGATTTCAACTCAGGTCACATGCTCTCACGGTCCAAGAGATTGAACCCCGTATGGAGCTCTTCACTGACAGTGTGGAGCCTGCTTGGGATTCTCTCTCTCCCTCTCTCTTTGTCCTTCTGCTCACTCACACGTGCTCTAAACAAACAAACAAACAAACAAACAAACAAATAAAAGATACATTATTCATCCAATAGACTTAATGCAGGACTGGGTCTGAAATGCACTAAAGGAATAGTGTATATAAACTGCATGGGGGTGGGGGGGTACAGTTTAGTGGAGTGACAGAAGTCTATACCTGGCACACACCTACCCTCCTCTACCCTCCAAAGGTGGTTTGCTCCAATTCTGGGCTCCTTTCCACCCACACTAGAGGTGTGACTTCATTCCTGCTCTGACACTGCTCAGGTTCTAGAAGTGCTGAGCTGAGAAACAGAGTGAGTGTGAACAGGGTCTCCTCGGCACCCCAAAGGGGTCCATCCACTGACTAGTTGATTCACCCCAAACTAAAGGGTGGCCACTTTACATCTATGAATATATTCAAGCATTCATTTTATTTGTTGGCATAAGGGCATATGTGTGTACACTTGTAAATAAAAAATGTACAAAATACATGTACTATGTATTTTATTTATTTATTTATTTTTTTTTTAAATTTTTTTTTCAACATTTATTTATTTTTGGGACACAGAGAGACAGAGCATGAACGGGCAAGGGGCAGAGAGAGAGAGAGACACAGAATCGGAAACAGGCTCCAGGCTCTGAGCCATCAGCCCAGAGCCCGACGCGGGGCTCGAACTCACAGATCACGAGCTCGTGACCTGGCTGAAGTCGGACGCTTAACCGACTGCGCCACCCAGGCGCCCCTACTATGTATTTTAAAAAAGAGTCATTTTCATCTGAAAGTGTCAATCAGAATTCCCTCGAAGACTTATTAAAACAAACTTTCTGGATTGGCAGGGTTTCTGATTCAGATAGTCCGGGTGGGGTCTGAGAATTTACAGTTTTAACAAGTTCCCAAGTGATGCTGATTATATTAATCCAGGACCACATTTTGAGATCCGTGGGTATAAAAATATATAGTCTTATATTTTTTGTGCATGTGTCTTATACATGTTGGTTTACAGATAAATGCGTCTCTTCTGTAATTGTGTATTATGGTTAAAGAGAAATGAGTAGACATATGCTTATCTATGTATTTAAATTCACACACATATAAATATATACAAATAGTATGCATATTCATAAAGATGTTTATATGTGAATATAAATGTATATAAAAGCATATGCAAATTTATAAGCCCAAATATATAATTTTACATCTTTGTATAATGGCACACACACAAATTTGTATATAGAAATATGGTTATAAGTACGTTTGTAGGTGATGTTTACACTGTGTATGTGCATATGTATATTATCAATGTGTCTTTCCCTTTTACAACAAAACCCTTAGTCAGTCAAACATAAAACTTGGCATTTTATGTTCAACTCATGAGAAGCCCTGGTTAAGTGTTCCAACCTGAGACTAAGCTACCTTGATGCTCTTCATGTTAAACTTTCTGGGATGATCTTTTCAATGTCTCTGGAGTCTCTTGCACATTTGCCATATTTCACATACGAAAGTGGCGAATTAAACCAGCCACATGTGCTTTCAGAACCACTATGGTCACCCTGTGAAGTCAAATCATTTCACTTTTTTTTTTTTTTTTTTTTTTTGCCTTCCTCTCAAGAGATTGTGCAATCTTTCCAGCATTTAAGTGGCAAACTTAATGAAAAAGAAGTACAAACTCAATGTGCTGTGTGCTCCTGGGTCATGTCTCCTCCTCCTGCTGACAGTGTCTGGTTCTGTCACAGGCAACTATAGTCTCTAGAGGAGGAGGCAGTGAGAACCACGAGTGCGGGGACTGATGCTTAGGGCAGGGGTAGAAGCAAAAGAAATGAAAGCACCAGGTTTACCGGATTTCATGGGACCCTCAGTATAATAGTAGCTTCTCTCCCCTCTACCACTACCCTCCCTGCTCTAAAGTCCTTCCAGCACTATGGAAGAGAGGAACAGATGATCTGGAAGAAGAAAAGAAAATGTAGAGGGAGGAGATTTCTCTGTGCTTCACGAAAGTGATCATGCTCTGCTTATATCTAATGACACCATATTGAAATAAATATTGTCCTTAATACAGAACGCTGTGAGCTGAGGTTCAGAGTCTTTAAGTAGCATGCTCAAGGGCTCTTAATTAGAAACGGAAAAGCCAGAATTTGAACGAAGATCTGGCTGATTTCAAAGCATAGATCCAGGCATTTTGATGAGGGCTTTCCTAAAACAACCTGCAAGAGAGGCCCAGAAAATAACTCAGCATTCCTGGAAATTTATCAAACTACACTTGTCCTGATGGGAATGAGAGGAGCAGTAGGAGACCTAGTGGAATTGTGCATTTTTAAATAGGAAAATAAATCTGGGATACGAGGGGATGGGCAGGCAGAGATATGTTGTGAGCTGTCATCAACAGCATTTATCAAATACAGCGTGGTGAGTTGGCCAACCTGGATCTCCTCTGGTGTGAAGCCTGAGGTTTACATGCTTTTATGGCCATAGCTTTTATCAGGGTGTTTGCCCTGTGGTAAATTCACCACGAACAATCATTGAATTAATTGCCCAATTGGAGTGGGCCTTGCTTAAAGGTAGTCTTTCCTGGCCTGTTCTCTAATGCCTGAAATTCTTTTAACAAGGGATAAGATTTTATTTAATGAAATGAGGTAATATAAATGTAAGTAATGCAGACAGAGAAAACGTTGACTCAGCACCTGAAAGTATAAATAATCAATGGAGGATCATCTTCTGAGATTATGGTTTATTAGAGAGGGGGAGAAGGTCACTGAATGTCCCATAAGGGAGTCAGAAGAGGAACAGAAATGACAAATCTAGTGGTATCGGGTAAAATGTTCTGATCTCACTAGTTTCTTGAGATCTGATCCTTTGGGGTGACTTTCAACAAAGAAAAGGTGAGGAGTGACTTTAGGAGCTGGGAGACCCTATGCACAGAAACTTTCCTGGCAGTCTGTCTATCCAGTGACATTACTCTCAGACTCTTCACTCGAGCAAAAAAGGGTATCTATCACTGGCCCCTGTAGAAACAAGAGATCCTGAAGGAGGGAAAACACTGGTAAAGAGGTTTATGAGTCGGCTGAAGCAGTACTTCCAATGAGGCTCGGGAAGTTTGGAAATAAAACCCTCTTAACAAAACCCACAGTGGATTCTCAAAATTAAATAAATTATTTGAAAGATCTGCCCTGCCCCCCACACACAGGAAGAGTAAAAAAGAAAGAGACAGAGAGACATAGGATTATTTCAACACCAGCAAGAATTAAAGAGTGGCATCTGCCATGCTTTCTGCCTTCTGCTGTCATGAAGAGAAAGATTAATCATGGCCTGAGGGATTTTACATCTGGATGCCTTAAAGTTTGGTCTAGATGATTGAATTCAAGACCATGCATAATAAGATTTCAGTATTTTGAAGATTAAGCCTTTCACGAGTTCTTCATATGTTTTCCTCCATCAAGCAAACTGAAATGAACCAAATATTTAGGAAATGCACATTATAATCATGCACACCCTCTTCATGATTAGGAATTGCCATTTTTAATTTTAATTCCTGTTATTCATACAAAAAATATTTGTTGAGCCCCTGTGTCGGGTACCCTTTTGGATGCTGGAGCTACAGCAGTAAACAAGGCAGAAATCTCTGACTTTGTGGAACTTACACTCTAGTGGAGGAAAATAAACAAAATAAATCTGCAAAATATGTAATACTCTGAACACTTTATGTTGTTGAAAACTTTTATAAAGTCCTCTCCTGGGCCTCGTTCTCCAGGAGCCATTGTTAACCTTGTGAGGAGTGGAGGCCATGCAAGCTGGAGTGGTCCTCACACATCTGCAATTGCATTGCTCTGCAATTGCCTAGTCCCCGGACCCTAAACAGGTCATTGATATACCTGAGCCTCAATTACTGCAGCTCCAGTATCATGGCTCTTATATTTACCTTGGAAGTTACTGTGAGTTTTATAGGAGAAAATATATGTGAAAGAATGTGAATGTAACTGGTGATGAGGAGAGTCCTGGGTGATCTTTATTAACACACTTGTATCCACATAATTAACTCAGAATAACCAAGGAGAAAATTTCCTTTTATCTAGAGAGACTGGTGTGTGTGTGTGTGTGTGTGTGCGCGCGCGCGCACGTGTGTGTTTTGTCCTCTCTTGTTTTGTTTGTGTTTAATGGACTGGCCAGAGGTTGATATCTTAAGAATTGGCAAGACTCTTGTCATTAGATTGCTAATAAATTCCAAACCACCTTGTGGGGTCACAAGAGTGCTATTCTAAATATATAAGTGATAGTGAGTTCATCTAAAGGACATAGAGGGCGAAGGGACAGGAGGCTGTCCTCAGCACATGACCTATGAATGTCAGTGCTATAGAGTAAAACAGGCACCACCTCCATATTGGGCTTTCTATCTCTTTTTGTGCCCCCTTTGAACGTGACTTTTTTTGTTTAATTTTTTTTTTACATTTATTTATTTTTGAGAGAGAGAGAGTACGTGCACAACCGGGGTGGGCTGAGGCAGGGGGCGGTGGAGGCAGAGAGAGAAGGAGACACAGAATTCAAAGCAGGCTCCAGGCTCCGAGATGTCAGCACAGAGCCCAACGTGGGGCTCAAACTCATAAACCTGGAGATCATGACCTGAGCCAAAGTCAGACACTTAACTGACTGAGCCACCCAGGCACCCCTGAACATGACTTTTAACCTCTTCAAGGTTCTTAGAAAAAATATGGAGCACCTGGTGGCTCAGTCAGTTAAGCGTCTGACCCTTGATTTCAGCTCAGGTCATGATCTCACGGTTCATGAGATTGAGCCCCGCATTGGGCTCCTTGTTGATGATACAGAACCTGCTTGGGATTCTCTCAATCCCTCTCTCTCTGCCCCTCCCTGGCTCACTTGCTCCCTTCTTCGCTGTCTCTCTCTCTCTCTCTCTCTCTCAAATAAAAATAAACAAATAAATAATTTAAAAAAAGAAAAAAATAGCAACTTACCTATTTGTGGGACTTAGACTCAACGTGCCTCTCCAAAGAGAAAAAAAAAAAAAAGATACAAAGGCTTCATACTTGAATTAAAAATTACAGCCTTCATATGTTTTGCTAGACCACTTTTCTTAAGTGCCCTTAAGGGTGAGCTTTCTCTCTCTTTATTCCATAATGTGTGTGTTATTTAAAGAATTTATTGCTTTGGTGATCTGCACAGGGATATGATATGAGCCACTATTAAACTAACAATTGGTAGCAATGATCTTTATGAGCAAACTTCAAGGGTAATTGGAGAAGAAGTCTAACAATACCTGTTTTATGAGTTAAACACAACAGTGGGTAGTAACCAACAAGGAAATCTCCATTAAGAAGGAGGAGAGGATGAGTGTGGTTTCAAATAACACACAATTGACAGACACCACATTTGGCCCAGTGGGACACTTATGGGATCAAGTACCCTAACCTTAAATCAGATATATAACATTCTTGCAAATAATCACTCCATAGTATATAAATTAGTAAAAAATGTGTGTAGCAAGAGAAAAAAAATGTCTCAATGAAGGTACTTGCACACCGAGAACAGAGACATGACAATGGCAAGTGCTCACACAATATACACTTTGGTTTTCTTCTTTTTTTTTCAATATGCACTTTTTGAAGCTGCCTCTTCTTCATTAAAACAAAAATAAGGGTGTAACAATACATGCCTATCCCATTACTAAGATCATATAATATCTAACAATTAGTATCATTGTGAATAACATTATGTATAAATATTGCATGCCTCTGTGTGTTTATATATGTGTGTATGTGTATTTATTTATGTAAATTACATGTCTGTGAGTGCTTTGTTCTAAGTATATTCTCCAGCTTTCCTCATTTATAGTAACTATGGACTATGTGTCATTTCCCATGGCATCAATTTTTTAACCCTTCTCCTGCTCTGGGATGATACCACTCAAGGTGTTTATTTATTTTTTCCTGCAAAGATAGATGCCTCTTCAACTATTGGATGACAGTGGTACAAACTTGACTTCTTGTGACATATCTTATTTGAACTCAAAGAGCTGAATAGATACTTGTACTTTTTGCAGATTATGTTTTATTTTTATTGGTGGCTTTGGAGAAATGTCCATGTCTTTTGAGAACAAGCACCAAAACATATCTGGATTTTCTGAATAAAGGCTTGAAAATGACTCACAGTGATTACTTTATTCTACCCATATCCTTAGGCCAACAAATATGCATGACACAAGTTGTGTGTGTGTGTGTGTGTGTGTGTGTGTGTGTGTGTGTGTGTGTCTCTTTTCTGGAATGTAGGGAAAACTTCAAAGGATAAGGATTTTATGAACTGCCTTTCTTGTGCATTTCAGAGTGTGTTCACCCTTTGGGTTTTTGAACCTCCATGTTCCCACATATGCTTCTTTCATTTAACAAGTTTTACTTGTATTTTTTTTGTCCTACAAACAAACTTATAAAAAAAATGCTTCCAGTTCTTGAAATTCTTGAAAGTGTTCTAGTTCATGATCAATTTCAGATCCATGGCATTGGCATTATCAGTGTAGTAAAAACGATTAAAATAGTTGTATCCTAGGGGAACCTGGGTGGCTCTGTTTTTTAAGTGTCTGACTCTTGATTTCAGTTCAAGTCATAATTTCATGGTTCATGGGATCAAGCCCCATACTGGGCTCTGTGCTGACAGCGTGGAGCCTGCTTGGGATTCGTTCTCCTCCTCTCTGCCCCTCCCCACTCACACCTGTTCTCTCTCTCTTCCTCAAAATAAATAAGTAAACATTAAAAAAATGTATGTATCCAATGTCAGCAATCTCCAAATCTTCTCTACCTTACATCACCAACTTTTACCCACATCATACCAGCCCAAGTCAGACACTGCATGGTCTCAGCTTTAGTCTACTCCACATGATTTACACACTTACGAAGGTCAATAAATGCAACTATTCTGTGATTATTCTTCTATTTAGAATAACTAAGCTCACATTAAATTGACCTTTTAAGTTTAGTTGCCTTTCCAGTTTTTTTTTTTTTTAATTTTTTTTTTCTACATTTATTTATTTTTGGGACAAAGAGAGACAGAGCATGAACGGGGGAGGGCAGAGAGAGAGGGAGACACAGAATCGGAAACAGGCTCCAGGCTCTGAGCCATCAGCCCAGAGCCTGACGCGGGGCTCGAACTCCCGGACCGCGAGATCGTGACCTGGCTGAAGTCGGACGTTTAACCGACTGCGCCACCCAGGCGCCCCGCCTTTCCAGTTTTGATGGACCAAATGTTCTGTTTTACCAAGAGAAAAATAGTGAAAACGAGGGCAATGTGGCTGATGTCACGCAACGTGGCTTGTGTAGGACAAAGCAGGAAAGCAAATTCAGGTTTCCACTTTCTGGCTTTACTAGCCTTACACAGTTTTTTCTTGTTAATTTTTTTTTAACTTCATTACTAATAATTTGTTCTTTATTCCTCCTTTCTTAAAAAGTGGCATAAGCATCCGAAAGAAAGTTGTATCTGTGTACTATTTATAAAAGCCATATTTTTTAGCAAATGTTGATGGCGACCGAAATAGAAGTCTCAGGGGAAATCTGGCTTAACAAGTTAGTAATGGGTAAGTGTATTTATTAATATGAAGGATAATTGTATTCACACTGAAGAGCGGATACTCTCTGTTTGCTATGAAGTGCTTGGTGTTACTCGAATCTAGAGATTAGTCACTATTGAGAAACTAGAGTTTCTGGTCTTATTAAAATCTGGATAATTCGAGTCAGTATTCTTCATATTAACCACAGCTCGGAAAAATGGTTCTTTTGCCAAGGTTGCTTTTTCAAGTTAGAAGTGGTAATGAACATAGATTATGTACTGCTTTAAAGCGTCACTAACCAGATTCATAAAGGCAAAAAAAAAAAAAATTCTATTCTTTTCTTTTACTTCATTCTATAACTAACAGCTCTGATTTTTTTTCCTGAAGCAAAATAAACAAGGAAGAAAGATTAATTATTAATTTACAAATTGACAGCTTTAGCTCACATCTTTTATTCAGAATAAAAAACTTTGATGTATCCAGATGTATAATGTAAGGTCATGTTTACTGTTAAATCAGTATATTTTTATAGTCAAAACCAGACACAGAACTTGTTCTATTTCTTAATACTCTAATACCGGAGTGTCCTGAAGAATAATTGTAACTCTCTATAAATAAAATTATCCAAGTCACATCCCACTTTTGAACCATTGTTGAGCTTTAAGAGACTTTATTTCTAGGTATGAATGTATGTATCTCTCTTACTTTGCTATATTGGAGCAGGAGTGACTCTTGTTTACAACTGAAATTATTTTTAAATAAGCGAAGGAGATGTGAAATCTCCCAGTTAGAGTTAACCCCTCATATGTATATGTGGAATAAGAAAACAAGAAAAAAAAATATTTGTAAGCATTGCAGTTTCCTTGGCTGTCCTAATATTTAAGGAAATATTATCTGAAGTTACTCCAAATGAGATTATGATATTACTTGGAGGAGAGGTTTAGGTTGTCTTTGGGTCCACCACAGGATAGAACATACAAGATACTGGGTTTATGCCCTTTGAAGGGAACTACAAGGTGAACTAGGGGCCGAGCAAAAGGATGCAGATTTAACATTCATACATTAAGTCAACAAAGAGGCACTGAGTGTCCACACTACATGAAGTCTGTACTGGAGAACAAGGCGAAGAAAATGTAGATGCTACTTTCAAGGATTTCATCAAGAAGAGGAAAGATATAGACCAATAAATTTCCAAATATGGCAGTTGTAATAGGTTAGATGACACAGACAATCATAAGGAAGAACCTTTAAAACAGACTGGACTGACACCGAGAGTTTGAGCCCTTTTGGGTGAGACAGTGGATGGAAGGAGGCCCCCCTTCAACAAGCACACAGAGGGTGGTTTGGGCATGCTCTGCCCCCTCCCCTGGTCTCCAGTTAACCTGCAATGTTGCCCCCTCCCTGCTGCTACCTTCTCTCCTGGGAAAGTGGTCGCAATGAAAGACTCTGAGCAAGCAATGCCCACTTGGGATATTGAGGAGATATTCAGGTGGAGAGCGTGGCTAGGATTTCCAGGAAGAAGAACAACTTTCCAAGGCCAGGGAGCCAGGAAAGAACTGGTCCACTCAGATAACTGAAAGTTATTTGATGTGACTGGGAAAACATGGGGTAAAAATGGAAAGATCAGGCCAAAGAGCTCGAGCAGCGCCATGGTTGATGCCATAATTGATACACCAAGGATTTGACCTTTTTTTTTTTTAAGCTGTGAGGAGCCATTGATGAATTTTAATGTGAGTTACATGAAAAGACACCAAGAATAAACTGCCAATTTTTCACACATTGAGATTACAAAACCTCTTTCTTTGGGATGCTTTAATGGGCTGCCATCTTTGGGTCACTTCGGTTTTGGACATTCTGGGCTTGGGTTGGTAAACTGTGATGGGGAATCTGTGATGTTCTTTCACTGCTATAAAAAATAGTTTAAGCATTGACTAGAATACTTTCTACTGGCTCAGCATATCTACTCTCCACCCTTGCCCTGCTCTGGACCCCGGGGACTGAGCTCATCAGTTGGTCTTCTTTCCCTCTCACTTCTGCTGGATTCTGTCCCAGGAGACATGAGGAGGAGACACAAATCTGGGGAGAGCAAGATCAGAATGTTTACTCCACAGTCCATTCCTGCCCCCTTCTACCATGCTGGCTACCTGTCCTTAGAGGAGTCCATCCCCCTTCCCCCTGTGTTCACTTCCCGCTACCCTTTGCAGACGTGCTTCTGGCCTGTCCATGTACACCTTCCACACTGTGCTCACCTCTGCCACTGTGGACCACCCATGACGCTCCATCCTTGTTGGTGGCTTTCTCATCACTCTTCTCACACTTGCAAGGACAGTCCCTTTGTTATATTCTCTTCCATGCATTTCCAAGTGCCATCTTCTTCCTGCCAACACCCAGACTGCATAGTGACGTCTAATAACATTTCAGATGTCTAAAACATCTGAAACAGCCTAAAACAACAGCAATTTATTGGCTCACAGTTCTGGAGGCTAAGAGTTCTAAATCCAGGTTTTGGCAATGCCCTGCTTCCTCTGAAGGCTCTAAGAGAGGATCTTTCCTTCTCTCTGCTAGTTTCTGGGAGCCTCAGGCCTTCCTTGGTTTGTGGAAATGTAATTCCAATCTCTGCCTCTGTCTTCACATGGCTCTGTGTCTCTGTGTCATTACGTGCATTTTTCCTACGTCTGAGTATCTGTATGTCCCTTTTTTTAGAAAGACACCAGTCATATTGGATTAAGGCCCATCCTCCCTAATTACCTCATCTTGATGTGATTAAATTAAATTTGCAAAGATCCAGATCTGAATAAGGTTGCATTCACAGGTACTGAGGATTATATATATGTATGTATTATGTATATGTATACATATACATATTATGTATATGCATATATCTGTATTATATATATATATATATATGTATATGTATATGTATAGTGTGTGTGTGTATGTGTGTGGCAGGGACATAATTCAACCTATAACATACGCTTTTCTTATTTATTATGTGAATTGCTTATTGTCTATCTTCACAGGCCAAGAGTTCGTATTTTCTATAGTAGGGATCTTGACCTCCTTTGTTTCCTAATCGGAGTGTTTAAGTTCGCTGATCAAGTATCTAAGGTTGTGTGGATACATAGGGGGCACTCAACAGATATGTGTTGAATGAAGGGAAAGTCTGAATAACAGGCTGTTTTACAGGTAAATGTGAATGGAATTTTATGCAGCATGGAAAAAGAAATATCTCTGAAGCTCTGGTTTGGCAACCTTAGGTTTTGAACAGCAAACACTTTGTTAAGATTTAAAAAGACACCAAACCATGAGCCTTTCGCTGACAAAGCAATACCTCACTGGACAGGTGGGGATCCACGTTTTATTCTCATGATTTATTTTCTGTATTTTACAACATGTTCATGAGATTTGAAATATTTATTTTTAAGCCAATCCCTGTTACATCTTCTGAATATCAGACCTGGGATTTGACTCTACGGCAAAGGGTTGATGTCTACCTTGGGGAGTGGAGGAGACGGGAGGGCAGGTGCAAACCTCTCTTTGAGCAGGCTTTGGCAATAAAGGGACGTGAGGTGCAGTGGGACCAGTGTGGCGCTGGCCTCACTGCTGTCCTCCAGCTCCGGGTCATAAGTGGCCTAATGGAGCTTAGCCCAGCACCTCTCTGCCCATAACTCGGTGACTGTTGCGGCACGTGGATCCAAATCACCCATCCCAGGACTGCGGGTGCATCCGGATCCCTTCATGGGTTCCAGGGCCAGCTGTTGGAACGTCTCTTCGTTTCAAATTGCTGCCCAACCCCTCCCGCATTTTCTTCCCTTCTGGGCTACTCAAGCTTTCCAGGACTTAATACATCAGCTTGCTCTTCACACTGTCCCTGGATGATTCAGCCAGCTACAGAGGAGCAGGAGCAAACAGCTGTCATATATGTTAATGAATCCCAAATTGCACATAGTACAGATATAAACCAGGTCCCTCATGTACAGGCATGTCATGACTGTCCATATTCCAGTAGGGCCTGGATTCTCTAGTCTTTTTTTATTATTTATTTATTTATTTTTAAAAATTTTATTATTATTATTTTTTGAGAGAGAGAGCAGGGGAGGGGCAGAGAAGGAGGGAGAAAAAGAATCCCAAGAATCAGGCTCCCCACTGTTAGCACAGAGCCCAACACGGGGCTCAAACCCACAAACTGTGATAACACAACCTGAGCCAGAATCAGTTTGGATGCTTTACCAACTGAACCATGCGGGCGCCCCTGGATTCTCTAGTCTTGAACATGTGGTTATTTGACCAAGATGCATCCACTGGGCCTTCATACACTTCCTTTAGAGGCTGGCAAGTAATTTCAAATATTTGGGAGTAGCTCACATCAGTTACTAAACCAGTGGAAAAAATCTATCATTTGAAAGTAAAAACATATCCATGAAAACACTTAGAATAATTATTATACATTCATAAAAATTATATAATAATATATAATATGTAATATGCCACATATATAACATTATAGATAACAGTATACATAGTATAATGACATATATAATGCAAGTCTATATGGTTTTATATAACATATAATATTATTGGATTATAATGCTAATTCCATTATTTCATCATTAATCCTCCGAAAAAGGATTTCTTTTTGACATTAGACACACAAAAAAATATTAGCAGGTGAATGCCAGGTGATAGAAGTTATTTGAAGTGTCCCAATTCAGTAAGAGATTGTTGTCAAAATACATAAGGGTTCCTGCACACCAAAAATAACGCCTAAAAGGACAACCACTCCAGTAGAAATAGGCCAAATATAGATCATAGCCACTTTTAGAAGAAATAACTCAAAAAGCATTAAAAAAATCAGATGAAAAGCTCAATGTTTTAAAAACTCAGTAATGTAAATTTAACCCAAACGAGGCATTACTTAACATCTATCGCCCTGGCAAGAAGCAGACAGCAGAGCAAGGTCAAGGGTGGGAGTGGACAAGGTGGCAATGGCAGTGTGGGCTGCTGCAAATGTGCTGGGGAGCCAGCTGCTGTGGATGCCCACCCTACTATGACCCTGCATTCCTGCCCTGGGCATGTGTCCCAGAGAAAGTTTCACTCAGGTCCATGGAGGCACTCTTATGAAAATCTTTGTTTTAGTGCTTTTTAGGATGTTAGGGAACATGTGGGAGGCTTTCAACCCTTGCTGCAAAAGTGGGTCAGTAGAATACGGTCAGTGAACACCCTAGAGCAGGGGTAAGTAAGCAAACTTGTTCTATAAAGGGCCTGGAGGTAAATATAGTGAATCCTTGGTTGGCGAGCATAATTTGTTTCAGAAACATCCTTGTAATCCAAAGTACTCGTGTATCAAGGCGAATTTCAAGACCATTGGCTCATTTGTGATCATGTGACAAATTTGCATCACATACTACTCATATTGCAAGACATCGCTCGTTTATCAAGTTAAAATTTATCAGAAATGTTTGCTTGTCTTGCGGAACACTCACAGAACAAGTTACTTGCAATCCAAGGTTTTACTGTATTTTCAGCTTTGGGAGTCAGGAGGTCTCTCTGGCCATTGCTCAACACTGACAGTGCAACATGAAAACAGTCCTGTAGACATGACCCAAACGAATGGATATGGGTGTGCTCTAATGAAATGCCGTTTACAAAAATAGGCAATGGGCTGGATTTAGCCTGGACTACAGTTTGTCCATTCCTATCTGACTAAATCTGTTTATAAAATTTGTTTTAAATATATACACTTGGTAAAAAAAATAGCAAAAGTAAATATAATAAAAGATCCACATCAATCACATATGAATGACTCCTTGTGGGGAATGGAGAAAAGGATAAGGATGATATAAAAAAAGAATAAGAGAGGCGCACGGGTGGCTCAGTTGGTTAAGTGTCAGACTCTTGATTTTGGCTCAGGTCATGATCTCATTGTTCATGAGATCGAGCCCCACATTGGGCTAAAAGCACAGAGGCTACCTGAGGGTCTCTGTCTCTTCCCCATTTGTGTGCGCACACACACACACTGTCTCTCAAAATGAAATAATCATTTTAATAAAAAGAATAAGAGACAAACCATAAGAGACTCTTGGATACTGAGAACAAACTGAGGGTTGATGGAGGGGGTGAGAAGGAGGGGAAAGTGGGTGATGGGCATTGAGGAGGGCACCTGTTGGGATGAGCCCTGGGTGTTTTATGGAAACCAATTTGACAATAAATTATATCAAAAAGAAGAAGAAAATAATTCATAGCAACAACAACAACAACAACAAAGAATGAGAGGTGAACGAGTGATGAAAATTAACGGAGAAATAGGGAACATCATTAACTCAAGATTTTGTATTTACATGTAATTTCTGTTTTTCTAAACAAGGGAAAACAAGCTACAGTGTCGAACAAGGAACTTTGATTTCCTCACGACTTCAAGAACCGGGGTACTGCGTAAGTGCAGCTGAGTGCCTGCGGTGGGCTAACATGAAATGTGGGCTGGTGTGATGTTGTACCTAACTGCGGCAGGGAATCACGGCACTTCGTGCAGTCATTTTTAGTGCCTTTTTTTTTTTTTTTTTTAAATAAATGGCACTAGATAAAAATAGCTTTTTTTCCTCCCTTGATCAGGAAATAATGATTTGAAAAATGCCCAAGGGGAGAAGAAAAGTGTCAAGCTGCATGTACAATGGCTTAAATCGTTCAAGATACTACCTCTGATAAAGAAGAAATAGGGCTCTGTCTTACAAGGAAACCCTGTCCATACAGGAGATGGAATGAAGGATTAACGTGCAACAATGGTTGAAAGCAAGGGATGGGAGTCAATTTGGGATTCATATCCTGGATCTTCCACATTCTAGCTGAATTACTTCACCTTTGCCAGTCTCTATTTCCCCATGTTAAGATAAAGATAACTTGAAGAATTGTTTTGAGACTGAGAAGCTCATTTTTAAAAATAGGATGAGCACACAGGTATTCCTCTTCTCGTGGAAGATATATTAATGGCTTGTACGAGTAGTAACTCCTCATTTCTGTCTCCATGTTTCCATGCAAAGATTATATGCTCATTAACAGAGAGATGATCATTGCCACAAAAGTGTAGGGTATTTTCTGGAAGAACTACCAATGTATTGTCTTGAACCCCAAAGCATCTAAATAGAAAGCATCCCAGTTCCTGTAAAATACTCGTAAGGCATTTGCAAAAGAGATTAACTAAAAGAAAAGGCAACACCAACGAACTCACTAACTAATTAGAAAATTAGCAAAATGCAAAGAAGCACACCATGATGGTGGAAGGTCACCCGGGGTCATACATGACTCCTCTGACTCAAAAATTATGTAACAAGATGCAGACTTTGTCCTCTGCTTTAGTCCTTTCCAGACTGCAAGACTTGGAGACAATGTTTGCTTTTCTTAAAGATTCATCCACAGCCGATTGCCAGCGTCTTTTGGCACTGAGACAGGTAGTGACACACATCATCCACCAAGCCTCCAGTGAAATGATAGGTGGTTCGGATAAATAGGATTTATGCAAAGTCTCATGTTTCCCAATCAGTTCTAAATAATGTATATACTTTTGTTCTCACGTGAAATATTCATTTCATCTCTAAAATTCTTTCTTATTAAATTGAGAGTTTATTAAAAGCAAGCTTGGAGATTATGTGCAAGGTGTGAATAATAAACAGTGAATACATATTCTTCATGCTCACCATCTCAATTCAGGGAAAATGACATAGTCATTGTGTGACATTGGCCTGTGGGCCCCTCTCCAGTCTTTTTCTCTTTTCTTCCACCTTTGCAAATATTCCAGATCCTGAGAAGGGCTGTGTTTTTTGTTCCCTTGTCTTCCTGTAGGAAGATTTTACCACCTATAGTTCTATTTTTTAATTTTTGTGATTTCAAACTTCATATGAATAGATTAAATCACTGCATCTTCTTCCAGGACTTGACTCTTCACTCAATATCATTTTTTTTTGTTGTTGTTTCATAGATGTTTTTTGCGGGCAGCTTTAGTTTACTTTCCATGTGGAATGATTTTCCTTTGTGACAATACACAACAGTCTATCTATCCCTTCTGTTGTTAGCTGATATTTGTGTGGATTTCAGTCTTCTGCTGTGCCCTGATAAATATTTTTGCACATATCTTAATGCACTTGGAAAAACATTTGTTTCGAGTATGCACCGAGCAAGGGGATTTTGTCCTCATAAATTGTGCAGATCTTTAACTTGATTAATAATATCAAGTCATTGTCCAAAATGTACCAATTCACAAGCAACTTGTAGGCATTCTAATTGATATTTATCCTCATCAAAACTTATTGTCAAAAATTTTCTTTTGTCTCAAATGGAGGGTGTGAAATAGTATTTCATTTCCATTTTAATTTTCATTTCCATAAATATTAATGAATTCTTTTGTTAAATCTATGAGTCGTTTGAGTCTTTTTGTTTTTTAAAGATGCTTTTCAGATATATTTCATTGGACCATATGCCTTTTTAAAATTTATTTGTATGAATTATTTAGATATTCTGAATTCGAGTATTTTGTCAATTAGATGGCTGCCAAAACTACCTCCCAATCTGGGACTTGTATTTTTACTGTTTTTATAGATTTTTCTTAATGAACAGAAGTTACTGATTTTTATATAGGGGAATTAATCCTTTATTTCCTTGATAATGTGAATGTTCTCTGTTTTTAAAGAAAAGTTTTCTACCTCAAAGTCATAAAAACGTTCTTGTATACGGTTTTCTAAAATAGTTTTTTTAGTTTTGTCTCTTACATTTAAATCTTTAATCTGACTAGAACGTATTTTTTATGTGTGGAGTGAGAAGACATTTGTCCAATTTCATATATTTCCACATGAATAGTTTTCCAGGACCATGAATTGTAAAGTCTCTTCCTTCCCTACTGACACATAGAACCAATTCTGTAATAAATCAAGTCTCCATATATTTCAGGGGCTGTGTCAGCTTGATTGATTGATTGGTTCTTGATTTACTTGTTTGTTTTTCCATCGGTAATATTCAATCTCATGTCAATACGCATCCTGCCTTAATTACTACACATTTTTAAATAATTCTTTATATATATGAAAGCATTTTCACTCATTTTATTTTTCTTATTTGGGAATATCTCAAGTCTTTAGCTCTTCTACATATATGTTAGTATCAGCTTGTCAGAGTCAAGAGGAAGAAAGGAAGGACAAGAGAGACAGGAGGGAAAGAAATTCAGATATGACATTTGAATTGATGTTTCACTAGCTTTATAGATCTCTTTAGGGAATAGCACAATTGCCAGTTTTACAATACCAAGTCTTACTAATTTCTATTTACCTGGGTCTTTTAAAATGTCTTTCAAAAGGGTTTTATAATTTTCTCACTGTTCTATTAGATTTATTCCAAGCTGCTTGAGACTATCATAAACTTTGTTTTCAAAATCATATTTTCAATTATTTGCAGCTGGTGTGTATAAACACAATTGATTTTTGTACATTGATTTTATGTCTAGCAACTCAAACACTCTTAGTAATTCTAATAATTTTTATGCAGATTGTTGACAGTTTTCTTCTAACAATTTCTGCATAGACTGTTTATGGTTTTCTAAGAATACAGTCATATCACTGGCAGATGATAAGGGCTACTCTCCCTCTTTCTTAATGATCAAGAATTCTTTATCTTTTTCTCACCACGCTATTCTGTCTAGGCTCTGTGTAAAGTAAGAATTGTTCATCATGGGCATATCGGTCTTTGTTATGACCCTGGAGACATGCTTTCAGCAGTCGGCCAATAAGGATCATGTTTGCTCTATGTTCAGGATATATACCCTTCTATTTTAACTTGTTACAAGTTTTTGTCAAGAGTAGAGGTGTAGATATGTTTATTGGATATGAATTTTGATATTTCCCATCTATGAACTAATCATATTATTTCTCTCCTTTTATACTTTAATTTGGGAAGTCATACTGAACAATTTTCTAGTATGAACAGTCTTGTCCTGTTGACTATTGCTAAGGCCTCTGTAAGATTCGTTCTATTTGATCAAGTACCGGGCTCTTCTTCGCATTTGTTTGATGTGACCATGCTGGTGATCTTTAACACATTCCTGGATCTGTTTAGGATTTTTGCCTCAGTGGTGATGAGAGTTGCCTAGAACTTTCTTTCACTGTCTTTGTTGAGTTTCAGTAGCTTCTGTTAGTGTCAGAGAATTCGTTGTAGGATTACTTCCTCATTTATGCTCTGGACTGATTTATGGAAGGCTGCCATGGTTGTTTCTGTGAAAATTTGGTAGAATTTCTATTAAACTTCCTGGTGCGCACACACATACACACACACATTTCTTCTTGGGAGACCACTAATTGTGTAACATTTGCCCAAGGTATTTCCCTTTAACTAGGTTTTCAAATTTACTGCCATAATGTTGTTTAGATTATCCTCTTAATAACTAGAAAATCCCTTCTGTGCCTTCATTACACCTTATTTTCAACTCCTAGCTTCATTCGGGGGCTGCAGGCACTTCTGTCTGATCTTGAATTTCTTACTACCTGGGTCCTGAACCTCTTGTCCATCCAGACTCTGTCCTCTTGTCCACACTCTGGCTGCTCCCGGTCTGCTTGTCTAACACCTAACTGCTGACTGAAACCTGGAGTCCCCACTGCTTGGCTACCCTCTCTTAAGGAGGTCCCTCTGTCCATCCTCTCCAGCAGGGCCCTCTTCGGGCTGAGTCTCCTCTGAGGCCCACAAACTCTCTGGAACCAGTCAATATGCAGTATCAACACCTTTCTCAGGATAATAGATTTCATCAGCAGGTGTAGGGAGTGACCTGATGTGTTTCATTTTCTTCCTTTCTTGGACTTCTCCTTCATGAGTGCTGAGAGTGGACAGGCATGGCTTGGAAGGAAAACTCAGTCCAGGCTCCTATTAATTTTCCATGTTTCACTCCAATAGTGTGGAACCCTGAGGCTTATAGTGTGACCTCCCTATAGGTCACTCATCCCTGCTCCCCACCTCAGCCTGCACTACTCTGATTTCTCCTAGCGCTGGTGGTGGTTATCTTCCTGGAAACGGTGGACCAATGCCCAGCCTCCCCTGCCCATCCTGGCCTGTGAGTCTCGAGTACCCAGGCAACACCTGGGGATGCCTTGTGGCTCCTTTCCTCAATCCAGGGTGTGAGTTTCCTCCCACAGATTTCAGGGCAGAGGCATTAAGTTCCAAGGCTGGAGCTGCTTCAGTCTTATCCCTTCTGTGTTTGTCTCCACTCTCTTGCTCATACTCACCAGGGAAATAGCTCTTGTTTTTTCAATGTTTATTCATTTTTTGAGAGAGAGAGAGAGAAAGAGCGAGCGGGGGGGGGGACATCAAGGGGGGGGGGGGGCAAAGAATCTGAAACAGGCTCTGTATTGACAACAGAGAGCCCAATGTGGGGTTCAAACCCACGAACAGTGAGATCATGACCTGAGCCGAAGTCAGACGCTTAACCAACTGAGCCACCCAGGAGCCCCAGAAGTAAGCTCTCCTTGAAGGGCATCTTTCTCCCTGTTCTTTTTAATGTTTCCATTTTCCCACAGGATGATCTTGCACTGAATGACTGAAATCATTCGACTTGTTAGGATTCTGCACTTCCAATGGCACCCTCCTCCTGTGTCCAGGATCCACCTAAATGGACTAAGGCTCTGTCAATCTAGACCTTCCATCCCCACCATGCTGTCTTCTTGGAGTCCTCAATCAGAGTCCTGTCTTCCAGCCATGCCAGATGTCCCAAGCTCCTATAAACCCTCTCCGGTCACTTTTTACTTTCCCTCATGCTTATGTCGCCATTGCTTAGGTGTATACTTACTCAGGACACACTGAGCACCTACAGTGTGCCCAAACTTGTGTTAAGCACCAAAGATGCATGGATAAAAAAGAAAGTTGAAGTCTTTGGTGTGGATTAAGCATGTGGCTTTGCGGACAGTCAAGTGCACAGTCACCTTTCATCCTGAGAGTAGCAGTGTGGGTGAGGACAGTGGAGAAGAGCAGCCTTGCAGGGACAAGGGGATTCACAGGAAGGATTTCTACATCAAATGAGGTCAGGGTGAGACCTGAAAGTGAGAGGAGCTGAATTGAAGAAGACAATAGCAGGATAATCAGGTAGCATTACCGTCACGTTTATGGTGAGAAACTCAGTAATGACCGGGAAAAGATGCTTTAACTATGTAATGTGTAAATTAGCATCCACAATATGTGATAGACTCCTAAATATGTGATAGAAAGCAAGCAGCATAATTAAAACAAACAAAAAAACAAAACAAAACAAAACAAAAAAAAAAACAAAAACCTGAGCAAAGAGTATAAGCAGTCAGTTCATTCAAGAGGAAATTTAAATGGTTAATAGAATATTAAAGTGACAACCCTGGGGTGCCTGGATGGCTCAGTCAGTTAAGTATCTGATTCTTTATTTCAGCTCAGGTCACAGTCTCATGGTTTGTGAGTTTAAGTCCCAGGTCGGGCTCTGCTCTGACAGTGCAGAACCTGCTTGGGATTCTCTCTCTCTCCCTCTCTCTCTGCTCCTCTCCTGCTTGTGGTCTCTCTCTCCCTCTCTCCCTCTCTCTCCACCTCCTCTCAAAATAAATAAATAAATATGTTAAAAAAAGGACAACACCTCCCCATAATCTGGCAAATATTGTTAACCTGCTATATTGCCAAAAACAAAACATCTACAACATGAAATATTGAGAGGTATAAGGAATAAATTAAAGCCATCTTATATTCTCATATTACTGGGAGTGGATGTGTATTGGTACAATCACTTTGAAAAAGAATGTGACAGTTTTTTCTAAAAATGAAAATACATGCGTATCATAGCCCAGAAACTTGACTTCTGGATACATTCACACATGCACACAGGGATGTTTATTGAAATGTTATTCGTATCACCAAGAAATAAAAAATAAAAATAAAATAAAAACAACCTCAATTCAATAGGAAAGTGAATAACTAAAATACAGAATACTCACATGACCAAAAACAACAACAAAGCTTTAAAAGAATGGGTTAGATTTAAATGTATGGGTAGGGAGAGAGCTAAAAATCAATTTTTACTGGAAAAAAGAAGTTGCAGAATGATTTAACACCAACTTCCAGTTTTATAGAGTTACGTTTCATTCTGTTTTATAAAATTCCAAATGATCCTGGAATTTAGAAGTTTCTAAGAAAACTATGTCTTGAAAACTAGCATTTCTTTTATTCTTTCCTTCCTTCCTTTTTCTTTCTCTTTCTTTCTTTCTTTCTTTCTTTCTTTCTTTCTTTCTTTCTCTCCTTCCTTCCTTCCTTCCTTCTTTCCTTCCTTCCTTCCTTCCTTCCTTCCTTATCTACCTTCCTTTCCTTCCTCCCTTCCTTCCTTCTATCCTTCCTCTCTTTCTTTCTCTCTTTCTTTCCTTCTTTCATTTGTTAGTTGGGGGAGTTGTGGTTGGTTACAGAGTTGGAGGCTGGTGAGTGATTTGCTGCAGGGAAACCATCAGCAGAGATTTGGGTTAAATATTCATTTACATTTTGGAATGCTTTGGCTCTTTCTCATAGCCATCATTTCAAAATGAATCAAAAAAAAAGTCATTTGTATTACTACTTTTTATCTTCTTTTAAAAGCCAGAATATAAGCATAAAATTGTTCAATGTTATTTGCAGTGCTAAGGAAATCAAGAAACAGCTTTATCTAAAGTTTATGAGACTTGAAGAAGGAAAAAGAGGAGATAAAATTTTGATAAATTTTTGATAACTTTTGACCAAAGTTCAGAGATACTTGCCCAGTTCTATGTGAAATTTATCTTGGTCAATCTTTTAGTTTCCCTCTCTTCCGATGAATACATAGGTCCACATATTTCTTGAAACATCTTTCAGCCCATTCTCCCTCCAGAGAGGGCCTGATTGGATCTTTTTCATTAGTCATGGAGGAAGGAGTCTAGGCATATGCTTTCAAAGGGTCAGAAGCCTTTGGAAATGGGTAATGCGTTTCTCGTCCTTCTACATGACATCAGAATGCAAAACAGTGTCTGGTACTGGTCTAGTCGTCTTTAAAGATAATTATATTGGGATGACAAATCAAAATCTTCAGGGAGAAACTTCTAAAGCCCACTCTTAAGTATGTAAACTACTTATAAATGTAGCCAAGAAAAATACAAACATGATTAAAGTGTGCTGATTTATAATTATGAAGATGATATTAATCAATCAAATAATCAGGAGATATTCGACCATAATCACCTTTTGAAACAGAACAAGAATGAACAATTACTAAATCCTTGCAATAAATGAAGTCCATTACATGTTACCACATTTAATTTTCCTCCAAACAATCACAGTAAAAAAGGTTAATTATCTCATTTTATGTCAAAGAAAACAAAGGCTGGAAAGGTTAAATAAATTATTCAAGGGCTGCATCTAAAACCCTATTCCTTTTACATGATACAGTCTTCCCCATGGGTCTCAGTGTAATGCTGGAGTACAGAAGAATTTGTAGGTTTCCTCTTGAGGCTCAGAATCTCATTGGAGAGACAGTAACTATCATGTCTAGCAATGACGGAAGCCACCCATAGCCTGGTTCCAAAACAGGGAACAAGAATTCAATCAGGGTATTCAGGAATGGTGTTTGAAATTGACCCGGGAGATTAGGATTTCAACTACTTGAATCTGTTCTCAAATGTCTACAAGATAGGCTTACAGAAGCAGTATTTCAGAACACATTCCATACTCCATAATATCATTTCATCTTAGGTATCAAAATTGGCAAAGAACTGTAGACTCTGCCCATTAGTCTCATCATGAATATTGTTTTGCTTTTCCTTTGCCTCCAAAAGTGTTTCCATAATTATGAAAAGAAACTTCTTGAAGTGGGTTTTAAAGATCTATGTTCTAACACAAAAGGGTCTGATTTGAATTCACATATTAGTATAATTATGTGTGCACCTTAAATTTCCAGAGATAGCTAATATGAAAACTATTAATATAATCATTTAAAACTTTCTAAAACCAAGGTAGCAGAATGCATTCTGTCATTTCATTAATGTCCCTAGGATTCTGGACTGAGGCTTCTCCCAATTTCCTATTCTCAATAGGACTGTTACAGTGATCACTCAAAATCGCTATTATGGCCATGCCGGATTGTGGGAGTGTCACCGAGGCCTCACGGAAGTGATTCAGTGGCCATCCTGAGAGCATTCAGAGGAAGGCCATGATTTTTACCTGCCAGTTTCATGTCAGTATCTCTTCAGTAGCGTAAAGCTAAAGAACAAAAACTGTCATGCAGGTCTGTGAGTGCGAACCTGCTGGTCAGGCGGGGCTGGACTTTAGAGGAAAGAAAAGAGCCAGCTTTAAAAGCAGAATTGGGGGGCGCCTGGGTGGCGCAGTCGGTTAAGCGTCTGACTTCAGCCAGGTCACGATCTCGCGGTCCGGGAGTTCGAGCCCCGCGTCGGGCTCTGGGCTGATGGCTCAGAGCCTGGAGCCTGTTTCCGATTCTGTGTCTCCCTCTCTCTCTGCCCCTCCCCCGTTCATGCTCTGTCTCTCTCTGTCCCAAAAATAAATAAACGTTGAAAAAAAAAAAAAAAGCAGAATTTGCATGCCAGCCTTCTGATCAGGCCAGAACACATACATAGTCTGAGAGTCCACAAGCCAAGCTGTCTAAGAAAAGCCTCAAAATCCAGGGTAAACTCCTGTGGAAGTCAGAAAGTTCAGGACGGCAAGAGTACTTCCATCTGAGGTGTCACAGAAGACAAAAATTCTAAATTTCAAGAAAGTACAGCTGATTGTCTGCTGGCCCAGGAGCAGAGGCAGTAGAATGGACCTTGCTCTAAGTCAGAAATCACTCATTTTACCTCCTCTGTGTGCCCTGTTGGCTCTGTAGACCCAGGAGACATAGTCATGTGTGTGCTCAGGATAACACTAAAGGCCAGGTAATGTAATCTCTGTGGAAATTTCAGTAATGGACGTTTACCTACGCTTGGTGATTTAGTTAATGTTTGGTTTGGATATCCTCTTATAGATATTGTGATCTATAGATCTTATAGATATTGTGATCTATAGATCTTATAGATATTGTGATCTATAGCACTTGGCAGAGTGTATATAAAGAGCACTTGTATTTTTTCTAAACATTCCAAGGGTGCAAGATTGGTCAAGAGTTTGAGCCTTTCTTCTGAGGTGCCTGGGTGGCTCAGTTGGTTAAGCGTCCGACTTTCAGCTCTGGTCATGATCTCATGGTCTGTAGGTTCAAGCCCCACATCGGGCTGTCTACTGTCAGTGTAGAGCCTCCTTCAGATCCTCTGTTTCGCTCTCTCTCTCTGCCCCTAATCCACTCTCGCATGCTCTCTCCCTTTAAATAAACATTTAAAAAAAGAGAGAGAGAGAGAGAGAGATTGGTCAAGAGTTTGAGACAAACTGAACAGAATAGACTGAAGATTCCTCGGTCAACTTTGCAGGATGGTAATAAGATAGTTAATGCTAACAGGCACTGGACAGATCTAGGGCCAAGCCAAGCCTTGTGACCTTGGTCAAGTAACTTAAATACTCTGAAATTGTTTTCCTTATAAAACCAAGACAATAATGCCTCATTCATAATTAGTATTAGGAGGAGGCAATGAGGTAATTTATGTAAATCCCCTGTCACGGTTTACCATTGTCTGCATTCAGTACATGGTGTGTTCTCTTGTAATGCCAGCGGTTATAGCAACTGGAACAGTACACAGATGGCCTACATTGCAAGACACTTTGTGATAGGAAGGAAAACCCTGTCTATATAACTTTTCCATGCTGATAATCTTCCCTTCTACTTCTTTATCATTCCTTTCTCTTCCACTATGGGGCTAGACAGCTTTGCCAAGCTCTGTCTGTGTGTTAGATAGATCCCGGAGGCCCAAGTCAGCCAGTGGGGATGGTTACATGAAATAGCAAAGTGAGAGAAAGCTGCAAGACAGAGACCACCAGTGTCGCAGGGCTTTCCTGACCCAAGAGTAGTGTCAGAGATCTGGGAGCTTGATCTTGAATCAGGATCTGTTCCAGGGAGTACCCTAGGAGATCAAAAGCAAACGCCTGGACCATAACAGGCCACAGAAACCACGAGGATGCCGGAATGGGGTGATGTAGAATTCCAATCAGGCTCCAACTCTTTTGAAGTCACAGCAGGAGCAATGACAACAAAATACTATCCAGTTGTCACATCAGTACATATTAAACATGAACAAATGACTAGATTTTTTCAACTTGTCAGTGTTCATATAGATTCAGTCCAAGTCTGTTTGGCAAATCTAGTATTGAGTATCAAATGGCATTCATTCACATTTTCCTGGTGCACTACATTTACTCCCCAATTAAAATTCCATTTAAACAAACCGGAATGCCTTCCTAACACATTGTACTGACTCCAAGGAACTAGACTCTGTGACCCACTTCATCAAAATGCACTTGAAAAATTCTGTCTGGAGCTCTCAGACCAATGCTATGCAGTAAAGGTTTTATTTTCTTCATTCTGCCTTTTCTCTTCCAAGGCTTGACTTATAACCACTTGAGATAGAGCTAAAGCTGACAGAGAAAGTGAAAATCCTCTGCCTTCTTGCCCGCAGGAAATGCTTGGCAGGAGATTTCCAGGCTGTGCTGTCATCAAAGCTAAACTTAACCTTGTTCAGGAAAAGAACCCTTCACTTTCAAACCAACTCCTTGTCAGACCCATTCAACTTGCCGAGTACAATGTTGGGGGAGAAAGGAAGGAAAAATAGCAATGAATGCATTTCAGTTTGAGGTTATTGAGTCTTGAAATGATGACTTCTCATGTTTTGCAATGACATTAAAGTTAAATGTCTTGGTTCATGGGCCCTTACCATTCCCTTCATCTCCATTAATCTTTGCTCACAGTTTTGAAATATACCACTTCCTGTCTTGAGCAATGAAATGAAATTTTCCCAGGGTTATAATTGCTTTCCAGTGTGTCTTTTCTCATGTTATTTGATTGCTAAAGATTTCCTCTAAAATGGGAGATATTTAGTGAACACAATACAATGCATTTTCCTGCTATTTTTAATCTGTTCATGCATAATTTGAAGGGTTGGGTATGGGGAAAATGGAAATTGAACTCATCTGACCGTGACAGATTTGCAAACTCTGAATACAACTCAAAACTTTATTGATGCTTTTGAATTACAGCACCAAGTACCTGGACATGTCCATAGAACATCTACAGCATTTTATGTCTTCATAGCTACAGCCAACATTTGCTTAAGAGTCACAATTGTAATTCAGGATTGAGCAAGGAGAGCATTTTACAAGGAAAAGTAGAACATGCTGAAGCATTTTGCCTGGAACAAGCTTTTTATTTTTAGCCTGTCCCCAAAAAAATCATTATCTAGAGGCCTGAAATGTCTCAAAAAATCATTATATTTGAGTGCCTGGTAGGTCATATCATAGAGTCGAGGATCAGATGATATTTGGTATCAAATGGGTAAGCTGTCTGGACCAGAAAAACAATTGGTAGAATGGATTGTCTGTTAGAATCTACCCCTTCCTTTGTCTTCTGATGAGTACACATTCTCCAGAGAATGTTTAACAAACGGCACACCATACTGTGGTTCAGTAAATTATATCCAGTATTTTTATTGAGTTATATAAAAGATAGCACTTCCAAAATTAGAATCTGATAATCTGAGGGGCTCAGAATAATTGATATCTGTGTGCATGTAGTAAATGAAGATCTCTCTACTTCTGCAGCTTGGGTATATTTTGTATGAGTAATGGCATACAAAATGATGGCAAAGATGGAAGGGCCAGATTTGATACTTAGCTCTGAACTCTGCCTGGTTCCCTCTCTGCCAGCGAGAAAATTCTTTTTATAAGAGAATAAACACATAAAGTAGAGCCATCCATCATCAGTTAAAGGGAACCAGCTGGTAAATTGGGGACCACCAATGCCAGTTTATTGGCCATTCCTGCCTAACTCCCATGTTCAAATATTAAAAAAAAAAACTATGTCAAGAGAGGCCTAGTCATAAATTAAGGGGGATGATCACTGGGAACTGGAAATTTTTTTCACTTCAAAATGTTAGGATTCAAGTTTAGTGCATTCTCTAAACATTATTTCCTTACTCAAAAATCTATACAGGGACTTACTGGATAATCATAATGTTATAGTTACCATTGATTGAGCACTTTCTATGTTCCAAGCATTATTTTCTCTGTTGGCTGTTCATAATAATCCCAAATTTGTCACAGTACCCCTGTTGAAAACAGGCATCACCATTGGCATTTTCCAGGGAGGGAAACTGCAGCCCAGAGAAGTTAATGGATTTCCCTAAATTTACCAAGTAAGTCAGTAGAACAACCAAATACACGAGCAGGGTGATGGAACCCACAGCAGTAATGTTTTCACTCTACTTGATACTTGAACACTCATTGGACTTACACAGTTAGGCTTCTGTCTGTATTTCCTGTTCTCTGAAACTTGCTTTCTTTGCCTGTAGAATTGGGGTCGGGGAGATGCTTGAGGCTAGAATAAGTACTTTGGGGAGAATAGCTAATGCCTGTGTGTCATTGATAACTATGCCCCTCACCTGTTAGATGGCCACCGTTATAGCTGTCCTACTTGCCTGAGACATGTTCTCCCCAAATATCCAATGAAGAAGGTATTTGGAAATCACACACATATAAAAATAGTAATGACGACCTCATCAAAATTCTCTTCAAGTACTCAGTTTTTCTTTCACTCCTTTATGTGACTTGGGTAAAGACTTTATTGTTGCCCAGACATTTCCCATTTTTGAAAGCTGTCTAGTTCCTACTCAGATTTTTAACCTGAATTTAAGACCGTCCTCCATGTATCTAAAATTCTACTTAACAAATAATTATTGAGCAACTGATGTGTGATCATCGCTGTGAAAGGCAATGAAGATAGGAAGTAAGATATGGTCTCAGTTCCCAAAGAGCTTGATGTCTCATATGCAACAATATCCTCAAAACAAAAACCCATCAGTGAGCTAGGTACTCCTACTGACAGGAAGAAGCATTTCTATCTGATGAGATCTAGACATGCTTCTGGGAGCATTTGCATTCTGTGCAGGGAACAGGATTTGATGGGTGGGGAAGAGGAAGGTGATGTGGAGGGCATACAGGACATACTAAAATACGGAAGGGCACACAGGTGTGACACGGCGTGTCCAGAAAGCTGTCAAGAAATTGGCAGTTCTGAGCACAGACTGACAAATAAGGAGTGCCAGAAGATAACAACCAACAATCTGATTACGAATGGAAATAGAGAGGCAAGGAGCTAGAATTTTATTCTGAAATCACGGGACAACTATCTACCTCAGGTCAGCGTGATGTTGCTTTTTTACTGAATATAGTAGTCACTACTCACTTCTCTCTTTGGACAATTAAGTATCACTTGATAACATTATATGACTTTCCATGCGAGACATATATTCATGTATATATGAAATGTATGTTCATATATATATGCCACTATTTATTATAGTTATCTAAAGGAAAGGTGAGGAGTGTTAACTCTCCTTTGGAAATCATTTTAACGTGGCCATTTGTCTCTGTTTTGCTTGATTTAAATTTGTTAATTTTAGAAACTGACTTGTGAGCTTACGTCTCTAGAATAACAAAATAGCCAAAAATCTTGACATTATTCTTTATTCTTACCTCCCTTTTAATTCACCAAGCAATGATGATTTTTCTATAATATACCTCAATTCCCTTACCTGTGTCCAATGCAATTGCCATCGTTTAAGTTCAGGCTCTTATTATCTCTTCTTTACTATTTCCATAGGCCTGGATTGGTTCTGTCTTTCACACTCACTGACTTCCCCTATCCTTACTCCATGCATGCACACACATATTTGTCCCATTCTCTATGCTGCAACTAGAATACACTTTCCAAAATACAAATTGGTGAGCCTCTCTCATGCACAGCACGGTTCCTTGGCATTTCAAGCTTATGATCTCAAAACACAAATAGGGCAGTCCCTATTTTTTAAATATGTGTGTTTTTTTTAAATAAATCAAATATAAGGACTAGCAAGAAATCCAAATATTTTCTACAGCCTTATTCTTTGTAATGCATATATGAGCAATACTTTATGTTCTTCTTAAGAATTCCCAGCATAATGGAAGAGACAGCATGATGCCTGGCACTTTGGGCTTAAGAAATGTTATTGAATATAAGAAAAAAAAGCGGCAAAACTTAGAAAGTGTGCCGTGTTTGGTCTTGGAGGAAAAGTAATGCATAAACAGAATAGCTCTTGGTACAGAATTATCCTAAGAGCCCTGAAAGGCTGATAAAGAAACAGTGTTAAAACCATCTGGATGGGAAAAGTCTAAAATATATAATAAAGGGTATAAGAAATGTCATTTTTCAAATGCAGTGACTGGAACTGGAGATGAGGAACTTGAAACTAAGGAAGAAAGAATGGCAGCAAATGAAGGGAATTAACGTGTATCCAGTTATGTGCCAACCACCGGGTTAAATATTTTACATGAATTGTCTCTTTTTGTTCTCATAACAAGCCTATGTACACTTATTATCCCCATTATATATAGAGAAAACTGAGATTAAATAACATCCCAAAGGACATATAATTAGTAAGCTGCGGAGTCAGGATCTGAATTCAGACTGGGCTGGAATCCAGTGTCTGGGCTCTTTCCAAATATATTAGTCTCCAACTGGTCCAGAAAGAACACACACACACACACACACACACACACACACACAGCCACATTATGATCTTGAAAGACTACTGCTCTGTGTCTGTGCTGTCATTATTTTCTCATCTACAAAGATCAATAAAGATCAATATTTGTTCACATTATCAGTACATGTTTATCCCATCCACTCATAAATGGTTGGCGTTGACCTCATTGGGTTGTGCTGTGAGCCAGCTGGCCAGTTTCCAACACAAGCCTATCTTTTTTAATCAGGCATTTTTCCTCAATTCCAATGGGCAGACTGATGACACACAGAGATGTTAGTGTTTCCTTTAGAAACTCCGTGCCTATATCCATTAAAGATGAAGAGTGTTTTACAAATGTCTATGGATTGATTGATCTACACTTTAAAATCATGGTTTCTGGAGTAACTAGAATTTCCAGTGTAATTTAGAACTACTTGATGCAGGATCCTGAGCAGCTATTGGAAGTCTGGATTCACTGTATTCAAAGAAAGAATAGGTATCTACTGAAAAAGATACAGCTCTAGAAAAGACATTCTCAGCTCTGATGAATACTGAGTTGGCAGAAGCGTTATCTTTATAATTCGTCAGTTGTCTTCATTCCTTCATCTTAATATTCCACCCATAATTCTTTAAGCAATGCACTTTTAAAAGTAAAAAGACATCATCTTTACTTTTAGTTTTTTAAACCTGTGGTCTTATTTTTCTCATGTTCTCAATCTTCTTCATTCTATATATCCCATTCATTCCATTTTTAGCCTTACTTAAAAACCTAATAAATTCCAAATCTGATTGACACTGTACTTTGCAATGATGTGTGCATGTGTGTGTTGTGTATGTTGTAAGTAATGCTGATAGGTGCGTTCTGTGTAGAGTGTTGATAGGTGGGGATGGGAAGAAGGGAACAGGGGTGTATGGAAACAAAGTTGGATTTAGAAATTTTTTTAAATATGAAATTTATTGTCAAACTGGTTTCCATACAACACCCAGTGCTCATCCCAACAGGTGCCCTCCTCAATGCCCATCACCCACTTTCCCCTCCCTCCCACCCATCAACCCTCAGTTTATTCTGTTTTTTTATTTTAATTTTTTTTCAACGTTTTATTTATTTTTGGGACAGAGAGAGACAGAGCATGAACGGGGGAGGGGCAGAGAGAGAGGGAGACACAGAATCGGAAACAGGCTCCAGGCTCTGAGCCATCAGCCCAGAGCCCGACGCGGGGCTCGAACTCCCGGACCGCGAGATCGTGACCTGGCTGAAGTCGGACGCCTAACCGACTGCGCCACCCAGGCGCCCCTATTCTCAGTTTTTAAGAGTCTCTTATGGTTTGGCTCCCTCCCTCTCTAACTTTTTTTTCCTTCCCCTCCCCCATTGTCTTCTGTTAAGTTTCTCAGGATCCACATAAGAGTGAAAACATATGGTATCTGTCTTTCTCTGTATGACTTCTTTCACTTAGCATAACACTCTCCAGTTCCATCCCTGTTGCTACAAAAGGCCATATTTCATTCTTTCTCATTGCCACGTAGTATTCCATTGTATATAGAAACCACAATTCCTTTATCCATCTATCAGTTGATGGACCGTTAGGCTCTTTCCATAATTTGGCTATTGTTGAAAGTGCTGCTATAAGCATTGGGGTACAAGTGCCCCTATGCATCAGCACTCCTGTATCCCTTGGCACATCTCCAAAGGCAAGGGAATTAAAAGCAAAAATGAACTATTGAGACCTCATGAAGATAAAAACTTCTGCACTGCAAAGGAAACAATCAACAAAACTAAAAGGCAACCGATGGAATGGATTTAGAAATTTTTAAAAAAATAGGTAAAATTTTATTTTTTCAAAGATTGACTTTCCTTTATCATTTCTTCTAAATCCCTCCAAAATCCTAGTCACCACTCAGCTTCTCACATTACAGAAATTTCCAATCCCTTTTACCTTTTTTACCCACCAAAGATTTCATGCCTTCTAGCTAATCCAGCTCCTCTATGAAGGAACATTCATAATCCTATAGGTTTAATAACTTTAGCATACTTGAGTTTAGGCAACCACCAGACTGATTCTTTTGGCGGTCGTCGTTCTTAATCTCTGACTGAAGCTGATCTTAGCAACAGGCACTTTACTCCTGACTCTGCTGGTTGGACCTCAGCTTCTGGTTCTTTTGACCAGCCCGCGACCCCATCAGTGGTACCCTGGCCTTACATTCAGCTGGAGCCTCTTATTTGCTCACAAATCTCTCTTTGTTCTTTCATCTTCATTCTGCCACCTCTGGAAGCCAAATTTAAGGCTGACATACCTAGTAGGACTTGGCGAGAGAAACATGTTGAAAATTGGTTTAGAAATGGCGATTGGATATAGATGGACACGAGCAGGAACCTGGGAAGACGGTTGCAAAAATTGTAACACGGTGTTCGTAAAACCCGAAATAGGATCAAGTAGAGGGCAAGCGAGAGAAAAATAAAAAAATAAAAGTGAGTATAAATCTGAGAAATCTTTCTTTCAACTGGTTTAATCAACAAATATTATTGAACATAGACATAGTCCCAGATACTAAATGGTAGAATAAAATAATATTCTCGGTCAACAAGATGTTTCCTATGGCTTACATTGGCCCTATATCATAGACCTTACACATGAGGGACTCAGGAAACACTTGTTCAGTTACATTAAGTCATTGATAAATTATATTTAAAGTTAAAATAGAAAAATTAAACAGCCAGTTGTGAACTCAATATTCCTAACCTGAGAATCAAAATAATAATAATAATAATAATAATAATAAGCCATCAGTGGCGGTATGGGAGGGAAAGGAGTAATATAAGAGGAAAGCAACCTAAAAAAGCATATTTGCGGCATATTTTGAGTTTGAGCTAATTATGGGACATCCATATGGGGATGTTCTTGAAAATCCAAGAATGGCTAACCTCACACAAGACAGCCAAATGGAAGACTCCCCACTGCCAGTCTGAACGAAATTCCTGCTGTCATTTTAGGGACTGGAAGCCAATTTTCAGACTGACAATATGCAAAGAGTCACGCTGACCTTGGTTCAAAGCCCAGTATAGACATCGACCAGGGTGTGAAATGGACTAAAACCCGTGTAGCCTCCTCATCCATCCACCGTAAATGATGGTCTCCCTCTGGCTGGGCTGCAGTGACTGCTGACAACCCAGACAGACAGCTGCACCAGAGGTGCTGGGAGGATTATGGTGGCCACCCCTGCCCTGCTGTTATACATACTGGGTTTGATTATGGTAGAGTCCTAGCAAGCCACTTATAAGTGAAGGACAGTACCTCCAAGTCAAATGTTACCTAAAATTTTAAGTAGAATTGTTTGTAAAGCTGAGAAAATATCCCAGAACCCTCTTGTGAATTCGTAGACAGGACTAGCTTCTCTTAGCCAGCTGCACCCCATCCGTCATCAATCACTATTGTAGGGCAGCAAGCAATGTGCCCAAGTCCACAGTGTTTGAGTGCTTTATAATTGCTTTAACTATCTTCAAAGCCTGGCAGACACTCTGATGTCTAGAATGTGCGCAAGTGAAAGCTTGTTAAGTGGACAAATGAACGATAACCCCCGCCATTTACAGTTGAGGAATCTGAAATACAGAAAAGGAAAATGAGCGCATGCTCACAGTGAAGGTAAAAGAGGGCCCAGGATTCCTGGATCCGAAGTCAAAGGTCTTTTGCCTGGAATTGTTCATAAACATAAGGAGCTGCTTTAAAAAACATACAGATTATCTTTCAACCCAAAGTAGATGCTTGGTTTCCTGAGCTCAGGCTCTGTGTCTTTGACTTTCATCTTTATCTTCCTACAGCAAAGAGCACAACCATGCATGTTCAGCACGTAATCAAAAGGCGGATCCTGCATTAAGTTGGAGATGGATGTTTAGAAGAAGGTTTAACCTTCTTTTCATGACTCATTCTAGAGAGCCATGTTTTTTGGTCTGCTCATTATGAAGTCGTTTATCTCCTAGGATTTCATGGTGGCAAATGGAGATGGGGTCAGATTCAAGAGTAATATTAGAGTAGTTATTTTTGTTGTTTACTAAGTGAAATTATAGGTAACGAGGGGAAAAATAAATGAAGTTAAAAGCGTGAGTTGTCACTTCTAAGCACCATTGTAGGCACTATACAAAATGCATGCTTTATGTCTTTTAAACAAAGTAGGCCATTAAGTGTGCAATGCTAAGAGGAATTTTATCTCACCTATAAATACAAGTGAATCTGTTAAGCTCCAAATCCCCACGTACAGACAATTTACTGTGGTAATCAAGACGATCCTCACAATTTAACTTTGGGCCATCTGTTACTCTATTGGTATTTTAATAATAATGAATACAAATATACGTTGACAACAAAAAGTGTTACTTAAAGTAGAATGGTCTTAAAGAGTCAATGATAATTTCTTTTTTAAAAATTTTTTTTCAACGTTTTTATTTATTTATGGGACAGACAGAGACAGAGCATGAACGGGGGAGGGGCAGAGAGAGAGGGAGACACAGAATCGGAAACAGGCTCCAGGCTCCGAGCCATCAGCCCAGAGCCTGACGCGGGGCTCGAACTCACGGACAGTGAGATCGTGACCTGGCTGAAGTCGGACGCTTAACCGACTGCGCCACCCAGGCGCCCCGAGTCAATGATAATTTCTAAAAAGGTGTGTAAATATCATATTTACTCAGAATTCTCTTCTGTGCCTTTACCTTTTAATGTGAGAGAAGACCTTTAGTATATAACTGTACATATATATTGAGGAACAAATTACCCCCACTTCTTCAGATTGACAGTATCAACTAAAATGCTTGACTTGAGGATCCACACAAATATTCATAAGGACACAAGTCACTTTTCTGTTTCTCTTCTTACACTTTTTTGAATTTTTTAAAAAATGTTAAAGTTTATTTATTTATTTAAGAGAGAGTGAGGGGGGCAGAGAGAAAGAGAGAGTGAATCCTAAGCAGGCTCCATGCTGTCAGCACAGAGCCCAGTGCGGGGCTGGAACTCAAGAACTGTGAGATCATGACCTGAGTCAGTCAGGAGTCAGACCTTTAACTGACTGAGCCACCCAGGCACCCCTCTTCTTCTGTTTTTTTAAATCCTTCCTTTAATGTTTTCTTATCTTTTTTTTTTTCTTTTTTCTTTTTTTTCTTTATTTCTTTTTTTTTTTTTTTTTTTTTGGAGAAACAGAGAGAAAAATGAGTTGGAGTTGAGGGAAGGGCAAAGAGAGAGGGAGAGAGAATCTTTTTTTTTCTTTTTGTTCTGATTCTTTATATTCTATGAAACTTTTTTTTTCAATATATGAAGTTTATTGTCAAATTGGTTTCCATACAACACCCAGTGCTCATCCCAAAAGGTGCCCAAGGGAGAGAGAATCTTAAGCAGGCTCCGTGTTCAGCACAGAGGTCTATGTAGGGCTCGATCTCATGACCTTGAGATCATGACCTGAGCCAAAATCAAGACTCCGATGCTTAACTGACTGAGCCACCCAGGCGCTCCATGTTTTCTTTACTTTTTGATGTTGAAGGAAGAAATAAGAAGGCAAGGAAAATAGGGAAGAAATTAAAAATATTTTGAAAGTTACAGGCTATTCTTTACTATTTTTCTGTTATCTAGGAGGTGGCAACTATGCCTTTCCTTTTGCACAAAGAAAGTTATTCATTAAAACAAAATGTTATGAAAAATAATATAACTAATGGTTATCAGGCTAAGGCAAAGGCGGCAGGAAACCCTGCCCTAGTGGTCGCCATCTGGGAGTGAGGAAACCTGAGTTTTGGTCCAAGCTAGTCAGTCCATCGATTAACTGAATAATCCTGAGCAGACTATAAACCTGAGGTTCTCATTGCTGAAGTGAAGGGCTTGAATTTCACAACTTCAGACGGGTCTTTGGGTTTTGCTACCCTCTTAGTCCATGAATGTATGTCTAAGTCATTTGCAAATAAGAATGAGGTTGTTCAACAGTTACACAATGCAAAGAGCTGTGTTGCTTTCCATCATACCCATAGGAGTGGATTTTTATCTGCCCGGGCATGGGGTAGGGTAAGAAGTGGCATTTCTATTATAAAGGAAAATATTAAAGATGGCAATGAAGTTATTTTTTGAGGAAAAAGGGAGAATTAATAAATCACACGAGAGTATGGGTTTGCATTTTTAAATAGCCTTTTAATTTCATCTCCTTTCCACACCAAATCTTTTATAGACAAGCCCAATCCACAGTATCTTTAAGAGTATATTTGAAAATATCCTACTACACCAATGCATCCCTAAAGTGTGGAAAATGGTTTTCTGGTAAAATCATGATGGTCCATCTCAGGTTCTGTGTCCCGTTGAAAGCCTGACTTTGGTTCCTCGGTATGTTTTCCCCAAACTTCAAATGTCTCTCTCCCCACCTGAGTTTCTTCACTGTCTCCACTTTCCTCATGTAAATACAGACAAACATCCAGCTCGCTTTTGTAGGAACCGACTGCTCGATTTAGCGTTGTGGAGACATACTGTCAGAAGGCTGGGATGCGAGTGGTGTCTAAAATGTAATGACAACACGAGTTTGCTTATTTAGATCCTGCAGAAATGGTGGAGCAAATGGTGCTTTGTTTCTTTCTTTCCCAGCCATGTGTTTGGTGTGATGTTGGCCCAGTCTCTGCAAGGCTGGCAATCCACAGAGGGGGCGGACTGCCCCATGCAATGTGTCCTCACTCTCCAGTGATTCCTCACCCCTTCACTTCCCCTCCATTTCATATTCTTCTTCTCATCTGACCTTCCGTAAACCTCCAGGGCCAAAGAGCTACCAGTGACACCAATTCTTGAGCAGGTATTGTGACAGAGACAAGATCCCAGAAATAAAATTGTTGAAATGGTTGTTCTCAATGATAGCAAGTATTACAAACCATTCATACAGTGCTTCCTGTTTTCCTTCTGTGCTTTCTCCTTTAAAGGTGACTTTTCCCCATTTTTTCTCATTCTGTTTAAAATGAGAAACAGAATGAGAAAAGAGATTTTCTCATTTCTGAGAAATGAGACAGTCTTCTCTGCCAGAGAAGACTCTCTTGATTTTGCAGACAACGGAGACCCTGCTTAGTGCATTTGAATATATTACTTGGAATCACCAAGGCAAGAGAAGGAACCAATGTAGAGTGAGGAGCTCCTAGCTCTAGCTTTTCTGATGCTTTCCACTGTCCCAGACTGTCCCAAATCATGAATTAAAACATATATAAATTGTTCTCACTTATACTAGATCCTTCTCTTCTGCTTTAAGCATAAGATGCATGTCTACAAATAATACACACTTTTGGACTTAGAATGGTTAGGTGGACAAATCTTAATTCCCAATGACCAGGGTTAATTTGATTAGAGGCTTGGTCTATTATCAATTTAGGTGACATAGAGAAGACAGAGGGGACTATGTATTGGCTGGAGAAAAGAGGTCTTTATTCCTTTCTGATCTGAAAATTTCCCATTATTATCGCTATTAGGGGTAGAACAAAAGTTCAGTCGTGTTCTTTAAAGGCCACTATTGGGGCGCCTGGGTGGCTCAGTCGGTTAAGCGGCCGACTTCGGCTCAGGTCATGATTTCGCGGTTCGTGAGTTCGAGCCCCGCGTCGGGCCCTGTGCTGACATTTCAGAGCCTGGAGCCTGTTTCGGATTCTGTGTCTCCCTTTCTCTCTGACCCTCCCCCGTTCATGCTCTGTCTCTCTCTGTCTCAAAAATAAATAAACGTTAAAAAATTTAAAAAAAATAAATAAATAAGGGCCACTATTGCAATGAGCAGGGTCCATGACAAGAAGTTTCCTGAAGGCTCTCCCCTGAACCTATCCTTTGACACAGATTGTTTTTGATGGGTTTACTAATTCCCAAAGTGGAAACACTGACCCCACACAGTGAGATACAAGGAAGGTACAGTTCAGAAGAGGAAATGGCCGGTGGAAATGGCAGCTGTTTTCACGAGGCCAGTGAACTTTGGAAGCAAACTCTCCCTGAGGCGAGCACCTTGTGAAAGGGGAGACTGCAAAGGCCTGGGGGAGACACAGCAGATCACTTACCTGGGTGTTTGTATAGCCGGGTCCCCATTTTAGTGGGTTGAGTGTAACCTTGGGTAAAATTCTCTTAAACTTCCTCCTAAGTTTTATTCTTTCTTTCTTTCTTTCTTTCTTTCTTTCTTTCTTTCTTTCTCTCTTTCTTCTTTCTCTTTCTTTCCTTCATTGCTCAATAGTCTCTGAGATACTTGAGGTCTAAGACTCAATTTTACTGCACTCAATCCCTAGTGCCTATCCAAGGTCAAACATAAAGTATATCTTTATAAATATTTATTGGACTGAATTAAATTGCAATGATTAGGTCACTTCTGTTTCTACTTATGGGAAACATAGGGTTAGGGGCACAAAGCTCAAACATGTCATTGGTATATATTTAAAAAAAAATCCTAAGAGGGGCACCTGGGTGGCTTAGTTGGTTGAGCATCTGACTTCAGCTCAGGTCACGATTTCATGGTTTGTGAGTTTGGCCCTGTGTTGGGCTCTGTGCTGACAGCTCAGAGCCTAGAGCCTGCTTCAGATTCTGTGTCTCCCTCTCTCTCTCTGCTCCTCCCCCTCTCAAGTCTGTCTCTTTCTCTCTCAAAAAATAAACATTAAAATTGTTTTTAAATCTTAAGAACCTAATAAAAATGGTAACACGACTTCATACATGTTATATGTTTAAAGACTACGTAAATGCTATAATAAACATGGTATTTTATCTTTAGAAAATCTTCAATTTGCTTGTGGAAGTGGGTGTCAGAAGGGTTGTGAGCAATTAGAGAGTAGTGGAGGAGTGTTATCTGAAATTGGAAGATGGTCGTAACTACAGATGCAGACAGGTGTGGCTCATAGCATAGCTGTGAAGTCCGATATTGTATGGTCTTTCACGTGGGTGTGTGTACAGGCGTGGTGTATTTCTGTGGGCTTCAGTTCCACTGATTCCAGTTTTCTGTATTCACCTAGTGTTTCCTGATGATGAAATAGGCATAAGCAAGTGTGAGATTTGCATTATATTCAAATTGTCTCCTACTACATAAATAGTGTAACCGATCTGCGTTTCCATACAAATGTATTGGAAGTGTATATGCATCTCCCCTCACCTGCATTTTATGCCTGGAATAAAGTAGCCGTGAGCTCTGCTTTCTATTAGCAGAATGACCATAACTGCAGAGGTGTCCTTGCTGTGATTTTTATGTCGTTCCTCTTTAGTGAGGATTTGGCTGTCTTTTGTGTTTGTCAAATACCTCAAAATATTTTTCAAACATTTGTGTTGGGGTAAAAAAAAAAAACCTCAAAATACACTTAGCCAGTGGATTTTTTAACACATTTAACAAACAACAATTTAATCCTTATGTTTCTCATTAATGTTTCTGTGGTGAGATGAAATAGTCCTCTGTATGAATTTTCTGGATAAAGAAGCAGCCCCATATCCAATGCACATTTAAAAATTAAAAAAAGAAATCAGACCAACTTTTCTTGAAAGCCCTTAATACATCAAGTTTACCTTTAATCTGAATGACATAAAATCATGGTTGAATGAGGTATGTCTACATTTCATTATGTCATTTTGCAATGTCCTGCAAAATCAACTGTGCACAAAATGAAAAATTGGAAAATCATTTGGTCCTGTTGTGTGAACTAGTCCCTCCCTTGCTTCCTTCCTTCTTTCCTTCCTTCCTTCTTTCCTCCCTCCCTACTTCCCTCCCTCCCTTCCTTCACCATCCATTTCTTTCAACAAACCTTTACTGAAGGCCTATTATGTATCAGATTATTTGCAAAGTCCCACAAAGAGTGTACCATTTGGTGTAAGGTGCAAACAAATAAATGAATTATTACAGAACATTTACATGACCAGTTTGCTATGTGAAGAGCAGAATTATCTGCATGAGATCACATGGTTCATTTGGAGGAACATGTCTGTGTTGTCAAGACCACATCTTTGCCCATGACCCCACCCTGTTCTACATTTGAACAGCATCAAAGAAGCCTTAGAAAGCATACCTGTCTGTGCTGTTTTGAAGGGACACATGCACCCTCATGTTTATAGCAGCACTATCAACAATAGCCAAAGTATGGAAAGAGCCCTCGGTGGATGAATGGATAAAGAAGATGTGGTATACACTCACACACACACACACACACACACACACACACACACACACACACGATGGAGTATTACTCAGCAATCAAAAAGAATGAAATCTTGCCATTTGCAACTACGTGGATGGAACTGGAGGGTACTATGCTGAGTGAAATTAGTCAGTCAGAAAAAGACAAATATCATATATCTTTATTCATATGAGGACTTTAAGAGACAAAACATAAAGGGAAGGGAAACAAAAATAATATAAAAACAGGGAGGGGGACAAACTCATAAATACGGAGAACAAACTGAGGGTTATTGGAGGGGTTGTGGGAAGGGGGATGGACTAAATGGGGAAAGGGCACTAAGGAATCTACTCCTGAAATCATTGTTGCACTTATATGCTAACTAATTTGGATGTAAATTTTTAAAAATGAAAAATAAAATTAAAAAAAAAGGAAAAAAAAAGCAAGCATACCTGTCACATTTGGGAAGGCTGGAGAAGCCGTTATTGAAGTGAATAGCAGATTCAAGATTGTACACAATTGGGGACTATTCTCGCTTACTTTACGCAATGAATTATTACAATTAGCCGTTCATTTTCCAAACATTTTCACACAACTGGGAGTGAGACATTTTAAATCATTCTGTCTAGATACAACTATGGCAGGATCCCTTAGGGATTGAAGATGGGAAAATAGGTAAACAATCGTATCCCCCCTTCAACAGTCTTCCTCCTTCTAGAATAAGCTCAATAGCCATAACTTGAGGCTTTTCTCAAGTGAATGATTAAAGGAATGGGTGATTGTTAGACTCCTGAGTGAGACAAATCAGTGAGATTTCTGGCCACACCAGTTTCTAGTGTTGTGACCTTGGACAAACTATTCAACATCTCTGAATATCAGTGTCTCCAACTGTAAAGGAATTTATACCAGTCTTTCAGGATTGTGAGGAATGAATGAAATAGCCCATGGAAACAATTGGTACTGGCCTTGTTCAGAGCATTGGTTAATTAATAATGGGGTTAATGCCATGATTCTTCCCTTTATGGGCTCTCTCTTGCTAATACAATTTGCTTTCTTTCTTTCCTATCATTATAGACAATTGTGATGACCCATTAGCATCCCTGCTCTCTCCAATGGCTTTTTCCAGTTCTTCAGACCTCGCTGGTACTCACAGCCCAGCTCAACTCAACCGAAGAGTTGGTGAGTAAGATGACTAAAACTCAAAAGGCAAATGCTAAATAAGCATGCTGCGGGGAAATGGAATAAAAGGACATTCCTATTCACTGGGATCATGTCCAAGAGCAGTGTTGAGAAGAAGAAAGGGAAAGGGGGTTACAATGGAATTAAGCCATGTTTCCTAGTGCATAATGGATATTCAAAGTATGCTTGTTCTTGCCTCCCCAACTCACACTATTTTTCTCTGATTATCATGAGAGGTCTTTGTAAAAATAAGTTTTTAAAAAAATGCTTTATTTTTATATTTCATGTCTCTAACATGAATGGCTACCAACATACATTATTATTGTAGCATGTACACAATAAATGTGTGAAATCTACTAAGATTTTTCCTTCAAGAACTTAAATTTTAACAACAAAAAATGTTGCTAATTTTAAAAATATATAGTACTATGAAGTAAAAGTAAGAAAATACAATACAGAAAAGTAATTAAGTAATAAAGTAAGTAAGAAAATGCAAGGCAAACCTACCAACTAGTACTTGTGGTTAAATGTTGGGTGGGTATCTTTACAATGTGTGATGGAAGTAAAAGCAGACACCCTTAACTGGTCTCTTATGTGACGTGTCTTTAACAAATTATAATGTTGGATATCTAGATAGATCTGTTTTTAGTCAGATTTGGATGTTGACTTTTATAATGTGTATTTGAATTTGTTAATTTTTAAAAATTATTTAACATCTGGTTATCTTTGTATATTTACATATCTAGTGAATATTATAAACGTCTTCAAGTTGAGAAAAATAATTTATATGCAACTTCAAGAGGTACAGTGATCTGTTAGAGTTCATATTAATTATTCTTGACTGTATCTTCTCATCGATAATATGAGGCCCATCATATTAGTAAGCTTTCTAGTGTTGGCCCATCTATACATTCTGGAACAGATTTTAATTGCTCATTGTGTTATGGATATCATTTTTAGGTGTATTTATTTATATATGAGAGAGGGCGACAGAGAGAGAGTGTGTGGGAGGGGCAGAGAGAGAGGGAGAGAGAGAATCCCAAGCAGGCTCCTCACTGTGAGCATGGAGCCTGATATAGGGCTCGAACTCACAAACCATGAGATCATGATCTGAGGCAAAACCAATAGGTGCTTAAACAACTGAGCCACCCAGGAGCCCCAAGGGTATCATTTTTATAAGTGCAGGATGATTTAACTGGTTGACATTTTAATTTATAGTTTTTAATCTTCATTAATGGTGAGAGTGCTGTGTAATTTTTGTTTGTGTATTTGATGTTTGTTTCGTACTACATTTCACAAGTATTCTGTTATAATGGGATCCGTAATTTAAGTTAGCAATTTCTATGGCTTTGTTAAGAAAAGATTTTAAGAATGCTATTCTAAAGAGAAATAGAATGACCAATCAAAAACCCAGCAGGAAAATATTAATAATTGTGTATTAACACTGCCTTTTTGCTGAACACTCTGTGCCAAGAACTTTGTAAAGCATTTCACCTATCAAGGAATTTCGTCTTCGGAAAGCTACCATAAGATGCGTGTTATTACATTTTAACTTCAGATGGGGTTCCTGGGTCTCAGAAAAGTTGTATAACTTGCTTAAAATCACAAAATTTGGAAGGAGAAATGCTTTGATCAAATTTAAGACATCTGAACCCAAAGTTTTGCTCCTCACCACCACATGAGCAAACTGATTCACTAAGACAGGTTAAAGAGGGCTATGTTAGAAAGAGACTTGGAAACTAATTGGCCAGGGTTCAAGTGCTGCCCACAGCATTTACTTGCAAGCCCTGTGAGTGTCTGAAAATTGCCTATCTGCTCTTGACTTCAGTTCTTTATCTGTAAAGTGGACCAGTAATGCCTGCTTTGACACATGATGCTCAGACTGTGGCAAGCCTTGCATATTAAAAAGTTCCTTCTCGATGCAGGGTAGAGAATCTGACCCGAGCAGGGAGGTTCACTTGGCAATTTCAGGAAGAAACCAGAGTTGGAAGATTTTAATTTGTATGCCAACAGGGCATCTGGAGCCAGAGTTCTCCCCAGTTTAACCCAACTGTGAAGTGGCAGAAAGTCATTACTGCCTAGTAGCACCTCTGCAGTTTCCTGGGAACCTGTGAGTCTGGTCACAGGCTGGCTCATCCCCTGGTGGACAATATTGACAGAGCAGATGTCTCTGCTCCGATTTATTGTAATTATTCTGCTCACAGGGAAATCTGGGTGCCGGAGTCCAAGGATAGCACCGGCGTGTTCAGAGAGGACATTGACCTCTCTTTCTTCTTCCAGCTAGAGTCTAAATCAGGAAGGTCATGCAGGGGCGACAGTCTCAGAATGTTGAAATGCACTGGCCTTGTCCTCCAACAAACTCCCAGGCCTAGCAGCCTCCGGTTCACTCACTGGGTCCAACCACTGCCCTCAGGGGGAAGTCAACACAGCCTCAAGGAGAGAGTGGATCACTGGTTCCCATCCAAGAACTGTGCATTTGAATCACCTAGATAGCTTTAGAAGTAGCAATGCATGAGCTCGTAGTCCAGATACTCTGAATTAATTGTCTGGAGTGGGATCCAAGGGTGGATATTGATAAAATAAGTAAATACAAGCTTTCCAGGAGATTCTAAATTGCAAGACTTGCAACTACTAGGTTGAGTGAATTCATAAATCAAAAATCACTCTATTAATATTTATTGAGCACCTAATATGTGCTAGGCACTCTGTTAGAACCCTGGCACATAGTTGGTAAAAATAGTCACAAATCCTATTCATAGTTTACATCATTAATTTAAATTAGCATATCATTAATAGCTAACATTTGTTAGTGATAATATTGATATTATTACTTTTATATATGTAATATAAATAATATGTATGTGTAAATATACATATATATAGTTGGATAGATAGAAAGTCAAATATATACATATGGTTATGTATATATACACAAAGTCACATATTAGAGAAAAGGTGATAAATACAGGGTTGGATATATATAAATATATATATCCATATATTAGGGTATATATACATATATAGTATATGTGTATATAGTATATATATGCACACATACATAATACTTATACAGAATATATAAATATAGTGTATGTTATAATAAAACATACTATATTCATATTAAGCACAGATATTTTTCATATGAGTTTTCTAAATATAAAATTTTTAAAGTTGAGAAAACTGTAATTTTTTATTTTGATTGGAAATATTAGTATAAAGCAGTGATTTATTTTTCACCTGCTACAAATAGACTTATATGCTGTCTGTCCACCAAAACAGCCTAGAAGTAATTACATATCTCTGTCTAATGAACACCTCTTTCTATATTTCTTCCTTTAAAACTTCCCTTTTATTTTAAAATAGGAAAGATATTCAGTATACCCCAAAGTGCAAACTGTTATGCACGGTGTGAAACAGTTATACAGATATACAGATATACATGGAGATTTCAAAGAACATCTTGGTTTTCATTTGAATTCTCCATGTAGTGTTTTAAACAGCAAGTTCCCTGGCAGATGGAAATCATTGCTACTCAGCACTGTCATGATCAGGTTTGGCTCCTCCCTAAGTGGTAGGGTTGGGTGTCTACCATCATACAACTAAATCTCATATCAGCAATCTACTTACTACTTACCAAGAGCCATCACTGTTCTAGGCCTTTAAGGTGCATCACTACTACCCTCTACACAGGTGTTATTATCTTGGTTTCATAGATTAAAAAAAATGCCATGGCACACAGTGGGGAAAAAAAAGAATATTAGAATAAATATGTTTAGGTAGACACAAAACTAGCTACTATCTTACAGTACAATAAAATTGGGGGGTTGTACTTCTCTACTGGAAAAATACTTATAAGTTAACATGTAACTTCTCAGTATCTAAGATCTAATAATCAATCAGTGAATAACAAAACCAAATAACAGGCATATTCTAGAGAATTAAAGAATCATTGAGTGGTCCTGTTGAAAACTGCCCAGGATGATATTGAAAAGACATAGCATACTCTTTTTTGATTTCCAAGTTCTTGGTGATGTTTTTTCTTAACATACTCCATTTCTTCATCCCTGCCTTCATTCGTTCATTCACCTATCACAGTATTTCATGAATTCCTTCTACTCTACCCCATTCAGCCTTCTATCCATTTATCAGGAAACGTCCTGGTATGTCACCCAAGATGAAATACAAGCTGTAAAATTCTTGACCTCCATGAGACTATGTCTCCCTCGTATTGAGTGCACTCAACCGTGTTCTTGTAGCTGTTCACTCTTGAGCTATTTCACAGAGGTGAACTTGGCTGCAAGTCCTGGGCACGATTTAAAACTGCTGCCTCCACTGGGATCACACACCTCTGGCGTACATTGAACATAGGTAATGAAGGCCCACTTTACCTCTCATCTGGGCTCAGAACTCAAGCGCACACGGTTTTCTGACCTATACGCAGGAAGAAAGGATGCCCCACTGGTAACTTTGTCATGTTGGAAGCAGGGATCAACTCAAAAGTTGAAAAGAAGACTATAGAAAAGGCGTGCCGATGAGTGTCCTCACGCCCTAAGTAAAGCAAGTGTCATGAGTTCTGACTAGTGACTAGTGACAAACTAATATTTCTGAGAAAAAAACGCAGTCTTGGAAACAGCCTTTGCCCTTAGGTACTGCTGTGGGAGCCACATTCTGGGCAACCTGCAAAACTAACAGGGAGATTGGTTGGCTAAAGCCCACCATAATAGCATTCGTATTGTTATCTTATCTAGGGATGGGATTTGCCAAATCGAATTTGTGTTCTCTCCCTCCACAACATCCCTCAGCCCTTTTGTCATCCACCCACAAGGAAATAAAAATTAAAAAAGAAGAGAGACAGAACAAATTACTTTAAAAAAAAAAAACACGACAAAATATATCAAACTGGGGGTCAGATCGCCATTAACTTAGGTTACCAAGTCAATCTATATAATTGTGGCTTAGGAGGGATCTGACTTTGTCAAATGGGATTTGTTTTGTGGCAAGAAAGCTTTTGATCTGGGCTTTAAAGTCAGCTGGGCTTTGAGAAGCACTAACTGTCAGCAGGAAGCCCAGAGCTGGTGGCACTGTGTGAAGCCGCTGAACTGTGGGTTAGATGTGCTCCAAAGTGAGGGGAAGGTTTTAAGTTACTTTCTATGATTAAAAGGCAAATAACAACAGACATCTCTGGCCCCGGGAGAGGAAAGGTTTGTATTTTTCTTTCCCCGTCCCATTCCTTTCCCCATCCGCAGTTCTGCAAACCATTACGTTTGCCATTTGTTCCTTGAAATTTTAATCTTTCTTCCTCACTTGATATATTTTTGAGATGCTTGCCTGTGTAAGTTGAGATTGTGTGTTTCTAGCATGACAATTTTGTTGCCATGGAGAATCTGATTTTTTTTTTTTTAATGTCAGGGCCTTTCCCAGCTTCCTGGGCTCACGGACCAATGAAGAGGCTCACAACCCTTGCCCCCATTTCGCCCAGAATCCTTGCACACTTTTTATTTTCCCCTTGGGCAACACTGGTTGCAAACAGCTGAGGACCCACAAAGGCCTCTGTAAGTTGGTTTTCAATCTGTTCTCACTGGTCCTTCCATGCAGAGAAGTGGATTCGGGACAATTCAGGAATCAGGGTTCTCACAATGAGCATCTTGGCTGTCTGGGGACTTGTTCCAGATAGCTAGGTGACAATCTGAAGATTCCGTTTCACAGGCAGCACTGCAGTGCCTGCCTGCAAATGACAGCACCAGTCTCCCATATGGATTGATGGAGCCAGACGTGATATGCGTATCATCTCATCTGTTTGAAAAGACAATGGGACGTACAGAAGTCTCAGTGTTTCCTCCTCTCCACTTGAAGGGTCCTTTCCTTATTTTCAGTACTTTTCCTTTCTTATGTCCTGTCCTAGCTGCCCCCCGGCGCGGGGGCGGGCCTCAGCATGGCCAGCATTAAGTCCTATGCTTCCTTTGTGAGTTTATGCTCTCCTCACTTCTCCAAGTGTGGGCTCTATGTGACAGTGCGGGCAGCACCTGGGAACCTGTTAGAAATGCAGGATCTCAGTCTGTGTCCCCAAAACTTCTGATTAGAACCTGTGGTTTAGCAACAGTTGCATTCAGGCAGTCCAATTGTTGGGGATGCCCCATTCTAGAATATCCCTAGACTTCTGCTCCTCTGTGCCTTTTTCAATTCAGCATCTCAGAGGTGGCTGGAGGGGGGATGGGAGGAAATAAATCAAAGTTATCTAAGTTTTTATGAGTATGAAACCACGCTCAAAACTAAGAAGTAGAAACTTAACCTCTATTTCTTGTCATTGTATCAGTATTCCAAGATAGTTGGTATCATTCACGTTTGTTAAGGATGAGGAAGTGGACTCAGAGAGGTCAAGTCACTGACCTAAGGATACACAGCTAATTGTTGGTAGGACCTGGACTTGAATCTAATTCTGTCTACCCAAGTTTAACTAGTATCTTTATTCATATTGATCTGAGATATTAATCTGAGTAAAGGTGGTGCTGGGGTAATAGTCACCCCTTTAGGTCACTTTGGCATTTCAGGTGGTGTTGCCAGTGTTTTAACCACAAAAACTGGACTTTCAGGCGTCAAGAGAGAAAGAGAGATATGGACACCTGTGCCTCGTCGATGCCCCTGAAATCATACTGTGGCCTAATAGGCCAGTGGGCAAAACTAACCTTGACCTTCATATTTAAACAATGCCCTAGGCCTCTTCTCTGACTAGGATAGCAATAGATCATTGAGAGGTACAGAATAGAAATCTGCTGCTGTTTAATAGGAGCCTTGGGACCCTATCGCAAATGCAGACAAATCCAATGTGATGACCCTCTCTTTATTCAGCCAGGGTAACTGAAAAACACAATGATGTTAAGAGGGGAAGGGGGGATCATATGAAGACTTTTTCTCACCAATAATATAATACTTCTGAGATTATAAACATCAGCATTCGGCACAACAAAAGTGATAGATAAACCCATGCAATTGACACTTTACTCCTTCCTCTGATGGCTGGTCACTTCCTCTGAAATGCCAAGCTGAGATTATTTCTAAGCAGCACTCTGTAAAATGCTAGCTCAAGTAATCACTTATTTGATGCCACTCATACTTCACAAAGAGATAAGATCTTCAGTTTGTCAGTTCACTGCATTTAATTCAAAGCATTTTCACTTAAAAATACAGTAATGCAGTTACGGGCATGGCAATTAATAACAGATATTTGTCTAGTGGTTGACAGTTTACCACTGCATTTGCAATGAAGGTCACACCCAGGAGGAAATAATGTAATTGAATAGCATATTGTATGCTGGATACTTTTGCTTTGTCTAACCTGGAGTAGTTAGGTAGGAACTACTCAATTCGTTTGTTTAAAATCCATCTAGCAATCTTTCACTTAAGACATTGTGGAAATGCCATTAAAAAAATGAGCTAAGGATTATTGAATCTACCATATGGAGTGAAAATGATAACATATATCCAACTCCAAGAAACAAGAAAATAGAAGTTAATATAAAAAAGTAGTTCATCCTTCTCCAGGATTCTCAGTGGGTGCCTCTTATCCTGTGGTGGCCCCTCCCCTGGGGACCCCTTTTGAATGTCTCACACCACCCTTCTCTTACTCAGACTTGTCTATGCAATCACTTACGTGTGTCCGGACTAAATTAAAAAAAGTTTTTAATGTTTATTTATTATTGAGAAACAGAGAGAGACAGAGCATGAGCATGGGAGGGGCAGAGAGAAGGGGAGACACAGAATCTGAAGCAGGTTCCAGGCTCTGAGCTGTCAGCGCAGAGCCAGACGCGGGGCTAGAACTCAAAAATCAGGAGATCGTGAGATCTGAGGCCAAAGTCAGATGCTTAACCAACTGAGCCACCCAGGCGCCCCTGGACTTAATTTTTTAAATCAATGTACACATTTGCTAAAATCCCAGATTTTATAAGAGAATCCATGTCATTTGTTTTGCTAAGGACTTGCTTCTCATTAATCCCTTCCACAAAAATATCCAGAGCAATTGATACTGTCTCTGGGATATCTTTGTTAGGGTAATTTTGTGTGTGAGTACAACAGAAAACTCACTAGTTTGAAAAAAAAACAAAACAAAACTCAGTAGCATGAAAAATTATTAAATGGTGGAAACTCGGCACATGGAGATTGAGAGGTGTCCATACTGTTACTTCTTTTTTTCAATTTTATTTATTTATTTTGAGAGAGAGAGAGGGAGAGAGAGACAGAGACAGAGAGAGAGAGAGAGAGAGAGAGAGAGAGAGACAGAGAGAGGGAACAAGTGGGGGAGGGGCAGAGAGAGAGGGAGAGAGAGAGAATCCTAAGTGGGCTCTGTACTTCCCCCTGAGCCTGAGGTAGGGCTCAATCTCTGTGAGATAATGACCTGAGCTGAAGTCAAGAGTTGGACCCTTAACTGACTGAGCCACCCAGGCACCCCCATACTTCTTTTTCTTGAACAGCATGATAGTTACAAGGGTGTTCAATCTGTAATAGTTTATTAAGCTAAATATTTGGTTTGTGAGACTTTCCTGTATCTGTGTTTTATTCCATATTTTTTTAAAAAAAAACCCACCAGGAATAAAAATAAAATTTATTACCCTACATCAAAGGAAGCCCTCAGTGAAGACAGGCTTCAGAGCTAGTGGATTAGTTCATCAATGCCATCCTCGGCGTCTACATCTTTCTCCAGCTAATATGCCTGCCCCACATCTCAGCCAGACTTAATAGCATTCTGAGAAACAGAAATCACGGGCACCTATGGCTTGCTTTTAAGCCATCCAATTTGCTTCCTCAGAACAGCGTCAGGATGAATGTCACCTCAGAACCTGTTTTAAAAAAAATGTAGCCTGTCTAGACTTATCCTAATCCCAGATCTTCTGGACCAGAAAGTCTGGCAGAGGGACCTAAGAACCCTGTTTTTCGAAGCTCCTCAATTGATATTGATGTGCTGAAGTTTGAGAACTATGGCATAGAGCTAGGAGACTCTTCCCGGCCCCACAACTGCCGTACTACTCTGCTTTCACATCACCAGCAGTTTTTCTCTGTCCAATTAGCCATAATGTGGTCATGTGTCCACTCCTGGACCCAATCACAGTCAAAGGTGGTAGAGTTACCTTGACTGGCTTTAGACTAGTAATCTGATCCAGAGTAAGAGAATAATTGGCTCTATTTCTTCCCTCTCCTCTCTGTCTCTCTCTCTCTCTCTCTCAAGCTGTATCTCCTACCATTTTGGTGAGTTATACTGCACATCTTCCAGTCAAAAGAGAAACTTCCTAATCAAGGGAGGAACTGATGCCAGAGTTATTTTTTTGAGCCCCAAATGAAGCTTTTGAAATAACAATGAAACACACTTGTATTTAACCATTTTGTGGCCATAGTGGTTAAACCTACGAAGAGACAAATATTATCTTGATCCTTGATTCTTGGTAAAGTGGACACTTAACTATATTATTTTTGTAGAAGGAGAGAAATTACTTGTCCAAATTCATGGAGTCAAAAGTGATGCTTTCAGCTCAAACACTGGCTTTCAAGACTAGGCACTGTCTTTCAAACAAAACTGTCCTAGGAAGCCAAAGTAAATGTAGAATGTGAGCTGTGCTAAAAAGTATGCTGCTCACGAGAGAAAAGTTTTAAGTGGCAATACCAGCAAGATGAGATCTGCAGGTTTAAATGAGTTTTGATTCCTCTTCTCCATTTTCCCTTAAAAACTCTTGGGAGAGTCATTTTTTCTCTATCTGCCTAAAAACAGGGAGCGTGTCTTATCTTGCTGCTCAATCTTTTATACTGCTTTACTCATGGATGGAACTCAATAATTATATATCCATTAAATGAGGAATAAATAATCCACTCACAGCTCCCCAGGCCAGAGCAGCCGATGAGTGGAGTTAAACTGTATTGATTTGACAAATTAAATAGAACTCAGCCTCTACCATTTTATAAGAGAAATTCTAGAACAATGCTATCCAATAGAAATTTCTGCAAGGATGGACTATCCCTTAGCTGTGCCATCTAACATGGTAGCCCCTAGCCACACGTAGCTTTTGAAATGTGGCTATTTAAGAATTGAAACTTTAATTTAAGTTAAGCTAATTTACATGTAAACAGCTACATCTGGCTATTGGGTATCACATTGAACTGTATGACTGTAGGGTCTTTTCAAGTTTTATATACAAGAACTTCTCACATGGATGTTTTTCCCGTGTATATGAATCAACCGTTGGCCTGCAAGGGGCATCAACGTGAGATATCCTCCTTGGGACCGAACTCCAAATTTTCCAAGCCCCAAATGCCTTCCTGCTGCTTTCCCTCACTTCTTGTGTAACTTCTGAACTGTGAAACATGCAGCCAGATATACTTTTCCTATCCATGAGGACCTTAATGGCTCCACTGTCTCACAAGGGAAGTATTCACTGTAGGACATCACAGCTGAACTGTGGGAGTAATGAGCTTTAGAACCCTTCAGAGTAATAATACAGCTCTCTCCTAGAAACACAGGCACACAGGTATGTGACCAAGCACACTCACTGTAGCAAAGGCTGTTGACACCCACATCTCCTGGACTTTACCACTTTCAGAACAAGGACAACATCTTAGATGAGATGAGATGGGACTTCTTGTTCAAATGATTTCTGGGGGAGTGATTTCTGGAGACAGGCTGTGAGGGAAGACAGAGGGGAAAGCTAGTAGGAAATGTGGTCTCAACTGAGGTCTAGCTTCCTTCCAATGCCAAGAGGAAGTTCTGGGCCACCATAAATATCAGCCACGTCTTGAGACAATGGGATCGGCTTTTTGAACTTTGTATCCGTCCATCACTGGCTGAGATGAGAACCAGGAAGTGGTAGCTTCCCAGGCAAGAACACTTCTGTTTGGACAAAAGCAAATCTCTGGAGAAGAGGGCAGACAGTTCTAGTTGTCAGCCTGCACCCATAGCTGGGCGATGAATCCATCTACTAAGGAAGACCAGAGAGGAACCCTGAAGACATCCCCAGCATCACCACTTCCAACCCCAACATCTACACATTCTCTACTCTGCCCGAAGGGCTATCTTTCTGTGCTTTAAACACCACCCTGCCCACCTGCAGTTTCAATCAACACCTGACTGAGTTCGTGTATAAAAAAACCTGTATATGGTAATGATCTGACAACAGAACCCTAAAGTGCATCCTGCACTGGTGAGATTAAGCTCCTCCACAGGAATGGCTGGCTTGCAGATGTGCCACGGGTCAGCTCTCCTCCCTTCCCTGTCTCATCTGCATCCCTCTCACCCAGCTTCCTGGGGTCAGTTCCCAAATGAGCTACTTACACTCAAATCCATTCTTCATAATTGACTTCTGGTAAACCCAAACCAAGTCACACACGCAGAGTCACTGCTCCCGGCATGACTCTCGAGGCAGCCTCTATCATGAATGGGTCCGAATGGAACCCAGACTCTCCCTTGCCTTTCATGAGTGTCGTCTTATGATCACTTTTGGTCTTCTCTGCAAATTGGCCTCAACAGACCCGCTCCACATTTTCCTACAAGTGTATCTGTTTTGAAACCTACAGGGTATTTGGTCACGTTCCCACTTGCTTTTTCCCAAGAGGCTCCTTAGTCCCTAAATAAATGTCCCTAAATAGAAGTGTAGGAGGACCAACCTGCGACACCCAGGTCCTGCTCCACGTGCGCAGTAGCAGAAGGATGATGCCCAGTCTTCCCTCCAACACCCCCCGACCCCAAACCTCAGAAGTTACTTCCCAGGGACGCCTGGGTGACTCAGTCGGTTAAGCGACCGACTCTCGGTTTCTGCTTAGGTCATGATCTCACCGTTCATGGGCTCGAGCTCCACATTCTATCCCATGGTCTGATCTCTCTCTCTCCTTCTCTCTCTGCCCCTTCCCGGCTCACCCTCCATCTCTCAAAATAAATAAATAAACATTAACAAGAAGAAGAAGAAGTCCCTGCCTAGCCACAGGTCCCATTCCAAACGAATGATAATGACGCTGTGCTTGCAGATGCAGGAGGCCCCCCCTGAGGGCTGTGGAGAAGTTTGCCAATGTTGTCATCACTCTTACCCATACTGAGTAATGTTAAATATTTATGGGACCATCTCTCTGCCTTATTTATTACCATCACTGGGCAGTTTTGTCCCTGAAAACTCTTGAACCTTTGCTTACACAGGCAACGAATATTTAATAATGATGCAGCTAGTAATTCAAGCTAGCTTCCTACTCATTTTTGATGATGTGCTTGTGGTTTTTTAGGGCCTTGAGTAAATCTGGAGGAAAGCACCCGCATAAGAAACCTACTCCCTCTAGGGTATATTTTGGGGATTTTGTTTTAAATGGCCATGTGCTTCAAATAGTTTAGGTGTGAAATGCCGTGTATGTGATTATTCTACCTCTTGTTGGTCTTGTACTAAAGGGACTCACTCTCCTTTTGAAAGATAGTTGTAAACTTTTGCTGAGCAGAGACCCATTTATAATCTGTTTTGTGCCCATTTCTAATGTGTGACCTCAATCAACTCTCATTTCCTTTGCTGAGTTAAAAGTGGCAATAAGGGTAGAAACTGAGGTATTTCTGCCTTCTACCAGTTATTCTGTCTCATGCTCCAAACTTCTCCTAGTATGTAAAGTGGGGAATAAGTATCATGGTGTAAAGGGCTAGGAAGGGAGCTGGCTGGGTGTCAGAAGACATGCCTCTTTGGTCTTCCTTTAAACCTGTTTAGAATTCTCCATGAAGAAGAAGCATCGGTGAGACATCAGAATGTTGGGTCTCTCCCCACGATAAGCTGGTTGACTCTTTGAGGCTGCTTTATTCTCTCATAAATGGAAATTTAAAAATATATTGCTGATTGCTATGAGAATCAGGTGAGATGTTGAAAACGTGCAAAGAATTATGTTTCTAGTGATAATTGCTGTTTTGGAGAAGGAAAAGGAACAGGAGGGGGGTTCTCTGACCATCCTGTGGAGAGGCGGTGTCACCGAATAGTTAAGAGATTGGGCTCTGGGTCCTGGTTTTGTGAGTTGGAATCCCCTGTTCTGCCACTTACTGGTTGTGTAGTCATGTGTTCTTGGAAAAGCTGTCCAACCTTTCTGGCCTCAGTGTCGCCACCTGTAAAATGGACATAATCATAATAATTAATATCTATGTTGCAGAGATAACTGTGAGGATGAATGAGTCCGTGTGTGCCAAGTGCACAAGGTGGTGCTGAGCACTGAGCAAGGACCATCTGTTATCTAATAGTGGATATGAATGAACACTTCAAGGGCTCGCATAATGGGGGTGATGGGAAGGAACAATAGGCTTAACTGGGAGTGATAATAACTATTGATGCAAGAACAGAGATGGATATTTCCCAATTCACAAAGTTTCAGATTTCCTTGGCAATTTTAAGTCTCCATTTAACTACACCTCTGTGTCTGGTGTGAGGAATTGGGAGAGAAGGGTGCCCATCTTAAATCCAGAGGCAATTTCATGTGGTTATTTGTTGTTGTTATTTTTGATCATCAAAAATAGCATATTAGATTTAAGCTATGTCGGTCTACTAAGTAGATAAATAAAGCAAATCTCATCTGTAAAATATTAGAATGGAAACCGTAGAAGCTGTCTCATCGAGTTTTTCACAAACCACTCAGCATGTCAGAAACACCTTTCTAAAAAACAAAACAGGGCGCCTGGGTGGCGCAGTCGGTTGAGAGTGCGACTTCAGCCAGGTCACGATCTCGCGGTCCGTGAGTTCGAGCCCCGCCTCGGGCTCTGGGCTGATGGCTCAGAGCCTGGAGCCTGTTTCCGATTCTGTGTCTCCCTCTCTCTCTGCCCCTCCCCCGTTCATGCTCTGTCTCTCTCTGTCCCAAAAATAAATAAACATTGAAAAAAAAATTAAAAAAAAATAAATAAAAAACAAAACAACAACAACAAAAACAGATTCTCAGGTTAGGCGTCTGAATACATTATCAGCGAGAAGGCCCAAGGATGTATATTATCATCTTTACAAGGCCTCAAGGTGTTTCTGATGATGGAACACCTCTGAGAATTTCTCATCCAGTCTAACCTCAGGAGCAGAACTGTGCCTTGAACCATGTCTCTGGGCTTTTGGTCCATAATCTCCTTTTCCCATCCTGTCCCCAAAAGTCACATAATGCACAGGTAGAGTATGGGGGCTTGGGCTGTGCTAGGAATAAATTAAGATACAGCATCAAAATTATGCAGGATCTCATATTTGAAAACGATTGGAAAATTCTAGGTGACATAAAAATGTAAAGTTACTTTTCCTTTAAAATCAAAATCTTCCTTGAAATGTGCATTAAAATCTCCTAAATTTCAACTGCAAGGATTGTGGGGATTGCGGTTAATAATCATCAATACCTTAGCCACAATTACAGGCAGCACTGCTTTAGTCAACACCTTTGACTTGCCAAACACAGGTATCTGTGTGTATGTTACACCCCCAATTTAGAGAATAACTCAGACACAGAAAGCTAGTGTGGGCTGGTGTGTCTTCAGAGTAACTGCAAATAGTATCTTCAAGGTTCTCTCATCATTTTGAAAACACATTTATTGTTTGGTGCAAGGAACAAAATGTTTGTCATAGCAACCATGGCAACCCCGGGTACTTGGCCTATTAGCTGTAATGCAGGAAACATCTTCAGCAGCAGGAAAGGAGTCCTTGGCAATTATCACCCAGATAACGTCCCTCTGTTTTAAGAGGGTTGGCTGAAGCTTCTGGGTTTGGAACATTTTTTAACTGTTTGTGCTAATGAAGGTGAACAGTAACAATTCCCTTTTGGTTAATTTCAGAGTGGCTTTGGCTCAGACAAAGTTGAAGAAATGTTTTAGCGTTAACTGTCCCTCTTTTGTTTTGGTTTGGGTTTTGGTCAGTCTTCTGTGATTGGATGCTCTGCAAGTTGACAAGGAGAATTCCTTGTCATTTAAGGCTCTGCACCATCAGCACAGAGTCCGACGCGGGGCTTGAACTCATGAACCGTGAGATCAGGACCTGAGCCGAAATCAAGAGTCAGATGCTTAACTGACTGAACCCCCCAGACACCCTTCTCTCTTCCATCCTTAACATACATTCTTATCATGAGTATGATGATAATAATTAAAATAAGTGAAGAAAAAAATCCTAAAGCATGACTAGGAAGTCTGGATAAAAGAGAAAATAGTTAAGGTTTGAGTATTTTGATTTTCAAACATAGTGATGGTCACCCAGCAAGTCACAAGTTCCATATTATACCAACAGCTGTCAAATTGTTGCATATATTCTTTATGCAATAAACCCCATAAATATGAATTATGTGAGTCTCAGTTTCTGTAAGAAAGATATGCTGATAAGAGAAAATATGTTACAGGCAAAAAGCATAAAAGGATGGAATCACTCATATTTTCATCACTCAGAAAAAATCACCATACAAATTCCTCTCCTATCACGTTTTAATACTGTTGAGATCATATAGTTTATACAGCTTTGCTTTTTTCACTTAAGAAGAAAGAGGCATCATGAAACGGACAGGAGGAGAAATTGAATGGAAATAACGAGCAGGTTCAGAATCACTTTAGACTTCTTTTGGAAATGTGAAAGATCTTCTTAAGCCTCCCTGTCAGTTGTGAGAAGTTGAAAGAGGGTATGTACTGGGGACTGTGGACGTGTTCGTGAAGACAGAGCTGGTTGATAAAAATGCAGCTCTGGGTCTGGCATCTCAGAATCTCTGCTCAAATGCCTCCTGCTTATTTATTGATTTTCTGGGCTTTTAGAAACTTTTTTTTTTCTTCTGCTACATATTAGCCTCAAAGAGCTATGATTAAACTCTGAGTGCCAGGTGTTCTAAACTTGCTGGATCTCAGTCTCCCTGACTATATTATGAGAATTGTGCCTTTTATCTCACAGGGTATTATGCATGTATTTAAAGTAGGCTGAACTGCAATATCAAATAAATTCCAATGTGCCACCAATGTCTCAAACAGCATAGATGTTTCGTTCTTGTTCATATTATAATATAGGGCAGGCGTTTAAGTAGACAGCTGCTTTCCTCCATGTGATGATACAGGAATCCAGTCTCTTTCCAAGCTGTCATTATGCCATCAGCTAGGGCCTTGGTGCCAACTGGATCCGTCAGTAGAAAGGGAAAACAAGTGGGGAAGAGATTTGTTGGCTTGCAAGGGGCACGTCTTCGTAGTCACATTTTTATTGGAGGGAACTATAGCCATGTATGTGGCTACAACTCTAATAGTGTAGAGAGCTGAAAAATGAAATTGAGCCTCACAACCACCACAGAAGAAGAGATAATGGATAGTAGGGAAGTCAGCCACATCTGCCACTGTATTCATGTCTTGCAAAATATATAATAAAATACATTCCACAGTAGATACTGAGAATGTTCCTTCTTTTCCTGTTTCTGCATTTCAACGCTTAAGAGTAGTAGCTATTTGTTAGGAGAAAATCAACCCACAACCTGTAGGATGTGCCTGTGACCAAAGTAGGCCCACCTCATGTCGTGTATCTCCTGTGTCTGCATGTCCGCACCCATCGATGACAGGCCCTCTGCACTGGGCAGCCAGGGCTCAGGAAAGTTCTCGGTTACCAAGGAGAAGTCCCATTGACTCCTTCCGAGATAGTGAGAAAGTAGACTGGGACATGACTAAAATGATTTTCAGTGACACAGGCTGAGCTCAAAAAGGAATTTATTGATTAAACCTTCTAAATTATAATTTTAACTAACTCCCCAACTCGATGCCCTGAGCAAGGTGCCTAACAGAGGTGTTGTTTTCATCTTGTCCCCACCCAAGGCGTACGCACTCTGCCATAGTTTCCACTCAGGATTCAGAAGGTCTGTGAACTCTTGGGTCAGTAAAAATGATTATTAACTTCTTTGTTCCTATGTGAAATGAAAATAGAAAACTGAGGCCACGGTCTTCCCACTAAGCAAGAGCTAATATTGATCTTCTGCAGAGTTCCAGGGTGTCAAATAATGAAATATTGGGCCCAAAGTCTTTTGTCACATGTAAGCATGTTCCTGTGTGTCAACTACTCTGAATCCCAAGAAGATCCAGAAACACAGCCCACTCTGATGTCCTTCTGAGATTTTGCATATGATGTTCCCTTGGCCTGGCCGATCTCTCCAATGTTTCCTCTAGTTAACCTTGTTTGCCTGCAAAACGGTTATATTTGCTTCAGGTTTAAGCTCCACCATCCCTGTCTATAGGCCTTTCCAATCACCTAGCTAGGCGTTGTGTCCTCTGTGCTCCTGTTGTACCTTCTGTTTGCCTTTCATAAGGCTTCTCGTCATATCACATTGCATATTTTTGTCTGTGTGTCTTTGGTACCAAGAACGCCTCAGGTGCTCGGTGAACATCGGACAAACAGATGAGGCAGGAGTCAAAGATATAGTCCATGAACTTTCATCTTTGTATCCACAACAAAAGAAGGAAAGAAAGAAAAAGGAGCCTGGCCCATGGTAGGTGTAGAGAAAACACAGAGAGGGATGAAAGAATGAAGAAAAGCAGGAAGGAGATGACAATCAGGCAGAGGATAGAAAACATGTTACAAGGTTAAGGCAATAAGCAAATAAAAATAAATAAACAAAGCCAATTCTACTAGGAATCCAGAAAATGGAAAGTGTAATGACTGAGGAAAGACCAGAAGACTTATGGAAGGAACATCATGGATTTGAGATGAATCTTGAAGCATGAGAGGGAATAGAATGGAAGAGAATGGAAATTGAGCCCAGTAAGCATGAGCAGGGCACGTTTGGGGATAAAGACATGTCAGTGGAACACCATTTCATTTCTCTTTGAGAGCTGTAAGGTGTGGCCCTGTGAGATATTACTACAACCCACTCTCTCTGATCTTCTTCCAGGAACTGGTGGTTGGTCCCCAGCAGATTCCAATGCTCAACAGTGGCTCCAGATGGACCTGGGAAACAGAGTGGAGATTACAGCAGTGGCCACGCAGGGCAGATATGGAAGCTCTGACTGGGTGACGAGTTACAGCCTGATGTTCAGTGACACAGGACGCAACTGGAAACAGTACAAGCAAGAAGACAGCATCTGGGTAGGACATCTTTTCTCTTCTGGTGAATAAAACTGAGATGTGGTAATGGTAACCAGTGAGCGTTTCTATCATTTTCCTATACCCAGATTGTTGGTAGCTTAGGAACTATTGAGTACCCATTCAGAAATAATTAGACCGTATATGGGTCCTATCTCCAGCATGGCTCTCGTTCGAAGGGAAATTAGGATGTCTGTTGCAAAAGTTTAGTGTTTTCCTCCTCTTCTGGTAACTTGAGTAATTCACTGACTAGGCCTCAGTTCCTTCGTCCATAAAACCAGAAGTATGCTACAAGACTCTGATTGTTAGTGACAATGTATTGATTTATTGAGTAGTATTTACTCACTTGTTTATTATGTACCAAGCTCTTTGCACACTTTGTAGTGCCCCAACTAGCTCAGTTATGTAATTTGACTGATATTGCACAATTCGTAAATCTTGGCATTAGAATCTGTAATCAGGTCTGACATTGAAACCGCTGTGCTCAACAGCCTCTATCAAGATTTAAAAGGAATGAAAGTGTTTAAAAATACAAGGCAACTACAAACTGTAAACTCATTCTGTCTTTATAAATAATCAGCAGCTAGGAAGCGAAGGAAAGTTTTCTCCAAGTTGTGAAAAAGAACTTTCCTTCCCTACCGCAAGGCCCAACCTCTTGACCTTCTCTTGTTAGTGAAAGGCTGAGGTTAGAAAGGGAGAGCACATAGCAAGAGGTATCTGGAGGAAGCTTTAGAAACTCATGCACTGGATTAAAAAAATGTATTCATTTGCGTTGCTTACAATTTAGGGAAAGACATATCCAAATATTTATTTTTCTCCCAATGTGCATAAAATGTGAAGATTTGACAATTGATAGAATTATCTTTCTCATAATCTCCCTACATGTTTTTCCCGTGAAATTAATTCCAAGTTTGTTTTCAAACTGGTATTGGTCTACATTTGTCTGTGTTGGCCCTGCTTTGTTGGCAAAAAAAAATTTTTCCTATTTTATGTTTATTGCTTTTTGCTAACCTCCTACTAATCAATATTGCTAATTGAAAATAATAGTAAACTGAGGATTAAGATTAGTCATGAACAGATTGCATCTTGAGAATAGTATTATTATCATCTTTATTCTGGGTTGCCTATAATATTACGTTGAATTATTTTCAGAAAGCATGTGTTTTCTTCATTTTAAAAATAGGCTTTTGGGGACTATTCTATTTTTTCACTCAATTTTGAAGCCCCTATACAATTTTACAGGTTTTTTTTTTTTTTTTGCTTCCTTTTATTTTGCTTTTAGTTCGAAAGGAGAAATAATCACACCTTCCATTTTGAGGAAGTTTTAAGGTTTTATGTTGACTTTAGAGGGACTAAGAGATGTGGGATTACTTATTTTCTTTGGCATGTTCAATCAGAACTGGTCGTTTCTCAGAATGAATTGGAGTTTTGAGTTATTTTTTGTCTAAATATTTTTATTAAAGTGTAATCGACATGCAATATTATATTCATTTCAGGTATACGACCTACAATTCAACATTTGTGTACCTTGCAAAATGGTCACCATAATAAGTCTAGTTACTGTCTGCCACCATACAGCATTATTGTCCATTAATATTATAGTCTATATTCTCCAAGCCGCACATTACATCCCCGTGACATCTTTATTTGATATCCAGATTATTTTACTTCTTGATCTTCTTCACCCATTTTGTCCATACCCCAAGCCCCTCCCTTTTGGCAACACCAATCTTTTCTCGGTACCTCTGAGTCTGGGTTTCGTTTGTTCTGTTTGTTTGCTTTGAGTTTTATATTCTACATGTAAGTGAAATCATGTGGTATTTGTCTTTCTATGACTGACTCATACTACTTAGCATAACTCCCTCATGGTCTGTCCATGTTGTTGCAAATGGCAAGATTTCCTTCTTTTTTTATGGCTGAGTATTATTCTTCTGTGTGTGTGTGTGTGTGTGTGTGTGTGTGTGTGTGACATCTTCTTTATCCATTCATGCACTGATGGACACTTAAGTTGTGAGCATACGTTGGCTATTGTAAATAATGCTGCAGTGAACATACGGGTGCATGTCTTTTTTGAATTAGCATTTTAATCTTTTTCAGATAGATAGCCAGTTGTGGAATTACTGGATCATATGGTCCTTCCTTTTTTAAATTTTTTGAGGAACCTCCATGCTATTTACTATAGTGGCTGCATCAGTTTGCATTCTCAACATCAGTGCATGAGAACTGCTTGTTCTCCACATCCTCGCCAACGCTTGTTATTTCTTGTCATTTTGACAATAACCATTCTGACAAGTGTAAAGTGATAGCTTATTGTGGTTTTGATTTTCATTTCCTTGATGATTAGTTATGTTAAACATCTTTTCATGTACCTGTTGTCTGTCTGTATGTCTTCTTTGGAAAGATGTCCATTCAGATTTTATGCCCATGTTTCAATCAAATTATTTTTATTGTTGCTGCCACTGTTGTTGAGTTGTATGAGTTATTTATATATTTTGAATATTAGCCTGTTATCAGATATATGATTTCCAAATATCTTCTCCCTTTCGGTAGGTTGCCTCGTGGTTTTGTTAATTTTTTTCTTTGCTATACAGAAGCTTTTCAGTTTAATGTCCTATGTATTTATTTTTGTTTTTTTGCTTTTGCCTTAGAGTCAGATCCAAAAAAATATACACACAACTGATTTCAAAGAGCTTATGTTCTATATTTTCTTCCAGGATTTTTATGGATTCAGGTATCTCCTTCAAGTCTTTAATCAATTTTGAGTTAATTTTTGTGTATGCTGTAAGATAGTGGTCCAGTTTCCTTCCTTTGCCTGTAGCTGTCCAGTTTTCCCAGCACCATTTATTGAAGACATCATCATTTCTCCATTGTATGTTTTTGCTCCTTTGTCATAAATTAAGACTCTCTATTTTGTTCCAGTGATCTATGTGTCTGTTTTTATGCCAATACCATATTGTATTTTGATTACTATAAGTTTGTAGCTATGGTTTGAAATCAGGAAACATGATGCCTACAGCTTTGGTCTTCTTTGTCAAGATTGTTTTGGCTATTTGGAGTCCTTTGTGGTTCCATATAAATTTTAGAATTCTTTCTTCTACTTATATGAAAAATTTCATTGGAGTTTTGATAGGGATGGTGTTGAATCTGTAGATTGCTTTGGGAAGGATGGACATTTTAACAATAGTTATTTTTCTAATCCATAGCATGACGTATCTTACCATTTATTTCTGTCCTCAAAATCTTTCACTGGGGTCTTATAGTTTTAAATGTACAAATCTTTAATCTCCTATGTTAAAATTTTTACTAGGTATTTTATTCTTTTGGATGCAATTGTAAATTGGAGTTTTTTTTTTTTATTTATCTTTCTGATACTTTTACAGTGTGTAGAAACATGACAGATTTTTTCATATTGATTTTGTATTCTGTTACTTTACTGAATTCATTTTTAGATCTAACAGGTATTTTTTTGGTGGAGTCTTTAGGGTTTCTTATATATAGTATCAGGTCATTTGCAAATAGTGACCATTTTGCTTCTGCCTGTCCAACTTACACCTTTTATTTATTTTTCTTGTTTAATTGCTATGGCTACAATTTGCAATACTATGTTGAATAAAAGTGGGGGGAGTGGACATCCTTGTCTTATTCCTGATCTTAGAGGAAAAGGTTTCAGCTTTATACTGTTGAACATGGTATTACCTGTGGGTTTGTCACATATGACCTTGATTATGTCCAGGTACATTCCCACTATACCAGTTTTTTCAGAGTTTTTATCATAAGTTGATGTTGAATTTTATCAAATGCATTTTCTACATCTATTGAGATGATCATATGATTTCTACCTTTCACTTTTGTTAATGTGGTATATTATATTGATTGACTTGTAGTTGTTGAATCTTGTATCCCTGTAATAAATCCAGCTTGATAATGGTGTATGATTCTTTTAATGTATTGTTAAATATGGTTTGGTAACATTTTGTTGAAGACTTTTACATCTATGCTCATTGGGGATATTGGCCTATAATTTTCTTTTTTTTTTTTTTTTAATTTTTTAAGGTTTATATATTTTTGAGAGAGAGAGAGAAGAGAGAGACAGAATACGAGCAGGGAAGGGGCAGAGAGAGAGGGAGACACAGAATCCAAAGTAGTCTCCAGGTTCCAAGCGGTCAGCACAGAGCCCAATACAGGGCTCAAACCCACGAACTGTGAGATCGTCACCTGAGCTGAAGTCGGGCATTCAACCGACTGAGCCACCCAGGCGCCCCAGCCTACAATTTTCTTTTTTGTGTTGTCTTTGTCCAGTTTGGGTATAAGAGTAATGCTGGTTTCTTAAAATAAGTTTAGAAACATTCCTTCCTATTTATATTTTTGGAAATTTGAGAGTAGGTATTAAATCTTTGAATGTTTGGTACAATTAACCAATGAAGCCATCTAGTTTGTTGGGAAATTTTTGATTACTGATTCAATCTCCATAATAGTATTTGGTCTATTCAGATTTTCTATTTCTCCATAATTCAGTCTTGGAAGATTCTAAGTTTCTAGGAATTAATCCATTTCTACCAGGTTGTCCAGTTTGTTGGCATGTAATTGTTCATAGTAGTCTTTTGCAATCCCTTTTATTTCTGTGGCATGAGTTCTAACTTCTCTTTCATTTCCGATTTTATTTGACCCCTCCCCCCTTTTTGGTGCTGAGTGTAGCTAAAGTTTTGTCAATTTCAGTTATCTTTTAATTTCATTGATCTTTTCTATTGGTATGTTTGTTTATTTGTTTGTTTTTCATTTTTATTTCACTTATTTCCACTCTGATCTTTATTATGTCCCTCTTTCTACTAATTTTGGGCTTTGTTTCTTCTTTTTTTCTAGTTTCCTTTAGGTACAAAGTTAGGTACAAAGTTTATACCTTTAGGTACAAAGTTAGGTACAAAATTCATTTGAGATTTCTTTGTTTCTTGAGGTAGGTCTGTCTTGCTATGAATTTCCCTCTTAGAATTGCTGTTGCCTCATCCCATATATTTTGGTATGTCATATTCCTGTTTTCATTTGCCTCCAAGTAGTTTTTTTATTTCTCTTTTGATTTCCTCTATGATCCAGTAGTTGTTCACTAGCATGTTGTTTAACCTCCATGTATTTATAGTTTTTTCTAGTTTTTTTTTTCTTATAATTGATTCTTAGTTTCATACCCTTGTAGTCAGAAAACATGTTTGATATGATTTCAATTTTCTTGAATTTACTGAGATTTGTTTTGAGGCCTAAAATGTGACATACTCTGCAGAGTGTTCCATGAGCATTTAAGAAGAATGTGTATCCTGCTCCTTTTTGTTTTTGTTTTTGTTTTTAAATTTTTTCAACGTTTATTTATTTGGGACAGAGAGAGACAGAGCATGAAAGGGGGAGGGGCAGAGAGAGAGGGAGACACAGAATCGGAAACAGGCTCCAGGCTCTGAGCCATCAGCCCAGAGCCCGACGCGGGGCTCGAACTCCCGGACCGCGAGATCGTGACCTGGCTGAAGTCGGACGCTTAACCGACTGCGCCACCCAGGCCCCCCAATCCTGCTCCTTTTTGACTGGAATATTCTATCTCTACCTGTTAAGTTAATTTGGTTTAATGTGCCAGTTAAGGCTGATGTTTCCTTATGGATTTTCTGTCCAGATACTCTATCCATTGATTTAAGTGAAGTGTTAAAGTCCCCTACTGTTATTGTACTGTTGTCAATTTCTCCTTTTTAAGCCTATTAATATTTGCTTTGTATATTTTGGTGCTCCTATGCATGCTGCATAGATATTTATATCACATTTCTTCATTTGATCCTTTTATGTACAGCCCCTCTTATTTCTTTTATCACAGTCTTTGTTTTAAAGTCTATTTTGCCTGATTGAGTGTAGCTATACCAGCTTTCCTTTGCTTTCCACTTTCATGGAATTTTTTTTTTTTGTTTTTTTCATCCCTTAACTTTGGGTCAGTATTGCTTTGCCTCTGAAGTAAGTCTCTCATAGACGGTGTATAGAGGCATGAGGCTCACAGAGACCAATCCAAGCTCACATAATCAGGCACTGACAGTGCCGAAATATTAAATATTAAGATTTAATTCTAAATGTAGGTTATTGCAAAACTGTATTTTCTATTTCTCCTTTATTATACTTGATTATTTTTTAAGCTTAACAAAATCGATTTACTCTTCTCACTTTCAATGTGAGTTTTAATGGACCCACTGTGTACAAATAATGTTAAGTCCTATTGCTTAATTCACATGTTGCTAAAGTATGGGTAAGAAGGCAGCAATAATATCAAACTGTGTTTGCATAGGGTAGAGATGTTGCTCAAACTCTCCAAAACTATATCAGCCTTCAAGAATGTCCATCAGAGACTCAGTATTTTACCAAATACTTTACAGACATAAGCAAAATCTGACTTGTGGATAATATTCATTAGTATTTCCACCAAATTATGCTGCTGGATGTATAGATTACTTTAAGGATTTTTATTTGTTCATTTTACTTTTTATTTTAAATTTAAACTTAGAAGTAAGATTATAGATCCACCAAAATTAAGCCTGGTACACAAGGTGAGCGCAATGGGAAAACAAGAGATTTTTACAAAACTCTCCAAATTGTTTTATTCAACTTTTCATAAAAAGTCAACACCTAAAAACATCAATATCAAGTACTGAATTAATTAAGTATGGTGTATAATGGAAGTAAAGAATCTCTTGAAGGAGACTTTCACATGGTCTTTTGAAGATCTTCGATTTTCAGATGATTTGCTTTTAAAATTGAGTTAGCAAACAATGCAACTTAGTAAATGCCATGGATAGCATATCAATTTACCAGAACTTGAGACTTATTTTATTTTGCAAAGTTCGTTTCGGAATGGGGAGCCTGAAAATTTATCTGTCTACACAATGTACACTATCAAATATTCATGCCCTAAGAATTCAATTTGAAGACTTTCTGACCTGGTACTGAATGGAATGTTCATGAATGAGGCCACCAAGCAGCCGCTTAGAGATGAATCATGATTTATGAACAAGCCAGAGTTTCCCACTACATTAAATAATCAGGTGTGAAGGTCTCAGGGACAAACATAGCAACGATTTTAGAATCTTAGCAGATTTAAAATCTCTTCCTGGTTGGCTCATAGACATGCCAAAGAAATGCAAATATTAAGTTTTCTAACTCTGAGCAGCAACATTAGCCTAAGATTGGTAAAATGGATAAATATATTTGGAACAAAGGGACCTCTAATTAAATCCACACAGACCAGAATCCTGTTACCACCAGTCATTTTGAAAGATAGGTCTGTAGAAACACTCACTTTTTAAAATAGATACAGAAATTGCTGCTTCAGCTCTGGGTCCCTCTTGTATGTGTTCAAACCCTTAATAAATCTATCTGTGTTTCCCATGTACAGCATGCAAGTGTTCTAAATATGCATCCCCCTCTACATGCATTGACATTTTCCTTTATTTTCTGATGTTTATCACTCTGAAATTTCAAAGACAGCTACTGTGCTTGTGTTTTAATACATGGTGTCCTCTTTTTAAATCACTATCCACATGGCTCATGATTGTGGACAAGTCAATTAGGATTGTCTCCTCTTCTCACCTAAGAAAGTTTTTCAATGTACTATAAAATTTCAGGCAAAATTTTACTTGTCTTGTCCTTGAGCTTTCTTTGCCCCTCCCCTCCCCCACATTTCTGGGTAGATCAGCAATGTCAAGTATATTAGGAATGGACACAAAAGCTTTATAGGAAGATTCCAAAGTATGATCTGTTTTATTTCCTTTCTAATGGCAAGTGTCATACCCATTCTGGCTACAGCAGCATATCGGGGTAACAGTTCCAGTCAATGGACTCACAAGTATTTAATAATTATTAGTACATTAGTACAGAGCAACAAGCGACTGCTAAGATCTTCAACTTTAAGTTGGGCTCCGCCAGTGCATGTTGAAAGGGCATTTCACTCATCTCAAAGTTAATTTCCATTGTCATAGCCCCCATATTCCATCACCCTTTATCACATCATCCTTTATCACATGTAAAAAATGATATATATCACAAATCTGTTAACCTTTTATATCCAAGAACTTCAGTACCAGAAACCCACAGTCTATAAAAGAGAAAGAAAAATCTACCTGAAGTCCCCAAAGTTATCTTACACCTGACCTGCAGGCCCCCCACTCAACCATTTTTAGTTTATAAATAAAATATCTTTTATTGAGACATATTGAATACATTATTTGCTTTTCCTGACCACTTTTACACATATATGAAAGTGTGCATACAAATTCTTTCTGTAATTCAATTATAAATCCCTCCTACTTAGAGATTTTAATGTCACCTAAAAACCTCAATAAGTTTTTCACTTACCCTACTGTGCTTTATTTATGAAGATGACAGAAAGTAAGAACTAGAAGCAATCTATAAGAATCCTAGAATTTCCAAATTTCTGTTTCTTCTAATTATTTGCCATTTTTTTCCCTAAGTTTACTCCTCCCATTATCAATGTTAAAGCTATATTCATCTCTGTAGGTAAAGTTATTCTACTTGTCTTTTCCAAAGATAATCTAATGAGGCCCCCTCAGGTCTAGTTTTAGACAAGTATCTGTTATTGCTGGATTCATCAACATTGACCATGAGGATATTAATGGTCTGTTTTACCTACATGTTCTCTTACTTGTCTCTAATCTCCATTTAATTAGGCATTCACAATCAGCCTCTGCTTAATGTAGATCATGTATTTTAAGATGGTATCATTCTAATCATTCCTCTTGCGATAACATAGGAAGGTTTACTCATGGGGGATGTAAGGGCCACAGTGATATGGACCACTGGGGGAAGACAAGAAGCTTAAAGAATTGAAGTCATTACTAAAGCAAGGAATTTTGCAGGGCTGGCACCTAAACATGAAATAATCACAGGTTAGAATACATCCAGAGGGTTGTAGTGAATTGGGTTGATTCCTCTGGGGTCTATATTCCAGGAAACCCAATGCAATGAAGGAGCTATTCTATCTGGCACTCAATATGAATAGTCCCTCGGCTAAGATTACCAAATATATTATCTAATACCTTCTAAATAATGTTAATGAATTTCTATTTTACAGGGGAAAAATGAAGTTTAGAAGGGCCAAGGATCCTAGTCCATATCACAGAAGTAACAAAGTGATGAACCAAGATACAAACCCAATTCTATGTGTCCATAAAGCCTAAGCACCTGAATCGCTTGATAACACCTTACTCAGTAGTTGATGACGTAAGAATTAAGAGCCAGTATTCTCAAAGGGCTGATGTAAACTGGGCTAGGATCAGGACACATTCTGGTCCAATGGGGAAGTAGCCCACTAGGCTAAACCAAAGTGGAAAATTCAAGTCCCATCTGGGCTAAAGCAGCATGGCGAGCCTTGTGGGAAAGCTTGGTGGGTATGGTGATGTCCAGGATGTAGCCCTAGCACATTACATCTTTGTCAACTAGTTTCAGATTCTTCCTGCTGGTGGCTCTGAAGTCAGTGGTGTGCTCATAATTGTTTCAGAAAGAGGTTAGATCTAGCTCACTGGCCTAAGCCTTCTGTTGATGTTTCTATAAAACAGATCATCAGAACAAAAGCTGGGAGAGACTGATATATGCAAAGCCAAAATCTGTCTCCCTCGAGTGTTTACACATTGAACCTCAGTTGTTTGCTCATGCAATGTGGGCATGAAAATGTCTACCTCCTCCTCTGCAGAATGGTTTCTCAAATCTTTTATTTTTAAAAAATGTTTTAAGTTTATTGTGAGAAAGACAGAGACAGCGCAAGTGGGGGAGGGACAGAAAGAGAGAGGGAGAGAGAGAATCTCAAGCAGGGTCCACACTGCCAGAGCAGAGCCTGACATGGGGCTCGAACTCATAAAACCATGAGATCATAACCTGAGCCAAACCCAAGAGTCAGACGCTTAATTGACTGAACCACCCAGGCACCCCTCAAATATTTTAACGACAACTAGACTCTTTGATTCCTTTCTGTCATGGATGCAATTTTCATTCCAGTAGGCCTGCTCAGTGATGGCCAATAATCACGTGACAGATTCCATCTGCCTCATTAGCTCATCATTACCCACTGAAACTACTGTAAATTATTGATATTCAGGTTACAGTTTTCTTTTCTGAATATCATGTTGCCTCTTCCCAATATGTCAGGCATTTAGTTCTATATTGAAGAATCCTTTGGCCTGTATGATAAAGTGGTCTATGATTTCTTGTAGCTTTATGGTGTCTGTCTTAATATAAAGCACTTGCATATGTTAGCCAACACTTTTCTCACACAGAGGTCAATAGAAACAATGGATTATACATTTAGGTCATCAGTTCCCTGATTTCATCCTTGAGTGACTTCCAAACTCTCTGGAAGATGGCTGTCTGATCTTCATGATTCATGCACATTTATTTTGCCAATTTGGTCTAGAATATCCTGAGTATTGATCAACTGTTTGATATAGTATTTTAAGCCTACCAATTTCAGAAAACAATTTGTGAGTGAGAATCTCATTACCATCCACATATATCTTTTAAATTCTCATTATACACCAGACAGTATGCTAGGTGTTGGGCATAAAAAGGGGTGTTCAGGTCTGATTAATCCCTTCCCTGAATGTGCAGAGCCATCAAGGGGAAGTAAATGACACTGCAACAGAGCATGTGTATTTAAGTGGCACCGATGGCCGTCCAGGAGCAAGAACCTTCAAAAAGGTGTGCTGGTCAGTAGGGAGTGCAAGGGACATAGTTGAGTCGAAGGGGCAGGGGCTGTGTTCAAGTTACTCTGGCTTCCCAGCAACTACAGAATGCTGTGTGCCTAATACTAAGGCAACAACTGTAAGAAGGGCGGAAGAGGAGGTTGTATGAAGGGAGGAACACTCACAGGGGAATAAGTGCCAGAAGCACAGTCTTAAAAGAAGTGGTATAAGATGCATCTGAGGTACGCAGAATTAATCAATTCAGATGGAATATTTCTCTGGTCAATTCTACGAGATAAACCTGGCAAGCAGAGCTAGCTAGATATTATGGGCTCCTAGTACACACATACTTTCTTGAGCTACAGACCAAGAACATAAGTCATCATGTGTTTATAACTTTGTTTTGATTTTTTGGTTGTTGTTAAATAATAAACACATATCATAAAATGCTATCAAATACATTTTTCAAGGTTTTGTTAATAGTTCTGTCCTTGGGGGTGCCTGGGTGGCGCAGTTGGTTGAGCGTCCGACTTCAGCCAGGTCACGATCTCGCGGTCCGGGAGTTCGAGCCCCGCGTCGGGCTCTGGGTTGACGGCTCAGAGCCTGGAGCCTGTTTCCGATTCTGTGTCTCCCTCTCTCTCTGACCCTCCCCCGTTCATGCTCTGTCTCTCTCTGTCCCAAAAATAAATAAACGTTGAAAAAAAAAATCATTTAAAAAAAAATAGTTCTCTCCTTGGTTCTTTCTTGGTTCTTTCTCATACATATATACATATAAGCTTTTAATGTATTTATTTTACAGTTGACCATTAATAAAACTTCAGTATTACGCTAAGCAAAGGAAGTCAGTCAGAGAAAGACAAATATTGTAGGATTTCACTCAAGGAGGAATTTAAGAAACACAACACTAAGGAGGGCACTTGTTGGGATGAGCACTGGTTGTTATATGTAAGTGATGAATCACTGGGTTCTACTCCAGGAACCAACAGTACACTGTATGTTAACTAACTTGAACTTAAATAAATAAATTTTTTAAAATTCAGTTAAGAAGTCAGCATGTTTAGAATTCTGCCTCTGATTGAATAAAGACCATCAGTGCAAAAGCCAGATATCACCACATAGCAGGCCAACAGAAGCAAAGAATGAAGGGAAATGCAGAGGCTTTTGATTACAGTAGAGTCTAGTTGCACCATCGCTTGCTTGTATGACTTTGGAAATGTCACTTCATCTTTTTGTAGTGATTCTCCCCATCCATGGCAGGCATATATCTAGAAACTTCCAGGCCCTTTGCATCTATTCCTCTACACTTCCCTGCTTGGACTCTTTGTGTTAATGGGCTTCCCTGTGGGTTGCAATGAGAAAGACATGGCAATCAAGTCTGAGTTTCAGTAGGGATCCGGCTCAGAATTGACAAGGTCCTCAAAGCTTGATATTCCCTGTGAATCACCCCCATGGTTTTATCCTGAGCACTTTCCACTGACCTTGGATTCTCTTATCACTAGATGAGGCTCTGCAGAAAAGGGAAGAAACAAGCGGCCAATCAGCATTGTGAAAGCAACAGCTGGGCTTTACCTCAGAATCAGCAGGCTTCCCTCTAGCCCTCTGGCTCCACATGTAGCCCTTGGAAGTTCCTCGTTGATGCCCATCTGTTTTCCTTTCTTAGTGTTAGAATTGGCTGAGATGTTTCAGAGAACTTCCCAACATGAGGTCTAGCCTCTTTAAGGAGTAAATACTTTCACACATTTACACATGTGGCATTTAAACACATCACATGGACACGGAGTCAACACACAGTCTTCAGGATTAATATTCATGTGGACACTTGCTAGGGGAGAGCAGATGTTTGCGATCTCCTACAAACTGGTTGCATTTGTAGTGGGATGGGATCCAGCAGCTGATAATCAAAAGGAAGGAGGAGGCTCTGGTTAAAATTAATTCTTCTAAATCCACTGCTTTTAAATTAATCTTATTGTTTAAGTCCTCAGTTCACAGGAAACTTGACTTTAATTGTATTTCTGATATATATAAACCAGTTAGGTTTTGGAGACATCCACCTTAGATTTGGAGAAATTGGAGTTAATATCCCAACTTTAATGTATAGCAAAGCATTAGATTTTTTATGTGAACATATTTCATTATTTTAGTGAAGTATAATGACCAAGAGGAAGATATCCTATTAGGTACCTTTTGTTTATATATTCCTTTTTAAAAAAATGTTTGTTTATATATTTTTTGAGAGACGGGGAGAGAGAGAGAGAGAGAGAGAGAGAGAGAGAGAGAGAGAGAGAGAATTCCAAGCGGGTTCCATGCTATCCTTGCAGAGCCCAATGAGGGATTTGATCTCACAAACCATGAGATCATGACCTAAGCTGGAATCAGGAGTCAGATGCTTAACCAACTGAGCCACCCAAGCACCGGCCATGTAGTTTTTAACTATCATGATTTTTTTTTATTTCCTCCCCTTAGATTATACCCATCTTTGAAGTCTGACAGCTATAAATTCCATGACTTTGATAAATGCTTTAGTACATACGAGGCTCAGTGTCCTCCTCTGCAAATTGGGTATATAAATGTGCTTACTTAATGTGGTCTGTTAAGGAGAGATTCTCAAAAAAAAATGTGCCTCAAAATGTGCCACATTGCTTATGACACAGATTGCTGGGCCCCACCTGCAGAGTTTCTAATTCAGTAAATCTGGGACGGAGCTGAAATTGCATTTGTAACAAAAATCCCAAGTAGTGCAGGTGCTGTTGGGTAGGGGCCTCGCTTTGAGAAACACTCGCTTTGAGAAACTGTCAATGGTTAATATGTGTAAACTTTACACAGTACGAAATAAATAAAGGATAGATACATTTGCTATCACTATTGAAGGTAGGTGTGTGTGATGCACCTGGGCACCTGGTGCAGATACCCAGAGGAAACTAGCTTTCAGTTTTCATTCTTTTGAGCTTTGTATGCAAATGGGAAACAATCTTAGTAAGTCAGCTTTTTTTTTTTTTTCCAATAAACTAAATACTCAGTGGAGAAGGTAAGATCTCCTTGTGGTTGCAGGCAAAGATAGGTACCCACCCAGGCTCATTAAAAACAATTAGCTGAGAGTCCTGGTAGCAGACAGAAGAGGAGAGGAGGAACCTGGGGGAGTTACTGACGCCTAAAGAAGAGGGCTCTGGTCCAAAGTCTGAAGCCCCGAGTGCCTACTTGGCTGTAGTCAGATGGAAGGATTCCAGGCCTGGCAGGGACCTCCAGCAGGCTAAGAGACTCTCAAGCGTTCTTTAAAAAGTCCAAAAGAAAGCAAGCTTCATTAAGTTTATGATTACAATGATAGCAGGTGATAGTAAAGAGAAAAAAGCATAATACAGTCAGCACAAGTTTCAATTCCTGTTAAGTATAATTTCTGGTTGAGTTTGCCTTCCTTTAATAGGAAAAAAGGAGAGAACACAAGTGAAATAGGAGTGTGAGCGGGAGTCGAACTTGTGTTTCGAGTCCCTGATCGATGGCAACTGTTCAGGGTGGGGGAGACCCCCCTTGCCACTGCTGGGTCACCAAAGGCATCGCTGTGGCTGTAGCGGCCATCTGGATTAGAGAAGGAACTGAATGGTATCACTAAATTTGTCTAGACTCTAGATTTACAAGTAATTCTCCAATTTAGGGGCTCAAGAATTATTTGGAAATTAATTCACAAGTCTGTATAAAAAAAGAGCAAAGTTTTTCTTTCTTTTTTTTTTTTTTTGTCTTGTTTTGTTTTTAAGTATTAGAAGTACAGAGAGGGCGTCCATAAAAATCAGGCTTGAATTATTGTGGCCCGAATATCCTAGGTGCTCTGTTGTGTGGGAAAGGAGATGTACTTGGAAAAAAAAAATCTGTACCAAAGAATCATGGGCCTCTAACATCCTGTCTTATCTGATTGTAATTTAGGATATCAAGCATCTGTTAGGCACATTCTGCAGGCAGTAAATTAAGGGGACTTAAAGAGTAGGAGATAGAAATCCCTAATCAAAGGTGAGATAAATGCACAGAAAGGTACACAATAGAAGGGTGTGCACAGATTGGCATGGACACGAGAGCATGAAGTTTCTGACTTGTCAGTAGGATAAGTGCTGTGAATTTTGATCTTGCAATGGCTCTTCCACAGTGGTGAACTATCTGTCCCTGTTTATGACACACTGCAATTATCTGCAGCCCAAGTCCCACTAATGGACTGTGGAACAAAGTGGAAGCAACCCATAAGGGCCGAGCAGATAGGCACGAACACGTCAGTGCTCTGTTCTAAACAAGGCAGCGGCCGGTGTGTGGGAGCTTCTGTGAACGGGAAGGAGTCTGAGCCAGGCGAGAACACGGGGAGTGCTGTGTAGGCAGAGAGGTCCCAGGGATACCTGCTGCATTTACCCTGAGGGGCGGGTCATTTCTGAAGTTTCTACGTCCACACGCCCCGCCCCCCCACCCCCCCCCAACCAACGCTCATGTCCACCAATGAATAGCTGCTATTGCTGGGGGAGGTGGTGTGTGTACCTCGCTGCAGGAGGTCACAGGTGATGCCCAGGGCCTGTCTCTGAGACATCTCTGGGAGAGAAGGCTGCTCTGGACGCCCTTGAGCCCGGTTTCTGTTTCCTCGAACCTGTTCTACTGGGTCCTCGACACACCCTTCCCTCATTCCACGCTATGTGCGGGACTTCTCTTTTCGACATGGATTTGTCACTCGGTGAATAATTTCTGAAACAAATGACACCTCAATAAATGGCCTTGTGAGTGTTGTGCAGGGGCAAGCTAAGTCATCGTGTAAGAAAATGCAAAATCTTTCTTCTTATGACATCGTAAACACGTTTCCGAAATAACTACAGGGGTGCCTGGGTGGCTCAGTCGGTTGAGCATCTGACTTCGCTCAGGTCATGATCTCAGTTTGTGGGTTTGGGCCCCACGTGCTGAGAGTTCAGAGCCTGGAGCCTGCTTCAGATTCTGTGTCTCCTTCTCTCTGTCCCCTCCCCCCGCTTGCGCACTCTCTCTCTTTCTCTCTCTCTCTCAAAACTAAATAAACATTAAAGAAATATTAAAAAAAATGAAAATAGCTACACAGTTACAAAAACTTTCTCTCAAAACTAAATAAACATTTAAAAGATATTTAAAAAAAATGAAAATACACAGTTACAAAAACTTTCCAGGTCTTTAAGTGTGCAAAATCAGTAAGAATGCTTTGTAAGCCTCCTACCCCCACCCCCTGAAACTTGAAAACTTACAGATGATGTTATTTACATGTAGAGATATGAATGAAACTGCTATTTTATGAGTGTGTTGCTATTATTTTAGCTAGAGTTGATAAATTGCATTGATATATATGTGTATGTTTATATGCATACATATTAATATTTAAAGATATATTGCACATATATATTTGTAGATTTAAATCATATGAATATATTTCTAGATTAAATATATGTGTGTACATTTATCTTTAAATAAACTTAGATAAATACATGTGTTGTATATTCATCTGTATATGTATGTTACATATTATATATATAATATATATATATATCTTTAAATATTAGCATGTATCACCTTGATTTCTCCATAATTATAAATTCTGGAGACTTTATGATTCTTCCAGATCTTTTACCATTTTGCCAGTTATTAGAAGATTTAGATGATTTTGCTTTATTTACTTTGTATTAAAACCTTTATGTTGGAATTAGATGTCGCAACAATAGCAATATATAAATCATGCCAAGTTACTGTAAAGTTTCATTGCTAATTGCCCAAGTCTTATTAAACTGCAGAAAAATGGAGACATAGTACTTTAGTGACACGATGACCAAGCTGGACTCTACATTTTGTCATAGAAGTTGCTATTAAATGAGAGGCACTATTAGATGGGATTGCAGATACAGATGCAGATACAATGATACAATATTTTTGGCCTGAAACCGTCTTTTAAGCATATTAGAAACAATGGCGCTAGCAACACATACGGAGTGTGTACTGTGAGCCACACTCGTGCTGACAACTTTTTATAAACACTGCAAAGGAAAGATTATCCCTACTTAAAGATGAGACCATAGGGCTCATGAACTTAATCATCAACCCAGCCTAATGTGTGTAGCAAAGCTGAGACTTGAAAAGGGGACATCTGTGCTCAAGGCTCATGTCCTTCCCTTCACATGACTCATTCACAACCAACAAAAGTACTACCTGCTTGTAACACAGACATGCCAGCTGCCTTAATTTAGAAAAGTAGCCAGCACTAATAATTCTTTGAAATAATCATAATTTCTGTATTTTCTCTACTCGGAATGACCCCCCATTGAACGTGTTGCTCTATTGTTCAATGACTTATGTGATTTTTTTAATTGAAACCTGAAACCAAAAACATAAATTACTGTGTTTTGGAAATAATTGGGCACCACTTATCAGAGTTCCTACAGACTGGATATTGATAAAGAGAGTGCACTCTGAATTAGTTGTCTTCCACTTGGAACTACATTTGCTTATCCAACACTAGTTACGATGCTGTCAGTAATTGAGACTGTACTCCATGGATTCAGCTAAGATGGTGATGGCAGCCAGCAGGTGGATTTTTATTTTATTTTATTTTTTTTTTAAAGTTGTAGTATAGTTGACACCCAATGTCACATTAGTCTCGTGTGTACGACATAGCGATTCGACATCTCTATATGTGATGCTGTGCTCACCACACATGTAGCCGCCATCTGTCAGGGAAGGTGGATTTTTGATTCAAATTGGATCTGGATTATACTGTTTCATTTGAGTCTCTTTTGAGAGTACTTAAAAAAATTCTCTTCCACGAACAGATTTGGAACACGAACTTTGGATTTAGGCAAATCTGAGTAGGAATGCCTGCTGCTTACTAACGTTGTCAACCCTGGGCAGCATTTTATGTCTCTGAGCCTTGAAGTTCGCATCTTTACAAGTTTATAAAACCTGCCTCTGAGTGGTGCAAGAACTCATTGAGTTATCAATCCGTGCAGATCCCCAGTGTCTCTGACATCTAAGAAGCAGTCAAATTAGCCACCTTTGAGTCCTTATTTGAAACGACTTTGGTTGTTTACCAAGACTGTGTCAGCCTTCCGAAAGGCACGTATTTTTCTTCAAATGTATGGTGATAAACGCAGACAAAATAGCCCTGTTTGTGTTCCCAGTATGTTTTCTAGGCCACTGGCATTTTCCAATCCCTAAGGCCACCCACAACATGCTAGGGGCCAAGAGAGGCACCTTGGAGGCTCTGAACAGTTGAGCGTTTCCCCTGTCGGCGGCTGTGCCTCTCAGCCTGGTCCCAGGGTGGATGAAGCATCTGCCATTCTTGTGCACAGACACAGGTTACTCAGTCAGGACAGAAAGTGTAAGTGGGTCTAGAAACACGGTAACCCACCTGGAGGGCCAGGGATTTAACACTGAGCAGATTTTTAGTCACTGACATTTTGTTTCATTCGGTTCCCAGGAAAATCATTTTGGCATCATTTCAAATTAAAAACTGGGGCCTTGGCTGAGGATGACGTCTTATGATAGGCATCTTGCTGAAGGCCCAGAATCTCCAGAGCCATTCATCAACATCCAGTCCTGCAGTGCTACGTAATAGCAGAGCATTGTTTGTTCATTTCAGAATGGGCTGGCTAGCCAGTCAAAACGAGTCAGTCAGAATGCTTGACTTGCAGAAGCACAAGCTTGCTTTGCAATTTGTTCTACTACTGACATAGAGTCCTTAACCTTCTCCCACTAAATAAAAACATTGTCTAACATGGGGCACTTGGGTGGCTCAGTTGGTTAAGCAGCTGACTTCGGCTCAGGTCATGAGCTCGTGGTCTGTGAGTTGAAGCCCTGTGTCTGGCTCTGTGCTGACAGCTCAGAGCCTGGAGCCTGCTTGGGATTCTGTGCCTCCCTCTCCCTGCCCCTCCTCTTGCTCGCCTCTCTCTCTCTCTCTCTCTCTCTCTCAAAAGTAAATAAACATTTAAAAAATTTGAAAAATACTGTCTAACAAAGATTTCCATGTGAGCAAACATGTTACCCAAAGTCTCAAGTAGCAGCAAGTTCTGGACAAAGATGTAGACAAAGATCAGATATAAAGAAAGGAGGGAGGGAGACATTGTGGGAAGTAACAGATTCTGGACAGGGTATAGGAATAGGGGCTCAAGAAAGATCTGGATGGTGTTGAAGGCACCAAATCCAGAACCATCTCTCTCTGGTGAGACTTAAAGAAACTTTCAAAAGCGGTACCAAGTAGAACAAACACAGGGTTTGGAATTAAGGAATCTATGCCTCCATGCTGTCCTTGTCCCTAATTGTCATAGGCATCTTCAGGGTCACTTAACTTCTCTAGTCCCCCAAGGGTGTATCTTATTCTAATGCATGTACCTTGTCTGGGCACTCAATAGGTGTTCAGTAAATGCTAGCTGTAATTACCATATCACTTTCAACAAGTATTAGCTGAGTATGTATTGTGATGAGTCACAGGACTGGATTTTGGGAAAAAAATACATATAATAACTGCCCAGAAAATAAAGAAATGCCATCTGTTTGGCTGAAATGCAGGACTTGAGTTGGGCACATAGGAGAAAAGCCCGGGCAGTATATTGATACACCTCCTGGATTTGTTCAGGTAAATTTCTTGTTTACACTTGCTCACACCCACATGTTTTAATTGTGTCACCTTTCGCTCTCAAAACTGTTTTGGTTTAGATGCTAAATTATATGGGCAATGTGCTTCTAGGGCCCATTAATTCAGTGCAAGCAAATTATAATTAACACAGAAAAAAGAAGACTAAGGGAATGTGGTATCTTTTGATCAGGTGTGACCAGAGAATGGGTAGTGATATTAACTGATGTCAGATGATCCTTACGTCATGTTAATTCAGGAGATGACCAACAACATTTTCTTTAAGAGTTTAAAGTTAAAGCCTGATGAAAGAAATACCATAGATAACATTTTCGTTGTAAGTCTCCAGTGGTCTTAAAGTTCAAGGTCTTTAAGAATCTATATGACATCAGTGTGAGCAATAATGCAGCATGTATAGAAACCTAATTTCTTTTTTTTTTTTTTGAAACAAGAAAACATTATTTTATTTTATCTCAATTTTGATGTTTAGAAACCCTAATTCCTAAGGGGTTCCTTCAGGATGCCTGTGAGGGTAATCAAGGATGGGGCTTACCTAACTCAATTAATTTTTACTAAGGACAAAATCAGCTTATTTGGGAGAAAGATGTCTAGCAGAATGCATATCAGCCTGTAAGAGACCGATATATTTGATTTTGAAGCTTCAGAGGAATCAAGGAGTGCCTGGGTGGCTCAGTCAGTTAAGAGTCCAGCTCTTGATTTCAGACTCATGTCATGATCTCATGGTTTGTGGGTTCGAGCCCTGCACTGGCCTTTGTGCTGACAGCATAGAGTCTGCTTGGGATTCTCTGTCTCCTCTCTCTGCTCCTCCCTGCTCGCACTCTCTCATTCTCTCTCTCAAAAATAATAAAATGCAATCAACATTAAAACAAGTAGAAAAAAATTAGTAATAAAATAAAGTTTCAGAGGAATTAGGTCACTCTTCCATTCAGTGAAAGTGTATGTAGGGACTACAAGATTCATGTATCTTCTTGTGGTCACTTTTTACCTTGCACACAGACTTGTAATGGGCTGAATGGCGCCACCCCAAATCCGCGTCCACCTGGAACCTCAGAATGTGGTCTTCTTTGTAAATAAGGTCTTTGTGGATGTAAGTATTTACGGATCTTGAGGTGAGATCAGCCTGGAATTCGAGAGAGAACTGTAAATCCAATGACTGCTGTCCTTATAAAAAGAGGAGAAGACACCAGAAACACAGGGAAGGTCATATGAAGTTGAGGGTAGAGACTGGAGTCTTGCAGCTGCGAACCATGAACACCAAGGATTGGTAGGACCTCCCCAGTAACTAGGAAGAGGCAAGAAAGGGATCTCCACTAGAGCTTTCAGGGAGAGCCCAGCCATGCTAACACTTTGATTTGGGGCTTCTGGCTTCCAGAACTATGAGAGCATGATTTGATTTTGTTTTGAGCCTCTCAGTTTGTGGGAATTTGTGTGGCAGCCCTGGAAAACTATTACGCTTCATGTATGAGATTGTGAAATGTGCTGTGACTCCACACATGTAAACCTGACCTTCTCTGCCCGAGCATGGACCCTATGCAGAGCGGCCCTGACTCACCTGACTCACCGACAGCACCTTGCTGTTGCACAATGCTGCCACTGGTCCCAAACAGCCATACTGGCTGTGCTCTATAATCCTTTCTGTCTTGAAGCATTTACTCATAGGAACACCATCATCTGTAATTCTTCCTCAGTCTCCCCTCCCCATGTCCCTTCAACACATACACCTTCACTTCTGGAAATTGTCTCTCATCTTCTGAGATCCAGTGTGAATATAATCTCAGACCCATGATGACACTTCTCCTGATTCAGTCACTTCGAAGAGAAGTGATCCCTTACACATCTGCATTCCCTTCCCACTTTCTTGGCCCACGTCTTAGGATGTGTAGTAAGTCTTCTGTACATTGTGTTGTAATCCCTTCTGGTGTGGCTTCATGTGGGATAGTCTTGTCCAAGGAATGAAACGGCGTGAGTTTGAAAGACAGAGTCCTGTCTGATTTGTATCTCCGTCTCTGGACTTTGCCTTGCACAAGTAAATGTTCAACAGCAACATGTTGACTATTTTGCCCTGGCTGCCTCATTCCAGAGTGATAAAACTGAGATGTTCTCTAAAATTACTTTTCCATCACTATAAATTTGACTTGAAAGCCATGCAATTGATGCATTTGCAAGGGATTATCTTTTGCCCATAGCTCATTAAGCCTGCGCTCAGAGAAACAGCCATCCTCAAGACCCCAAGTGAAAAAGTGGCCTGTGCAAATAGCCTGGCATAAGGACACATACCCACAACATCACTGCTCATGCAGTGACTCTGCTTGGTGGCTGCAGATCTGGGGTGTGGGCAATGGATGAGTTAACTTGGAAAAGGCACCCAGAATTTGTCAGGGGGAATAAGAAGGCACAGCACCTCATTAGTTTGTTCCCAGCAAACAATTTTCAGGAATTAGCCACATAGTGATACTCCTAAAAAATGCTCTTTGTAAATGAACAGAACTGATATGACAGGCATTTCAAAACAGTAATCATTGGATTAATGACACTGCTGAAGAACGAGGGCTCATTATACCTAATTTGGGAGATTGCAAATATGTTGCATAGATGAGTTACAAGGTGGCATTTGGGCAAATCGGCTGGACAAATGTGATATGACGTGATAGTGCCCCTTTGGATGTTTTAGAGATACATCCAAAGGGGCACACTTTTACTTGAAGAATATAGAATAATATTGCATATTTAAGTGTATGAGTTCAAACTGAGTTCGTAAGAAATTGGCCCTATGATGGATATACAATATTACAGGAATATGTGATCACACTTAAAGGGACTCCACCAGATAAAAAGTCACATGTGGCAAAGAGGATTTCATGGCGGTTGCCTTCTGAGACTCACATATCTTCCTATAATAATGCAATTATTCATCATTGGCCATTTGACATTAAACAATGTAAAGTGAGGTTTTTTTTTTTTTTTTTTTTTTTTTTGGTTTTTATTTAAATTCCAGTTAGTTAACATACAGGGCAATATCAGTTTCAGATGTACAATTTAGTGATTCCTCACTTCCGTACATCACTTGTGCCCATCACAACAAGTGCACTCCTTCATCCCTGTCACCTGTTTCACCCATACCCCCTCCCACATCCCCTCTGGTAACCATCAGTTTTTTCTCCATAGTTAGAGTCTATTTCTTGGTCTGTCTCTCTCTTTCTTTTTTTTTTCCCTTTCTCATCTGTTTTGTTTCCTAAGTTCCCCATCTGAGTGAAATCATATGGTATTTGTCTGATGGACTTAGTTTGCTTAGCCTCATACTCTCTAGCCCCATCCATGTCATTGCAAACGGCGAGATTCCATTCTTTGTTTGTTGTTGAGTAATATTCCATTATATGTATATATACCACATCTTCTTTATCCATCCATCAGGCGACAGATACTTGGGCTGTTTTCATAGTTTGGCTATTGTAGGTAATGCTGCCATAAACATCAGGATGCTTGTAACCTTGTGGACTAGTATTTTTTGTATTTTTGGCTAAAAACCTAGTAGTGCAATCACCAAATCATAGGGTAGTTCTATTTGTAACCTTTTGGAAACCCCCCATACTGTTTTCCAGAGTGGCTACAATGTAAAGTGATTTTAAATACATGTATCAATAACCAGTAATACTTCCAACAAGCATAGCTTCATATGCTCCATAATACAAAACAGGTTGGATGAGACAGGTAGATTCTTAAGAGTTTAAAAGGGAATGTTCATTCATCCATGAATAGAGAAAGAGCTACATGCTGAAATTAAAACACCATGCAATGAAAAACAGAACCTCTTGCCTGCAGATCTGACTCCAGGTAAATGTAATAGATATCAAACATGCTTGTACACACACACACACACACACACACACACAGAAAAATGAATACAATTTTCACATCTTAAATAATGTTGACCAGTTACAAGGTTTACTGAAGAATTATTCCCTTCCATTGTCATTTTACAATAGCTTAAGAGACAGTCTTATTTTTTATTCACATTTTCTGTGGGAATGCATCCCTTATTTTATTTATCATTTAGTTTAGTATAATTTATATAAAAAGATATTTTAAAATAAAACTAGAATGGTCAAGGGACTCAATGTATCAGAAATTCCATTATGGCAACTTAAATTTTTTTTAATGCTTATTTATTTATTTATTTTTGAGAGAGAGAGAGAGAGAGAGAGAGAGCATGTGTGGGAGAGGGGCAGAGAGAGACAGACAGACAGAAACACAGAATCTGAAGCAGGCTCTGGGCTCTGAGCTGTCAGCACAGAGCCAGATGTGGGCCCCGAACTCGTGATCTGAGAGATCATGACCTGAGCTGAAGTCAGACACGCAACATACTGAGCCGCTCAGGTGCCCCCCATTAGGTCAGCTTAAACACAGAAATAGCCGTTCTGATGATGATACACATTGATGCAAAGATTCACAGTGGCCATATTTATTGGATAATTCAGTTAATCTAGTAACTGGAGAGGTAGTGAGCTTCCTGTGTTGGGGCTTATTTAAATACAGAGATCTCCAAAATACAGATATCCACCCAGCAGAATCAATCACATCCATATTTCCCTGCTACTGCCTCTGAACAAGGACAGACATATCACACACCATTCCTTTTTTTAAAATTTTTTTTAACATTTTTTCATTTTTGAGAGACAGAGACAGAGCATGATAGGGGAAGGGGCAGAGAGAGAGGGAGACACAGAATCTGAAGCAGGCTCTAGGCTCTGAGCTGTCAGCACAGAGTCTGATGTGAGGCTCGAACTCAGGAACTGGGAGATGGTGACCTGAGCCGAAGTCGGAGGCTCAATCGACTGAGCCACCCAGGCGCCCCTCACACACTATTCTAATAACTGTTTTGTTTGTTTGTCTCCCCAGAAGAGAGTGAGCTTTGAGAGGCTGAGACATGGGTAAGAATAGCAGTAAAGGGTGATGGCAATGATAACAGTAGCAAGTAACAACAGCAGCAGCCACAGGTTCCTCTTGTCCCCACCTCCCCTGCCCCTCCTGCCCCGGGCACACATCTGCCCCTTGCTTTCTGAGCTTGCAGCGTCCAGATCTGTGGCAATGTGGCTTTCTGCCCAGGACACGCTCCACCTGCCTACTGCCTGCCGCAGTGTTTGCCTTGTAACCAGGCCACTCTGTACTTGGGAGCTGCAGGCAGGATGCTATTTCTGCAGTGACATTTCCTTCTCTCTTGGCTGTCAAAAGCAGAGGCTGTTCAGGTACCAATCCTCATACTCTCGAATAAGAGAAAAATTGCTGTATATGTAGTTGGAAGGGTGTGGGTTGGAGGTTGGACCCAAGCAGGGTTTCGTAACTGCAAGGGTCAAGGAAGTATGGGAAGATCGGATAAGTACAGCTCTCAGTTTCATTGTGATTGCTGTGGCTTATTTACAAACCACCCATGTTAAGCAGAAGTAAGATAGGTGAAAATGTATATAATAGGAAAGAATTAGACGAAGCAATCAATGAGGGAATCGTGGGGAAGAAGAGATAATGGCAGAAAAACAAAACAAACCGAACGTAAGGTTAATACAACAAATTAGAGTGAATACATAGCAGGATTCCCTATGATGGATATCATCTTTGCTAACACTGCCTTTGCGTATGAAATACAAACATCATTCTCCAAGTGGAAGAAATTAGGATAGAAATGTTAGCAATGTGTCCCCTGGTCCCCTTTTACTTCTATCCAACCAGGTAGATACCATGCAGGCCAGTGAAAAGAGAGGCATTTTGTTGTTGTTGTTGTTGTTTGTTTTATTTCAATTCGGTTTATAGAGCACAGCATGGGGTTTTACCCGAAAGCCTTCTGGGAAAAAGCAGCAAGTAGGAAGGTATCACCTGTCAGTGAGTGGCCTAGAATGCCTGGGCCAGGAGCAAACAAGAGCTGGAGGACCATAACAGGACATGTGAGATAATGTCCTCCATTGAGATATTCCACCTGGATATATGCCCGTGTTCGTAAAATATACAGAACCTGAACCGTATGTATTTATCTCATCCACCACTAGTGGATACATGCTCCACGGTCCCTATGACAAAATTCAAGGACCATCTCTTCTCCCGGCCAAAAATGTGATTGGTTTCGTGATCAATGTGTCTCAGCGATCCTGACCAGTGTTTCAAAAGTCATACATGATTTGGAGGCTGCTTGCTTTCCACTGACACTCTTTTGGGTATGACAAGTGCTCCCAGAGTCCTACTGAAGGAGACCTGAAGGTGACGTCAGAAAGAGCATGGGGTACATGTCCACAAAGTCTTCGCTTTGAATCTCAGCCCCCCGCCATCACCAGTGTCCTGTGCCCCTAGACCAGTTCTACCCAGACACTTCTACCCTGCCCAGTGTCCTCTTCTATGAAATGCAAATCACAGTGTTAGATTACTGGGGGATTAGAGGTGATGTAGAAGAGGTATCTCTCACACAATAGGCGGTCAATAGATGGTTGATATTATTGGCTACTTTTGCTTTGTGCTAATCCATTTTGCCATATACAGGAAGAGAATCTTTTCAATCTCTAGATGCCAGAGCAGTGAAAACCAGCCTGACCTTGGGAACTATCTGGATACTCAAACTAAACTATGGGTGTTGGTAAGAGACTTCTGAGTTGATTAACAAAATAAGTTCATTTACATCATGTAAATATTTGAATCTATTCTTGTATATGACTGCCTAACTTGGATTCTTCCTATAATACGATACATAAATGATCCTCTGGTTGACAGTCTTTGAGCAAACTAAGTGATGCCCAACTCTGCGCGCGCGCGCGCGCGCACACACACACACACACACACACACACACACAAACCCTGATCACCAGGCCCAGTGATCAGTATCTGAATTAGATTCCAAGACACCAGAACTATAAATATTGATCCTTTCCGAGGCAACATGAATGTGAGCAGCCAGAGAATCAGTCCCAACAAGGTTCCATGGGGAAACTCTAGAATCAGATGTCTGAGAGATACAGGACCAACACCAAGGCTTAAAGCCCAGAACCAAGGCTGAATTTAAGTTGTCCAGTGGAGATCTCAAGTTCATGGAGAATGGAGTGAAACTAGATCTGGTCCAAGATAGGAGGGTCCTAGATGATCACCTCCAACTATCCCTGGTGGTTTTATGAACTTACTCGACGTCCAGAGGCAGATCAGAGAATTACCAAACCAAAGGCTGCCCAACTCATTCCTGTTATTTTATTTGCAGGCATCACTGCACAGGAATCTCTCTATAGTACTGTTGTGTGAGTGTGTGCATAGCTAAATGTGCCTATGTGTTTCAGCCCATGTCTATGTATTTGAGGATGCGAGAATTCCTTTCAATGAGAGACACTACTCTGTGGTGAAAGCCACGTGGAGTGTCAGTAACACCGACCCTTGAGGGATCCCAGAGTCAGAGTTGCGACCCTAAGTGGTGCCGCGAGAGGATCTAGGAGGCCTCTGGCTCAAGGTGCTTGTGCTGGGAGCATGTAAATTCATTGTATTGTGAATGCAAGTTTTCAGGCAGAGGCCATGATAAGTGCTTCCAGCCTCTCTCAGTTTGTGGAGTGATCGCCATCTTGCCCCCACCTCGGCACATAAAAGGCTGTGAAGAAAGCTCCCACTGTGTGCACTTTGCCATCTGGAATCCCTTAAGTGAGAACCGTGTCATTCCAGTGCTGCCCATCAATGCCTGTCTGCCTCATCTCTTAGTGTCAGTTTCACTTTCTGTGTCCAATAAGGTCCAAATGGATGGCTGGCTATCTCCCCACACTCCAGTTTGGCTAATAATGGTTCGCTGGCTACACTAATGTGGTCATTACCCCCCTCACGTTCATGGGGTGCAAATGGCCACTTTAACATCCGTCGCTGCTGTCCTAATCCACCACCACCCTTCATACCAGCTGCTCTTAAAACCCAAGAAATTCTGTCTAAAAAGACGGCATCGTGCCCATGCTTCCCACAAGCACTCGGAGATGAAAGAGAGGGTACTGAGGACAACATGCCTGAGAGAGATGATAGCAAGTTCGGGAAGAGAGGAGGCCCTCTGGCAAGGTTTTGAGATACAGCAAATGAAACTAATTCATGAGTAAAGGATCCTGACACGAAATTGGAGCTGGCGGGTGCGTGTGTACAGTCTGGCTTATCTAGGTGACAGAGGGCCGCTTTGGGAGCCGGGGATCTGTCTTCTGCTCCAGGAGCTCTGGCTGGGCTACACAAAATTAATGGGCCTTCACATTTCCATTTGCGGCATGAGAATGGTAAAAAAAAGAACGGATTCTGTCAGTCAGGATTTGGGTCAGTGCAAAGTCAAACAACCAAGCAGATGACCCAACAGCCACAGAGAAACAAACCACATAGTCTCAAATGTGGCCCTTGCTGACACCCTTCTTTCTGTGCCCATTACACTGCCCGTGCTGATGGGTTCAACCTCTGGAGTCCCACCGTCAGGGGACAACCCTTATTAGTTATGTGACTTTGAACTGGTGCTTAATCTCTCCAAACCTTCGTTTCTTCATCCATAAAAAGAAACAAAGTAACTGACCTCATGAGACTGATGCGATTATTAAGTCTTATCTCCTGAGCCTGCTATGTGGTATCTGCTCAACCAATGGCTACAGATAGTACTTTTATTTTCAGAATCAGATGGACATTTGAGAAGTTTGAAGTATTTTAAACTATGATATCCCAGCATCACCATGCCTGCTAACCAGTTAGAATTCCCTAGTCTACATGACTAGAAATGACCATTTAAACATAAAAACAAACAAACAAAAAACTGAATTGACCTGTGACTAAACTAGATGAAATCAACCACTTGGCATTTAAGGATACAATATCAATTTCTTTGCAGACTTCGGAAACTGATTTTGTTCCAATTGGCTCTGGGAGAGAGTTAAATTTCACCTTACCAAAAAAAAAAAAAAAAAAAAAAAATTGGTTGGGCAACCCTAAGAATGATTTATGAATAGGTCTCTGATGCATAAAATCTCATTTTCTTCAGTGCATTTGTCAAAAGGTTTTCGGATGTGTGCCTTGTGTAGGACTTGGTTATTGTAATCCCCTCAGCTGCCCATGCAGGAGGCGTATTTTTACTGAAACTTTCTCTTGACAGGTCTTGGGATGATCATACTTGACTGATGTGTCGGTGTTCTTCCTTTAACTCCTGCACTATGAACTTTATAACAAGTTTTACTTCCCTACATATTAATGCTCGGGTCTTCATGTGCAGATGAACCCAAGCCATAAAACTCGGTTCCGTCGGCCAATTAGGATTCATCTGACAGGCGACACTTTGTCTTTTGTGTGCTAACCCAGCAACGGTGAAAAGACAGCATCTTGTTTGCGTTTCCAAAGATACACCCCCACAGAATAGAAATTACATACGCTTTTTGCTGGCTTAAGCATAATATGGATTTATTATATGGGGAAGATGGATGAGAGATTTTTTTTTTTTTTAATGTGCGGCGCAGGCTTTAAAATTATTTACTGTCCTCATTATCATTAGGAAGCAGGCGTTATCTGATCTATCTCTCCAGCTTTTTATGGTGAAACTCTATTTTAAGATTCATAATTTTTAAGCATCACCTGTTCCTGCACAGAATATGTGCACACCGCGCTGGAAGGAGTGGCGTCTGACGGATGTCCGATTGCTTTCACAAAAGCATATTTGGAAAGTTGAGAACGTGTTTTCTAACAGAATGCAAAAATTGGGTCCTCAGCAAAGCGGATGCCGCTCAGAAGAACGTTCGCAAAGGAATGGCTGCTGAATTTATGTAGTGTGAACACTGAAAGTAAAAATTCAAATCCTCACCTTTGGGGTCATGGTGATTAATTTCCATTCCAAATGTAACTCTTCTTATAGGCAAGAAATCCAGTAAATATTCCCCTGTGACCATCAGCCCCCTGAGCTGGTGGCAGAATTAATAAAGCTGTCGGGATTTCTTTGGAATATTGCACATCTCCCTGTATGTCACTTAATTGTGAAGTATAAATATGCATATGGCGCTTCCAGGAAGACTAAATATATTAGTCTTTAGGGCTTCAGCGCCTGTTTCTGTACTCATTTATCAATTTTGATTAAATTAGGGGAGAGCATTTTGAAACAAAAAAAAATACATGAAAATTATGTAGTTTTCCTGGAGAATGGCTTGCATTGTTTTTCCAACCCTAGTGTCTGGGGAGAAATATATATTTTTCGAACACGCAGCTTTGGATAATATAAAATGTTCTGTATATGAGATTATGTTCACAGCTTGGGAGAAGTGGGGGAAAATGCTCCTGGCAAGCAAACTGTGTTTAAGAAGAAAAAGTAGAATACCCAGGAGCAGAGGGAAAACGTAATGCAACTTAGTTTCTAGCACTTTAAAATAGGCAGCTTCTAATACTGCCTGGCAATCCAAGGGAGGCTTCTCAGGAAGATTCTGGGTCTGTGGTAGTGGGGGGGATGGTGTCTAGATGGAGGGGAAAAGCTTCTGTTTATGTCAACATCGAGCCCAATTCTTCAAAGCAAATGAATTGTATTTAAAAGGAGATTGGCTTGTCTTTTACTGGGTGAACTTGGAGTCCCACGCGCTGCCCCACACTAGTTGAATTACTCTTTCTTTTGACTGATAGATATGGGCACAGACAGGAGTAAGTCAGCATTTGGTGACTATCAATACTGTTTTCACTTTGAAACAGTCAAGAAAGAAGACAACCTTTTAAAAAGAATAACAAGACATGTATAAGTGGATATAACTGAGTTTTTTTTTAATTTTTTTAATGTTTATTAATTTTTAAGAGAGAGAGAGAGTGCAAGCAGAGGAGGGGTAGAGAGAGAGACAGAGACAGAGACGGAGACAGAATCTGAAGCAGGCTCCAGCACAGAGCCCAGTGCGGGGCTCAAACTCACAAGTCATGAGATCACGACCTGAGCTGAAGTCAGACGTTTAACTGACTGATTCACCTAGGTGCCTCTACTTGAATTTTTTAAAGGTTTATTTATTTTTGAGAGAGAGAGAGAAAGAGAGAGAGAGAAAGAGCAGGGGAGGAGCAGAGAGAGAGGGAGACAGAATCTGAAGCAGGCTCCAGACTCTGAGCTGTCAGCACAGAGCCCGACGACGTGGAGCTCAAATTCATGAACTGTGAGATCATGACCTGAGCTCAAGTCGGATGCTTAACCAACTGAGCCACACAGGCGCCCCGGATATAATAGAATTTTATTAAAATCCAGGTATTGAAGTATTTTTTTGTTTTGATTTGTTTGCTTTGTGTTTTGTTTTTACTTCCAAGACTGAGTTTTAGTTTGGAAAAGAAGATTAATAAATATTATTAACTGATCAGTTAATATATGTTCTGTGTTGTTATAAGTACTATAAAACTAACTTCAAGCACATTGTAGGTATTATTGTCCCATTTTATAGATGAAAGAATTGTGGTCCATAGCGATTAGTCAATTGCCTTCAAGCCCTGCAGTGAGGCAATATTTTCCCTGACAATAATGTGGCTTGGGGCAAAATTATAAATGCTATCATGCTGTACCATATCTGTACATGTATGAAGGCTAGAAATCATATCAACAAATTGTGAATTAACTTGTGCTCTCTCCTCCTCTGTTAACAAACATACTTTCAAAACAACATGGAAGTCTAGGTTCAAATCAGAACACGAGGTACACGGCACACTCTTCCCTTCCGACTGGGCACAGCTTCTATTTCCAGACTCTGATCGTGCTTCCCCAAATGCTCAGCTGACCCTTGCTCGTTCCCACACTGGTCTTGTGGCCTGGCCCATCTTGTTTGAGGAGGATGAGCCTGGGAGAGGCCTGTACAGACCCAGGAAGTTGGGGGTTGGGGGCCATTTGATCGAGGAATTCTCAGATCCCATTACCTGAGAGAATGATGGTCTAGACTAGGATGGACGCAGTGTGAGGGTGCGGGGGTGGTGCAGTCCAGGCTCCTAGTGAGCTCACTGACTGCACAGAGTCTGCATCTTCAGGGAGGAACTCCTGAAAAGGAACACCACAGCAGGTTCCCTAGAGACCATGGGACCTGGGACAGGGGGCCTGCCTACCTGGTCTAAAGGAGATTTTACAGCCTGGAAGTAGGGCTTGAAATAAATTGATTCAAACTAGGATCTTGTGACTTGGAAGCTGGTATCTTATCCATTCTACCTTGCTGACTTCCTAGTGCTTTAAATGAAAAAATACAAGATAAACATGTGAATCTGGCTATCTGACCATTTGAGGACTCCTTTTCACATGAACAAAATAAAAAGATTTCAAGAGTCAGGCCTCAGTGCAAAGCCTTCATGTCCCCGTGTGCCCTTGAGAAGTGGCCAGGGTCCCTAAATCAGGGCCTTCATTAAACCCAGCTAGGTTTTTTTTTTTTTTCTTTTAGCGTCTTCTCGAATTGGGCCTTAGGTGCACCTCAGGAGCACTTATCTGTTAGTAGTGCCTCAGATAAGATATTCAGGGCTCTGCAGATTTCCCAGCTGTGTTTCCAGTGAGCGATAGGAGCATCGGGATCCTTTGTGTCTGCAATCACTGGGAAAGAGAAGCCATGATAAGCACCAGGGAGAGGGATTTTTCTCGCCTGTAGTCTGAACACAGAAAGTGATAAGAGAGGAAGGCCTCTGCAGACTGACCCCAAAAGTGAATGCAAGCCAAACAAAAGGAAGCCCTGAATATAAGAAGATAAGACAGTTGCACAATTGGTAACTGGCTGTAGAGTAGCCATCCATTCAAGTCACAACCATACCCTACAGCATACATTGGGGCAAAAAAAAAAAAAAAAAAAAAAAAAAAAAAAAATATATATATATATATATATATATATATATATATAATAAGAAAAAGTCTCAAGGTCTCCACTATTAAAATAGGTCCAAATATCCAATCAGATTTAAAGAAAATAAGGCAAAAGCCTAAGTCCATTGGAAAATTGAAGGCATTGTTTGGTCAGATAGATAGTCTACTTACTCAAACCAAGTCCATAGGTATTAATGAGGAGAAGGCAGTGCTGGACAACAGGAAGTACAATGGTCCTTACATTAAAAATTTTTTAAATATTGAATATGAATGTGAGTGAGGTGTCTATGAATAACTTGTAAAAATGAGATGTTGAATCCTGCAGGAGGGAGCCTGATGGTGATACCCCATAACGACCATAAGCTGGGTCACAGGAACACCCCACTTTGTAAGACTGTGGTTTCCGCGAAAGGACAAAATCAGTGCTTTTAGTTCAGGGATTGGCCAGGTCTGGTGTGTGGGACGTCCCAGTCTTACCCCATATGTACTCAGTGACAGCCAGAGCACCTCTGTCCAGCAAGCGGAATATTTGAGTTCTGTGAGTCTTGAAAGAGGGGAATGAGAATGTCTGTTAACATGCATGGCTTGGCAACTTTTAAGTTTGTAAATCAAATGAGTTTGTGTCTTTTTAGACTGAGGCAAAATGTCACCGCATCAGAATTACCTATTAATGCACTGTGTCAAATACTCCTGTTCCATACAGTATTGAAGTGGCCAGATCAAAATACCAGAATCAAAATGTCAGACCTCCTTTTCCTCTAAGCATTTCTTTCACTGTTAAAATAGGCATTCTTACCACACTATATACCCAGTTTTTGGTTCCCCAGTTATGATCATCAATCCCAGAAAACAGAGCTTCTTGACTGCTGGATTATGGGAAAAAGGAGGCTATTTTTACATACAGCCACTGATTCTCAGCCCTTGGAGCTAGCGGACAGGGTCTGGGGAGAGGTCCAGTCCCAGTGAGTAAGCAACCTCATCCTACACGGTACAAACAAAATCATTGTGTGTTGTGATCTGAGAAGAGTTGGGAGACAGGAACAGACAGTTCTAGGAAAAGGAGAGGTGAAATTGGGTTGAATAAATTAGAGAAAATATACAGAAGAGATAGATTTTACATATGTAGACTTGCGAAGGGCACTGAATTTAAAATTCAAGAGGGAATGAGGTGAGTGGATTGCACCAGAGAAGAATAATAGGAGACACAATTGGAAAGATGCAATTAGAAAGTGGGAAGGGGGTGCCAGGGGGGCTCCGTCAGTTAAGCATCCTGCTCTTGGATTCCACTCACATCATGATCTCACTGTTTCTTAACTTTGAACCCCCACATCGGGCTCTGTGCTGACAGCGTGGAGCCTGCTTTGGGATTCTCTGTCTTCCTGACTCTCTGCCCCTTCCCCACTCACTCACTCTCTCTCAAAAATAAATAAATAAGCATTAAAAAAGAACACAGTGGGAAGGAACGAGTGGGCTGACATTATGAAGGAGTGCTCTCAGGCTACCAGAAGAGCTGAGCCCAGTCCTGTGGTCTAAAGGGTCCAAAAGAGGGGTCTGGCAAGATGGCTAGAGGGAGAGGAGGTCTCAGGGCAAAGATGTGATGAAAATGGGGTTCAGGAAAATACACCCTTTAACTGTAGGCATACAGGAAAAGATGGAAGAGAAGGAAATGGAGTCTGAAAAATCTGATAAGGGGGCCCTAAATCTATGCCTTTTCAGGTTTCATCTAAAATTTGGCATCACAAAGATACTAAAGCTGTATCTTCTATTCAATTGATTTTGTGTATTTAAAAAAAAAATAGTTTTCCGCTTGAGAATTTCATCTTCGTTTTGTTTTTAGGTTTTAATTGCATGTGCCTGTGGCATAAACTAATTCGTCTTGTCCCTCCACATTTGAGACTTTGCTATAGATAGCTATCATCAAAAATTAAGCAGAGATCGAGCTTATTTCTAAGATATTTTTAGTTTTCCCAATCCCTGATCTGGACTTCCGGTTCTCGTTGATTTTCTCTAGTTCAGATAAGATGGATTGCTTTGGCTTATGAAGTGAGTACTTTCTCTAGCAATAAACTTTACTTTTAAATGTTATGAAAGTGGATTGAAATGGACTTTAATAGGAACTAGCTGTAGCATATATACACCAGACATTTTTATACAGAATGTGCTTATGGAAAGGGAATCTGAAGCCTGAAAACTTTCCAGAAACCATCTGCTCTATCCCCCACCACTTCAGGGAAGGATAGGGAAAAAAAGAAGAGAGAGATAGAGAGACAGCATGTTAAATCATAAAATTTTAGGGTAAAATAATGTATTTCTAGTTTTATCATTGCACAGAAGGGGAAGAAGAGGTGGGTGAATAAAATAAATTTTAATACAGCTTCCTTGCCATATATTAGCTGTAAGTTGATAATCAAATGGCTTAAGTTCTCTGAGTCTATCTCATCTGTGAAATTAGATAATGGTATCTACCTTACAAGACTGTTGGAATGATTAAAATAGCATGGCATATGTAAAACATCAGTTCTGACGTAGGTGTTCAATAAATTATGACCAATACACTATAATTTTATTGCTATTATTTTTATAAGAATAAATATGAAATATGACAGCAAAGATTCATACGTTTAGTGTGAGAAGTAGAGAATTCAACACATGAATCTGTCTGTCCAAAGCATGAAACACTATCTCTAAGCTTCGGATGAGCAAATGCATGACCTTATAGGTCATGATCCTTATGATCCTTAGCTCTTGACCTTGTTCTCCGAAGGAAATGTTAAAACATACAAGGAGTGGTGATAGTCTAGATTCCGATACTTATTAGTTGTGTGTCCTTAAGAGAGTCTTTAAGATTTTTCTAGCTAAGAGATCTGTAAATATTAAATATAATAATGTACAACATACCCAGTGTAATGGCTCTCACATATTGCAGTCTGTAAACATTAGTTCCGTATCCTTGCACCTCACCTGTGATGTTAAAATGCTACCAGACTTTCCTACTCTCCAGGGTTATTTGGTGCTCAGATCTAGCAATATATTATGGGTAAGTATATATACGTGAACTTAAAATTAAAAACAATTATCAGAGATTCGTGTCCTGATATGGAACAATGGATGGGCAATGGATGCCCTGAGAAGTTGAAGAGAAAGATAGACTTCCAGATTTCCCCGTACTGAATAGACACTCTGCTTCCTCATTTAATCTATCAGTGTCTAGACTTCAGATATAAACACTTTTCTTAGCCCAATCATTGAAAGTACTGCCCAGAACAATCCATATGTCTTTTCCACACACAGAATAGGTATACAATGTGCTTCCATGTTGGATGCTATGTTGGCCTATGAGCCCTAAAGGACCAAATGAAATGCTCCCCACTACCGACTCCTGCCTGCCAGGCTGGGAACCCTGGTTCACCTTCCTTTGACCCGAGTTCAATGCAGTGATTTCACCAACGGACTCGAGAGGGAGACAAGTGGGGGTGCCACTTAAAAAGTCTCCTTCATAATCTAAATGTGGGCCCTTTCTAATTCACTGCTTATGAAGATTAGCTTTGAAACAGACATTATTTATACCAATATTTTGGATGTTGACACAGAAGCCCCCAAAAGTGTAAGTAACCCGACTAAAGTATACGTGGCAGAAGATATGGTGTCTGTGAACAGATCAGTGTGATTCCAGAGTATATAGACCTGTGCTGCCCCAAAGATAAAGAATACAAGCTACCTATGCAATTTTAAATTCTCTAGTAGCTGCATTGAAAAAGCAATATGCCCCAAATATTATTTCAATATATAATAATGTAAAATTATTAATCAGATCTTTAACTTTTATGCTAATGCAAAAAACGACTTAATAGTCCTTAAAACTCATTGTGTCTGTTACACCACCATGAGCACATCTTTTTTTTTTTTTTTGTTAAACTTCTTTTTTTTAGATATGTCTGACATACAAAAAGTCGTACATATTTAATTATACAACTTGATGAGTTTGGAGATAAGTATACATTCATAAAACTATCACCATAACCTATGCCATAGCATATCCATCACCTCCAAAAGTTTCTTCCCACCCTCTATTTATTATTATTTTGGGGTGGGGATAGAACACTCAACATAAAATCTGTTCTCAAAAATTTTTGAGTATCCAATACAGTATTATTAAGTAAGGCTCCATTGCTGTATAGTAGACCTCTAGGAGTTATTTATCTTACATAACTGAAAATTTGGAACCTTTGACTAAGGCTCTCCTCAGCCCCTGGCAACCATCATTTTACTCTCTGCTTCTATGAGTTTGACTATTTAAAATGCCTCATGTAAGTAGTATCATATAGTATTTGTCATTCCGTGTCTGGCTGATTTCACAGCATAATGTCCTCCAGGTTCCTCCATGTTGTCACGAATAACATGATTTCTTTCTTTTTTAAGGCTCAGTAATATTGCCTTGTATGTGTATGTCACACTTCCTTTATCTGTTCATCTGTCAATGACATTTAGGTTGCTTCCTTGTCTTGTGAATAATGCTGAAATGAATATGAGAGTACAAGTATCTCTTTGAGATCCTGATTTCAATTCCTCTTTCCAGAAATAGGAATGCTGGATCACACTGTAGTTCTATTTTTCATTGTTTGACTAACCTCTACTATTGTTTTCCACAGTAGCTGCACCAGTTTATATTCCCACCAACAGTGCACACAGGTTCTGATTCCTCCACATCTTTGCCAACCCTTACTATATTGTGTGTTCATGTTTTCTATATCACACAAAATCCTCCTTTTTTCAAAGTTTGCCCTTAAGGCACAATATATACACCAGATTTATCCAAGTTTCGTGCAACATTGAGTCAATTCAGTGAATCAAAATTAGCCAGACTGTTTGCCTGAATGGGTTAATTGGCCAATCCAATAACAAATCAAATACCACAGAATCAAACACCACAAATTTGTTTTTTCATTGGCTGAACAGAAAGTACAGTATCTCAGGGATAGAAGATGCTCATTGGCTGCCCTTTGGGACTCTTCACCTTTTTTCTAAGCCTCTATGCCCTCTTTTCCAACTCCAGGTTGGCTTAGGGGCCAATATTTATAAGTAAGGTAAAATGAGTCCTTTTTCTTTTGCCTCCCCTTATTTTATATTAGATGCTGATGATTGAAAACGAAGACTCCTTTACACAAGGTTATGCATTATTTTATTTTTCCCTATTACATCAACTGAGACACCCACAGTCTGTGTGGGGACAGGGTATGAGTATGTGGTCTTGTCCTGTGTACTCCCTCAGGGGATCATCCAGATTCCCACTAAAGCTGATGAATTATTCTGGGCTATCTGTGCATCTGAACTTGGGAAAGGCAAGATGTGAACAACAAAAACAGGAACGCTTACAAGAGGCCATTCAAAGGGCTTATCACGCATATTTTGTATTTTTGATAATAGCTATCCTAACTGGCATGAGGTGATAGCTCATTGTGGTTTTCATTTGTATTTCTGCTATGATTAGCAATGTCGAACATCTTTTCATATACTTGCTGGCCATTTCTATGTCTTCTCTAGAAAAATGTCTATTCAGTGTATTTACCCACATTTTAATCACGTTGTTTTTTGCAATTGAGCTGTGAAAGTTCCCTATATATTTTGAATATTAGTCTTTTATTGGATATATGGTTTGCAAACATTATCTCCCTTTCTGTAGGTGGCCTTCTCGTTTTGTTGATTGTTTCCTTTGCTGTTTAGAAATTTTAAATTTGGTGTAGTCACACTTGTCCATTTTTTTTTCTTTTGTTACCTGTGCTGTTAGTGTCTTATCCAAGAAATCGTCACCAAGACTAATTTCAAGAAGCTTTTCCTTTACATATTCTTCTAGGAATTTTATGGCTTCAGATCTTATGTTTAAATCTTTAATCCATTTTGAGTCAAAGTGATTGACAGATTCAATACAATCTCTATCAAAACCTCAATGTCATTTTTTACGGAATTTCTAAAAAGTTCTAAAATTCATATGGAACCATAAAAGACCCTGATTACCCGAAGCAATTCTGAACAAGAACAAAACTAGAGGCAACATACTTCCTGATTTCAAAATATATTACAAATCTTTAGCAATCAAAACAGTATGGTAATGGCATAAAAACAGACATATTAACAAATGGAGCAGAATAGAGAGCCCAGAAATAAACCCATGCATATACAGTGAACTGATTTTCAACAAGAGTGCCAAGAATACACAATGGGGAAAAGATAGTCTTTTCAATAGATGGTGTTGGGAAAACTGAATGTCTACATGGAAAAGAATAAAATTGGACTCTTATGCCATAGCCCAAGAGTTCATTTTATTTTAAACTAATATTATATCAATTGTTCAGTGGCCACATATGAAAAGACCAGGTAGATAATTTCGCTATTTTGTGCTACCTCTCTATCAGTCTTCCTTCTTTTGACACATTCTGCATAGAACATCTACATTACAGTTTAATTTTCTGATACTTGTGGAGGCTTTAAAGGAACCAAAAGTGAAAGGAAAAATCTTCCTTCCTTGTATTTTCCTGTTGTATTGAGTTTCTAAATATCATTTTCAGAATATGCATCTTAACTACCATTGTCTTACATGCTCCGTCCTATCAGACAAAACGATACACCTGGTTATGAACTACAGACCCCAGCATGCTCACCTTGACCTAAGTTCCTACTTTGAGATAAAGCACGTAGGGATCACCAAACTGGGCCCAGATCCCACCTCATTATCTTCATGGCTCCACCATCTCCTGGCTGTTGATGACTCATATTGATATATTTTTGCTTATTTGAATTTCTGACCCATTGTTTGATCTTAATCCCTGGTCACTTTGTGGCTGCCTTTATTCTTGACCCACTGTTTCCCTTATTTTCTGAGACAAGCACCTCTCCACCAGAGTTTCTCTAACATGGCATCAGACAACTTTCTTGACCCGTGGGACTATTCTTTAGTCTCGCCCATCAGCTGTAGTATTCTTGGCAATTGTTGCTTGCTCACTGGGCTTCATACCTCCACACTCTGCATGAACTGTCATTTGAAGCCTTCCCCAGTGGCCTTTCAGGGACTCCTGCTTTGCACCTGGTTGTCAGGCTTTCTCCTCACTTGAATCCTCATGTGACTCTCAGTTGCTTTGCCAAGCTTTGTTGCCAGTGGATCTATCTAACGTCTGCCAAGTGGATGGGTTTTTTTGGTTGTTGTTTCTTTCCTCTTCGTTTCAAACACTATGAGTTTTCTCAGAAATAAGCTTAGTATCCTTATTCAGCAGACTTCACACTGAAACATTCTGTACTCCTGGGAAATATTTTAAGAGCCAAAGAAGCCAAACGTATATGAGAACAACTTCTTAAGCAAGAGATTCCCAATGAATCTAGTGGGTGATAGAACACAGTTCTGAAGTACAGGAAGCTAGGAAGGAAAAAGGAAGGAAAACTAATATTACATGCCTTAGGGCAGCTTAAACGTGCTTCTGATATGAAATGGATTTAAAACAAAAGACCTCAACGGGCAAGTTCTTCTTTTTTTTTTTTTTTCTGATTTTAACTTAAAGAAAGGTTTGTTGACCGATCCAATTAAACACCTAATCAAGAAAAAAAAAAAAAATGGATCAACCTATCTCCCAGTTGTGATGTATGAAAATATACCCCTCAATTTATTCAAATTATACCTACATCTAGTAAATTGCAAAATACAGATCCACCAAACTTTGTACATGTTTGAATAACACGTCCAATCCAAGGAGAGGACAGTTGGGCCCCAGCTTCCAATATTCCAAGTTCAGTTGTGATGAAAACTACATTCCCATTGAGGGAATCTAGAAATTTTAACGAAGTCTGTAGTAGGGAATACTTAAACATGTGGCACACTCTTTTCCCCCAAATTCACTCATGAGAAGGGTTTCGATACTATTCTTTTCTGAGTTGGTAAGGAAAAATCTTAACTGGGGAATTATGTTGGGTGCTACACGTGTAAAGAACAATGCAGGTGAGCGAACATGCACCCAGGGGAAAAACAATAGGGCAGTGAGCACATTATAACCAAGTCACATGGAAAAGTTTGAAAAATGCTACAGATGTCCGGTCTAAAGACTACTGTTTTGGCAGGATTGAGAGGAGATGGCATGTAGCCCAGATGCTTGTGCCCAAGCACAAGAAGCCATAAATGAAGGAGGCTTAGGATACATCAGCCAGCCTGACCACCTCCTATAGGTGATGGTACAGGCACAGGATGGGGGAGTTCATGTTAATGACTTTGAAGGGCAGCTCCAACCTTGAGATTCTATCATCAAATATTCCTCTCCCACAACCACATGTGAGATATAAATGTTGTTTCATGAAGCACAACCATGAGCAGACTGCTTTTGACCATGCCAGTAAAGGGGATTCCTGCTAGTGAGGAGTTTGTGCTTTGACCTGGGGCTTGTTTTTCTATAAACAATCAGCAATGCAACATGGCTATGTAAGGTGGGGTTGGCCCCAGCACGTTTTCCTGGCCTCATCTCATTAGATGAAAGGTGGAAAACCAGGCCCTCTCTGGCCTTGGGCAAAGAAGCTTTTATTGATTGCACTTGTCACGAGGAATCTGCAGCCAAAGAAGAGAAACTGGAGGAGTCCTATAAACTGTTAACTCCTGGTCTTGCCTTGGCCATATATGCAAAATGGACACAATATACAGGAGCTATGCAGAAACCGAAATGGCCCATATCCCTATTTCTGTCTCTAGGAAACCCCAATATTTATTTCCTTTGTAAGTGATTGGGTACAACCAGTCTTCATTAACTTTCAGCTGCAAAAGCTTTAGTACACACCACTGTGTTACAGTAAATATTAAGACAATCATCCATTATTATTATTATTATCACCATCATCAATAATGACCTTAGCACATCAGTTAGGAATAGGTTTATCTACTAGCAAGAATAGCTTTAATTGGATGGGGGAAGACTGTGTATGTATGTGTTATTATTTGCTTGTTTTTGCAATCAGAGATCCCATGGCAAGCAAATCAGGGTTGGCAGAGCAAATGCCAAGTAACTAGTAAGTGCATGAATCTGGATTCATGTCAGGTCAGGGCCCATGCATTTGCAGTCATCATTGTGTTGATACACAGAAGAGGTCAGCCTCGGGACATGTATCATCCCATGCCTGACTTTGTTACCCTCCTGCCAAGTGTCCCTATGTTTCCAGCAGATGGAACAGCAATGTTCTTATTGTGTTAAGCTGGCAGTACTAATTCATCCTCTAGTGAATATTTGCAGCATCTTCACTAGATGTGATTAAAGCTAAGAAAGCTGAAGGCAATTTTAGGGCTGAGATGGCATATTTCATAAATACAGATGAAGGCAACGCTTAAGTTAGATGGGATAATAAGATCATTGGATTTGTACGAAATATCCAAGATCATCAAGTTTAATAGACCCATCGCTATATTTAACGAACGGCATTGAAAATAACAAGTTTATAATAAGGTATAAGCAGATTCTACTCATTTAATTAATTCTCACCAAAGGAATCGCAAATTATTTCCAAAAGAAAAATACTGAAAAAATGTAATTCAACAAAAAAGTAAGGCATTTATTTCACAGAGAAGTGATCCAAACAGACTTTTAAAAACATTTACCTTTGCATAATTATTCTTTATAGTAAACTTTATATGAACTTGACCAAATCTTAACACCCCAGATGGCCAATCATGTGTTTGTTTACCCGTCCACAATCAAAACAAAGCCCTAGATAAGCAATGACTTCAACATTTTCTACAAATGAGAAAGAATTTTGAACAAATAGGCCTCAAGTGGCTGATGTAGTATCTTTTCTGAGAGATGAAACCTACAAATTAAAATGATTTAGAATCCTGTCATTCCAAGCTATGACTTCTCATTGCAGAATAGTGACCTTTGATGAACGGCTCAAATTAGAGAGATATGTACCCATATTGAACTACGGTTGGTTTGTATCCCTTGACTTTACTGATGTTTTGAGTGAGTCTTTCTTCTCTCCTTCATGCAATCATTTTATTCTCTTCCTCTTTTAATTATGTTCCACGTCCGATATGAGGAAGTATATACCTCCTTAGAGAATGCTTCCACTGTAATTCACCGTGGGTCTTATTTATGCCTCAGGTTATGACATATGTAAATGTTTATTTCTATTCCTTTCTTCAGTTTTATGTTTAATACTTACTAAACACTTGCTAGGTGTCAATAGTTTGGCGTCATTCTTCCTAGAGAATGAAAGAGATAGGTTTTGGAAGTGCCATTGTTTGCTGTCCTAAAGCCCAGATGGAACTAATCCTCGGTTGATCATATACATGTGTTTGCAGGAATTGCCCTAGTTTATGCCTATTATCTGATCTTAACTATGTAGGTTGGCTTTTTTTTTTCATCTTCAAGTGTTTCAGTTTGGAGGGTAAACTATATGTTGATTCTGGGTAAAACCATAGGAAATCGCCTGATTTGACACGCTAGTGCCACTGTTCACATATGGAAAAAAAATAGAATAAAGTTGGAAGTATCACACTCTCTGATTTCAAACTTTTTTTTACAAAGCTACAGTAATCAGAACAGTCTTGTATTGGCATAAAAACAGACACGTAGATCAATATAACAGTATAGAGAACCCAGAAATAAGTCTGTGAATATATGATCAATTAATGGAAGACAAAGGAGTCAAGAATATATAATAGGAATAGGACAATGTCTTCAGTAAATGGTTCTGGGGAAACTGGACAGTCACATGCAAAACAGTGAAACTAGACCACTATCTTATACCATACACAAAAATTAACTCAAAATCAAGGTGCCTGGATGGCTCAGTTGGTTAAGCATCTGACTCTTGGTTTTGGCTCAGGTCATGATTTCATGGTTCATGAGTTCTAGCCCCACATCAGGATCTGTGCTGCCAGTGCTGAGCCTGCTTGGGATTCTCTTTCTCTATCCATCTCTCCCTACCCCTCCCTGCCTCTCTCTGTCTCTCTCTCTCAAAATAAACAAAATAAACTTAAAAAAATTAACTTGAAATGGATTAAAAACTAGAACATAAGACCTGAATCCATAAAACTCCTAGGAAAAAGCATAGGTGATAACCTCCTTGACATAGTTCTTGGCGATGACTTTATGAATCTGACACCAAAAGCAAAAAAGTGGGAATGCATTAAATTAAAAAGCTTTTAAACTAGGACAGCAAAGGAAACCATCAACAAAATAATTAAAAAAAAAGCAACCTACTGAGTGGGAGATATACCGGATAAGATCCAAAGGATCTAAAAAAACTCACACATCTCGACAGCAAAAATCCAAACAATCCATTTCAAAAATGGGCAAAGGATCCAAATAGACATTTTTCCAAAGAAAACATACAGATGGTCAGCAGTAAGTGAAAAGATATTCAACATCACTAGTCATCAGGGAAACGCAAAACAATAACGACAATGAGATGTCACTTCAAACATGTCAGGATGGCTAGTAGCAAAAAGACAAGAAACATCAAGTGTTGTTGAGGATGTGGAGAAAGAGAACGCTCATGCACTGTTGGTAAGAATGTAAATTAGTGCAGCCACTGTGGAAAACAGTACAGAGGTTCCTCCAAAACTAAAAATAGAACTGTCATAGGATCCACTTTCAGTATTTATCCAAAGAAAATGAAAATACCAATTCAAAAAAGGTATATGCACCTCCATGTTCATTACACCATTGTTTACGATAGTCAAGATATGGAAAAAGCCCAAGCATCCATTAATGAATGAAGGAATAAAGAAAATATGGAAGGGGCGCCTGGGTGGCTCAGTCGATTAAACGACTGACTTCGGGTCAGGTCATGATCTCACAGTTTGTGAGTTCAAGCCCCGCGTTGGGCTCTGTGCTCACAGCTCGGAGCCTGGAGCCTGCTTCGGATTCTGTCCCCCACCTCTCTCTGCACCTCCCATGCTCATGCTGTGTCTCTGTCTCTCAATAATAAATAAACGTTAAAAAAATTTTAAAAAACAGAAAATATGGCATGCATGCACAATGGAATGTCAATCAGTCATTAAAAAAGAATGGAATTTGGCCATTTGACACAACATGGATGGAATTTGAGGGCATTATGCTAAGTGAAATACGTCAAAGAAAGGCAAATACTATATGACCTCTTATCTGTGGAATCTAAAAAATAAAAGCTCATAGATACATGAAACAGACTGGTGGTTTTAGGAAGTAGGAGTTGGGAAGTCATGATTTGACAAGCTAGTGCCATAGTTCACATATGAAATCAAGCTTCAACACCTACCAGAAAACAAAGTAACCACCTAAAATGCTCTGCGTAGTGTTAGCTTATAGAAGAGAAGTAATAATAGCTAACATTTATTGACTATATATTATGTACCAGGCTGCGCTAAGGGCCCTCAACCACCGTCTAACCTTCAGGAACAATCCTACAGGGTGAGATTGTTTATTTCCAATTTCTTTGTGAGGACATTAAGGTTCTGATCAGTGAAGACAGGTGCCAATCATAACCTCACTGGAACCGAACTAGGGGATTTAAACAGTTCTGCTTACAAATTACACAAAGCCTGTTCCCACTTGGCTGTGATGTGAACAATGAGCTAGGACAGAGGGAGAGAGTCACAGCCACCGTATTTCATGAGTCTGTGTGGTTTTCCACTCTGCCGGCATCTGTTGGATTCGAGGACTCATCCTGTCATTCACTCTTACTACATGCACTCCAACCTCCTCACCTCTAACCCCCCAACCCCTGTATATGCACATTACTTATTTGTCACCAAAAAGGAATATGCATTTAAATTTCATCCCCTGCCTTTCAGCCTTCTAACATTACCTTTCACTCAATATCCAAATGTATAGTTTAAACATCTATCTAGCATTTGCTTGTAGAAAATGTCACATTCCTCACCTTTATCAGAGACCTCCTATTGTGTGGGTTTCAAGACCTGATTGTTATCTTTAACTTCCAACTCTCTTTTTAAGGAAGAAATTTCTTTTTTCCCCCTGCTTCATTGAGATGTAATTGACATATAACAGTGTGTGTGTTTAAAGTATACAAATCGTTGACCTGATACACTTACATATTGCAAAATGATTACCATCATAACATTAGCTACCGACTCCATCATATCACATAATTACCATTTGTTTTTGAGTGGGGGTGAGAACATTTAAGATCTGCTCTTTTAATAACTTCCAAGTTTTTTAAATGGCCCAGCCACTTTCACTGTGATCACTGCTTGCTACGCGTGTGGCACAACACCATATAAACCAGACTGTTTATTGCATAGCACGGATTTTTTTTTAATGTTTTTTGTTTTTTATTTTATATTTGAGAGAGAGAGAGAGAGAGAGAGAGAGAGCAGGGGAGGAACAGAGAGAGAGGGAAACACAGAATCCAAAACAGGCTCTAGGCTCCGAGCTGTCAGCACTGAGCCCGACGTGGGGCTCAAACTCAGGAGCAGTGAGATCATGACCTGAGCTGAAGTTGGACACCCGACCAACTGAGCCACCCAAGCACCCCTGCATAGCACGGATTTTTACTGCACTTTGATCACAATGTAAGATGATGAAAGCATCAAAAAGACATGACACATCGAGGCCTGGATGTCACTCCCCCCATAATCATCATCTGCTCTCCCACTTTGGGTCTCTAACAGGCCTCTCCCTTCAGAAGCCCCAGTGTCCCTGGAAAACGTCACATCTTCAAATCAAGCCCCTCCTGTTATTTGATCTTTTTTACATGGCCCAAAAAAAAAAAAAAAAAAAAACCAACAACAACACATATTTGGATTTTAACCTGCAGTTATTAAACAGTTCTAAAGACAATAAACAAACTAAAATCTGTCTACAACAGAATAAATACTTCACTCCCCCCCCCAGAAAAGAAAGGTGACTTTTCCCATTATTGAACACTGAAGGTTAACTTCCTTTGTCTAGACCCTCTCATAACTGAGCCATTTTCCTAAACAGATAAACAAGTTTTCTTTTTCTATTGCTCTAGAACAAGGAAATGCTGAAACCAGCTTTTACATTAGCAATTTTCTTCTAATGATATAAATAAAATATATTAATCACTAAAAATGTGTTTATTGACCACCTGCAATTCTCCAGCAATGTGGGGAAGATTACGGGCATAACAGCATAACATATGGATCTTCAAGGAGCTTTCAAGTCCGTTGAAGAGAACAAATCCTCAAAGAATAGATAGAAAGGAGAAAGAGGCTAGCTGTTTCTCCCACACTTCCTTCTCCTACCTAGTTAGGCAAAACTGGCTTGAAGATTAAAAGGAAAGCATCTATGGGAGGAGATATGCCCTTTAAACTTTAAGTAAGTTAAGTGAAACTAATTCAATGTTTATTTATTGCCCCACCCCCTCATCCCTCAAGTAAGTGTTGACACCCAGAAATTGTGCAAAAATTATTTTAAATTCCTAATTGGAGAGACACGTTATGGGGCACAAAGCAGAAAAGACAGACTGGTGAAAAATAATTTACCATGGAAAGAGTAAGGTGACTATCAAAAAGAGATACCGTTTTGTTTTGATTGCACACGGTAGTATTTAAAAGACTATCATCTCTATAAAGCTGGTGCCATCCTGTAGGTCAGCCCCAAGGAAGAGCCAGCTAATTGAGAGAACTTGGCAAATGTAGATTCTCCTGGGACCAATTAGATAAGAATAGGAGAAATGAGCTTTTTCTTTCACAAACTGGTTGCAGGATTGTTGCTGACCAAGTATGGAAGCCGGATGGGACCGTTTAAGCAAGAAAGTAAAAAGTGTCTTTTACAGTCTCTCCTTCCCCAGGCTCAGGTCAAAGACCTAGGACCTTCAGTAACTAACGCAGACACTTCCCTCATGCTGGCATGTAATTCCTCCCAGGTGTCCCCATGGCATCTGTCTGCAGGCAGGTTACACCTTTAGTCTCACATAAAAATGATACTCTTACCCTTCCGTCTTTTCTGAGGCTGAATCGTTACTTGACCATGTTTGAAATGCAAAGATTCAGAGCAGTGTGCTTTCCAGGCTTTGAAGACAGATGTTTCAAAAGTTAAGCAAATCATATAAAGTAGAGATCCTAGGTAGAGGCCTCAGTATAGGCACTCAGTAAGGCCCAAACAAATTATTGGTGGTAAAACAGAGAGCTTTGGAATCAGGCACACTTGTGTGTGGATGCCAGCTTTTCAGTAAACTGGCTGAGTGATTTCGGTCTAATGTCTAGCTTCTAGAAGCCTCAGTGTACTTACTTCTAAAATGGAAATAATAGTAGGTTCTGAGGTTTGCAATTGATGGGTATAGAGAACCAGGTGTTTAATAAGCTATGGTCATGTGGCTGAAATAAAAATGATATAGCAACCAGGAGTTATTCTCCCTTCATTCATCATTGGAATTGTCTGTGATGGTTGGTGTATGTCATGCATGCCAAAGAGCATTCGCAGCCGGCCGTCTCTGACTGGTTCATGTCTCTCCAGCATATATACTCACGGCATCGAGCATCTCTCCTCGATGTTTCCCAGTTGGAGTTTTTTATTTATTCCTGCACATGGTTAAATTGTGTCTCCTTCCGGATTGTATGTAAGCTCCTTAAAGTGTAAGTGCCGTTATGGTTTCATTACTTTGCAAAGGAGTGAGCATCCCCGGGGCACACCAAGATGCCTAGCTCACGTTTGGCACATGCAGATTTTGATCAAATGAAATTTTATTTTATTTTTTATTTATTTATTTATTTTTCTACATTTGTTTGTTTTTGATAGAGAGAGACAGAGCACAAGTGGGGGGAGGGGCAGTGAGAGAAGGAGACATAGAATCCGAAGCAGGCTTCAGGCTCCGAGCTGTCAGCACAGAGCCTGATGTGGAGCTTGAACTCACAAACCATGAGATCATGACCTGAGGTGAAGTCGGACACTTAACCAACTGAGCCACCCAGATGTCCTGATCAAATGAAATTTTAAAACCTTGCCTTCCAGTTTCACAGGTGAGCAGAGTAAGGCTCCAAAAGAATAATTTTCCTGGAGTAACTTAGGTTTTAAATGGAGAGCCTGTGATCCAGACCTAAAAGTGATTCTGAAGAATCCATATGTTTTCTAGGAAGGTAGACAATATTGCATTACGGTCTATTTTTTTTTTTTTTAACAGATGAGTAAACAGAACCTTAGAGGTTGTTAAATAATTTTTCCAGGCAGATGCCTACAGATTTGGGGGCTCAAACCCAGGCTGCCAATTAGATTCCTACAGTTCCTTCCCTGTAACCTGCTTCCTGTTCATGATGAGAACTATTCTTCAGATATTGCTAGAGCCTTCCTTAACTGCCCTCTCTGCTCGCTGTGCGGGATTTGCTTGGTCCAGGCAGGAGTGATTTTTTTTTTTTAACTCCCAATGACCTGGAGGAGTCAGTCCTTGCAGAGTCTTGGATTGGCAATGGTTGGGGAAGCAGGCTTCAGCTGCCTCCTGCTTGGTTGTTCTAGTTTTTGCTGGAGGGCATTTTCTCTGAATATCTTTGACAGGTGGCCAGATCTTTTTATTAGGTGAAACTGAGCCTCAGAATCCACCACAGGAGAGTGTGGGAGGGTTATGCTGTCAGGAAGTTAAGTAGGAGAGGTTGCAAGAATTCACCAACTCAGGAGTAGGTGGTTGAGCCCTCTGCCCACAGGATTTGCTGAGGCCTGTACGTGAGTGTCACAGCTAGAATGATCCTGACAGGTATGCCTTTGGAGTCTAGTGTGGGCTCTGAGTGTCTTGAGCTCTTGTAAGCCAGGCAGGGATGCGGGCTCAGTCAAGTACTTCAAACTCAACTTTTTCAGCCTGCCAAGTGAAATAAATTCAGGAAACAACAGGAAGGCTACTCTGTGCTGGCAATGTTAATTTTTGCTATGAACCTTTGGGTAGTTCACAAGTTCTCTGGGCAGTTGCTGTGGGCTAGCTCAGTACCTGTACTTAACCTCTGTTCCCAGTCTAGGATGAACCAGTGTTGCTGGAGTGGTAGAATTATCAAAATATTTCCTTTCCAGTTAGCAAAATACCAAAGCTATCCAAAAAGTCCCTATAACCTTGTTTCTACCCTGTCCCCTCTGCAGGAACCCCTAAGTGTTCCCTGATCCAGCCATGACTCATCTAGAAACTGGTTCCTATAGTGTGATAACTGGAGCCCTGGTGGGCAAAGATTTATTAAAAGTTTTTTAATATTGCCAAATTTATTGTCAAATTGGTTTCCATACAACACCCAGTGCTCACCCCAACGGGTGCCCTCCTCAATGCCCATCACCCACTTTCTCCTCCCTCCCACCCCCACCAACCCACAATTTATTCTGTTTTTAAGAGTCTCTTATGGTTTGCCTCCCTCCCTCTTTAACTTTTTTCCCTCCTTCCCCTCCCTCATGGTCTCCTGTTAAGTTTCTCAGGATCCACATAACAGTGAAAACATATGGTATCTATCTTTCTCTGTATGACTTCTTTCACTAAGCATAACACTCTCCAGTTCCATCCACGTTGCTACAAAAGGCCATATTTCATTCTTTCTCATTGCCACGTAATATTCCATTGTGTATATAAACCACAATTTCTTTATCCACCCTTCGGTTGATGGACATTTAGGCTCTTTCCATAATTTGGCTATTGTTGAAAGTGCTGCTATAAACATTGGGGTACAAGTGCCCTTATGCATCAACACTCCTGTATCCCTTGGGTAAATTCCTAGAAGTGCTCTTGCTCGGCCATAGGGTAGATCTATTTTTAATTTTTTGAGGAACCTCCACACTATTTTCCAGAGTGACTGCACCAGTTTGCTAAATGTTTTAAATACTACTGTGCTTTGAAATGGCTGTGACTTACCTAGTCTCTCTGCTAGACTTGCATTCTTGAGGGCAAGAATTGTACTTTGCTCCCTTGTTTTGCCCTAACACGCCACACAGGAGTTGGGAACATCCTGTATTTTCAAAAAAAAAAAAGAAAAAGAAAAATGAGGACACTGTCAGAGCAGCTTTTGGTACAGTTTCCTATGTTAAAACAGGCTAGTGGTTCAAGTGTGAATATATACTCAATGGTGTGGCTGTGTTTTTTTCTTCCTCCAGGACCATGACTAGTTTCGGGCTGTAAGATCACAGGTGGTGTTCTCTTTGTTGCTCGCTACTCTCTGAATGCTCCTGTAATACTGGAGTCATGTAGTTCTACAAGAAGAGTTCCCCGGATAACTAGTTTTATGAACCGTGGCCACTTTGGCATCTCTCTGTCTCTCCTGGCACTCCTGGGAATATCCGGGACAGAGGATATGCTTTCTTTTCATAGAGTTATCTTAAATGAAAGGAACTCTACACTATGTAATATATACATTACCCAGTAGGAAACGAGGTTATACAGAGTCATTTAAAATTGCTGGCTGACTTTTATGTGACTTTCATCTCATCCATAGTGTTGGACTTTTGTTCTTTCTCGTCCTCATCAATGGAATCCTAGGCGCGTAACGCTTGTTAAAATCATGGCCAACCCGGGGCGCCTGGGTGGCGCAGTCGGTTGAGTGTCCGACTTCAACCAGGTCACGATCTCGCAGTCCGTGAGTTCGAGCCCCGCGTCGGGCTCTGGGCTGATGGCTCAGAGCCTGGAGCCTGTTTCCGATTCTGTGTCTCCCTCTCTCTCTGCCCCTCCCCCGTTCAGGCTCTGTCTCTCTCTGTCCCAAAAATAAATAAACGTTGAAAAAAAAAAATTTAAAAAAAAAATCATGGCCAACGTTCCCAGTTCCCAGCACAACATTAATTGCAGTGTGTTTGGTCATTTGGATGCCTTTCATCTGGAATAATAAAATATGTTGTTAATATTTTTATTTAGTGGACAAATAATATTTTTAATTTAGTGAATACTTTTGTTGACGGATCTCCCACCGTTCAGCAGGCCAATATATTGCCTTTTATTTTAACCGTAATACTCCAAACTAGGTACCTTATCCTGGTTTTACCTAGGAGAAAACAAAAAAACAGAGTGATTAAATAACTTCCCCATTGGCCCTCCAGTTACTAATTGGTGGTTCTGGGATTCATCTCGAGTCTGCCTGGCTCCAGCCTGCAAACGCCTTTCCTCCTGGGAGTGCGTGTCTTTCATTTCCCACGGACTCGTGCCTTCCCAAGGACAGCCTGATTCTCCGGACGAACTCAAACTCCACAGAGCCATCCTCACAGTCACAATCTGGAACAACGGGTGTCAGATCCTGGGAACCTTAGAATTAAAGAGGGAGCTGCAAAAATTAGATGCCCAGGTGCCACTTCCAGATAGTCTGTCCGGAGGGGTCTGGAGTGGGCCTGAGCATCTGGATCTTTTTAAGTTTCTTGGCAACTGGAGGTGGGTGAGGGGATGGGCTAAATGGATGATGGGCATTAAGGAGGGCACTCTTCGGGATGGGCACTGGGTGCCATATGTAAGAGATGAATCACTGGGCTCTACTTCTGAAACCAAGACTAACTTGAATTTAAATAAAAAAAAATAATACAGGAAAAAAAGAGTAAACAAACAAACAAACAAACAAAAATGTGTGGCAGAGTCTGAACCACTGTTCTAGGGCAGTGCCCCCCCCCAAGGTTAGTGTGCATATGCACCCCTGGAGATTTGTTAAGGATGAACATGAATCTGGAGGACTGGAGTTGAGCCTGAGTTTCTACATTTCCAGAATGCCCCGTGACACCACAGCTGCTGGCCCAGCAGGTTGATAGCAAGGCCCCAGAATTTCCATGGTTTCTCTGTCCAGCAGGCCTCATCTTTCTCTCCTCTTGGGAGAAATTCTCCTGCCAGGGCTTTGCAGTGAGTTCTCAGCCGCTGTCTTTCCACAGGCTTGGTAAGTTATGTGAAAGCTCTGGTTTTGACTGAAACAACCTGTTAGCCGATTGGATAGCGAGTGGTGAGTAATGAAGTCCGGGTCACAAGTTCAGTGCCCCAGTTCAATGCCCACAGGGATCAGTTAGCTTTTCTCCACTCCTAGCCACAGTCTCCAGGCCTGCGATCGTGCACATGTGTGTGATTGGCCCTGAGGGATAGATGCTTCATCCACCATGCACGAAACACTCCCCGGAAAAGCAGCCAGTGTATGAGTCCTCCTCACAAGGAAGTCAATAGCATCATCTGGAAGTAAGCATTCAACAATATTAGCTAAAACTGGGTGTTCACACATTCTAGACACTGTGCTAGACACTTTAGCATCTTCACAACATCTACTAGGCATGTAGTCTCTTGATCCCTACTTCAGAGATGAAGAGATTAGACTCATGGTTGTAATCTGATTACACACACACACACACACACACACACACACACACACAGCAACCTGTAAGCAACCTGGAACTGCAAGGGCTCAGGCTGGTGTGCTACATGCCATAGAGTAGAAATTAGAGTAATACATTATTTCTAAATTTTAAGGCTAGAAACTTTAAAATTCATTCTTGATTCTTTATATTGTCCCCTCAATTTATAATGAGCGACTGCCTCACTGTTTTGTTTTTAGAGGAGTATGAATCAGACTCTCCCTGTATTTAAAAAGAAAAACTGATTAACTCTGTCATATTGGAAGTATATTACCTACATTCAAGATGGACAGCAAGAGTATTCACAGATTTAACTACCATAATAAAGGCCCTGGTTTTTCCGATATACCTGTCTTAGGCTTTTTTGATTTGTCCTAAACTTACAAGAAATACATCTAAGTCAGGAGCCTGGGGATTTCTCCATTCAAATTTAGGTTGGATTCCTATGTGTCTGATGAGTGGGGTCTGCTTTATTTTTGTCTGTTAAAGAATCACTAATGTGGACATGGGTGTTTTGTTTTCAAGCATCAAATTCAAGAGGAAGCTGTATCTGTGTTGCTTCAGTGTGCAGAAATATACATCTTAGAAATTAATACTGAATATTGAATGCTTAGAAGTGGGAAAAGAATTATGATTCCAGCAAGGTCTAAAAACTGTATGATTTAACACTAAAGCCAAATCGCTAAAAGCGGCTGATCCTACAGCTTTTGGGTTGTAATCACTTTTCCTGTGAAGCGTGTCAGTTATACTGTTACTCTGAATGAAGCCAATCCATTAGTCAACACATTTTTATTGACAACTGTGGAAACTGTCTTAAGCCCTAGGAATTGAAGCAGTCAGGCCTATGGCCTGTCCACATAGAGATTTTGTCCTTCCTGATCAATGAAAAATTTTATTTTTTTATTCTCAATTTTTTAATGTTTATTTATTTATTTTTTTTTTAATATTTTTTTCAACGTTTATTTATTTTTGGGACAGAGAGAGACAGAGCATGAACGGGGGAGGGGCAGAGAGAGAGGGAGACACAGAATCGGAAACAGGCTCCAGGCTCCGAGCCATCAGCCCAGAGCCCGACACGGGGCTCGAACTCACGGACCGCGAGATCATGACCTGGCTGAAGTCGGACGCTTAACCAACTGCGCCACCCAGGCGCCCCTGTTTATTTATTTTTGACAGAGAGAGAGAGAGAGAGAGAGAGAGAGAGAGAGAGAGAGCATGAGTGGGGGAGGGGCAGAGAGAGAAGGAGACAAAGAATCTGAAACAGGCTCCAGGCTCTGAGCTGTTAGCACAGAGCCCAACATGGGGCTCGAACTCACTGACAGTGAGATCATGACCTGAGCTGAAGTCATATGCTCAAATGACTGAGCCACCCAGGCGCCCTGAAAATTTTATTTTTTTTATTGAAGATTTGTTTGCTATACCTAGGGAGTTTTTTATCTTGCTTTAATGGAGGACTTATAAATTCTGATAAATACTTTGCTGTTGAGCTACTATTCCTCAGGGTGTTTCAGGTGATAATAAAAAATAAAACTCATAGGTCCCTACTATTTTAACTGAAATATCTCCCTCTCTCAAACTGAAATCCCTTTGGTGATTTTCCAACCCCTCCACCTGCTTTATTTCCTTATTGGTATTTTATCACTCTCTGATTATTTATTAGTGCCTTTAGACACCCTACCTATCTTTTTTGCACTGGATGTAAGCTCTGTGGCCACAGAAGTTTTTGTCTATAGTTTGGTGGTATGTCATTATAACCAGGAACAGGACTCAGAAAATAGGAGACACTCAACAAATATTTCTTGGAAGGATAGGTGGATGAATGAAATGAATGAATGAATGAATGAATATTGGGCATGGATTCAGTTCAAGAAATTCCTACACTGAATGAGAGGTTACTAAAGATGGCTTTTTAGGCTTCTCCATCTAACCATAAGATTTGAGGATTTTATAATTCAGCTTCCCAATTACCATTATTAATAGTCACTTATTGATCCTGTAGCATGAAATGGGGGTGGCTTTGTGGTTAATAACCCAAGGACACTGCAGTCATATCAAAATGGCATTCAGTATTGACATTCGTCTATAATTTTATGCTATGTTTCAGTATTTGAAGACTTCCGTGTAAAACAATTTTTATCATCTTTTGTACCAACTGAAGACCATTTCACTTATTACAGACACCTTCCATTTTTGCCAGGGACCCAAAATTATTATGCATTGGATTGCTTTAATAAAGATTGTTTTCAATTAAGTTGGCAACTAGGCTATTGCTAACAACAAGCTAGAGAAAGGAATGTATGACAAGTTTTCAGCTGTCTTCAGAGTAAGTGACAATAGGAATAAAATTGGTTCCCCACGTTTTAAGTGCATGGCCACTTAAAGGAGTAGGTTTAAAGAGTATGAGCAAGTATGAGTTTGTGTATACAAACTTGGCATTCGTCCCCATAATATGAAAACAATATATAATGCTTGAAGCATAAGCACATTGGTTTGGTTTTAGAAGAACTAAAAGAAAACAACACCCTTGCATTATTTAGCAATTACCATTATGAATGCCTACTATGTAGCTAGACAGTGGGCCAAGTGGGCCAGGCACTAAATATATTTATTATTTCTTTTAAAATTAACTATAGCTCTGAGAGGTAGATATATCATCACCATATCACAGATGAAACCGAGGGCCAGAGAGATTTAAAAAATAAATAAATTGTGAGAAATTGAATCCGGATTTTGAACAAGGTATGCTCACTGTACCATGGTCTTTGCATGCTGCAACACTGCCTCCTGTTGGTCTAGTCTGGAATTACATACACTAATTTATAACAAGCACACATATATGTAAAGATTATTATGCACAAAAGATTATGCATTATATATATATTATGGTGGTAGGATTGTGAGTGATTGTTTACTAATTTCTATTTATTGTTATAAATGTCTACAAAGAATATAAGTTAGTTTTTAAATTTGTGTTTAAAATATCCATTGGACTTTTTGGAGGGCATCTATAGATCTTTGGAGACTGATTTCAAAGGGGGCTAACCATGTTTACCCCAACTGTGTCTTGGGCTGCTGCAAGAAGCAGGGTATTAGCCTAGCGGACCACTGGTTAGCCTCGGCATCACATATTTGAAGATAAACTACTCATCAAGTTAAATCCAATGTGACTTCCACTTTTTAGCACTTCCCGCAACTCAATTCCTAATAGCATGCTATATTCAAATAGCATTGCACAGTTTAATGTGTTTTTCCCAGTGCGTTGAGTTTGGAAATCACTATATAAGTTATTACTACAATTATTTTCCACCTTCATCTGCCAAAGAGAGAGAAATCAATTCAGTCCACATCTTGACTGCAAGGCTGTTATAAAAGATCCATTGTCTGCACCTATTCTATACATGGATTTTTGAAATTGAAACCAGCAATGCACCATAAATTTCAGAAAAGTGATCTTCAACTGCCAGGCAGATCCCAGGACTATTTGAAACATGATTTGGGGACTTGCATTTCAATTTCCATTACTCACAGGTCTTCACCTTTGCTGAGGCAGGTTCTAGGCTTAATGTTCTCACTCAATAGTTCTGTCATGTTCAGTAGGTCACTTGGTGTCTATCCCAGTTTCTAGTTGGATAAAATGGGAACTATTACACCTGCAGTTCATTCATCACATCTGCATTTTGGGATTGCCACTCACCATGGTGGTGTTAGAATAACCTGTGGGTTTCTCAAGGTACTGAAGAGCAGTTATCTAAGTCAGAATGGCCCCAATTTCTGGCTCCACATTTACTCGCTTCAGGGATTGGTAAGCTCCTGCACCTCCCTAACCCTCAGTTTCCCTATCCTTAAAGTGAGAATGATTATGGGGCGCCTGGGTGGCTCAGTCGGTTGAGCGTCTGACTACGGGTCAGGTCATGATCTCGCAGTTTGTGAATTCGAGCCCCACGTCAGGCTCTGTGCTGACAGCTCAGAGCCTGGAGCCTGCTTCAGATTCTGTGTCTCCTCTCTCTGCCCCTCCCATGCTCATGCTCTGTCTCTCTCTGTCTCTCAATAATAAATAAACGTTTAAAAAATATTTTTTTAAAGTGAGAATGATTATACACATGCCTCAGGGTCATTGTGAATAACAAATGAAATACTATGAGTAAAGAACTTGGCCCAATGACGGTCGCAGAATGATTTCTCCATGGGCCACATATGCAACTATCCAAAGACATACATGCAGGGGCATCTGGGTGGGTCAGTTAGTTAAGTGTCTGACTTCAGACAAGGTCATGATCTCATAGTTTGTGGGTTCAAACCCGCATTGGGCTCTGTGTTGACAGTGTGGAGCCTGGAGCCTGCTTCCGATTCTGTGTCTCCCTCTCTCTCTGCCCCTCCCCTTCTCATGCTCTGTCTCTTTCAAAAATAAATAAACATTAATTTTTTTTTAAAGACATACATGCAAATAATTTTTAATGTAAGTTCTTGTGTTTAGGTTTTGCTCTTGTTTGGTTTTGTTGATTGATATGGTAAAAATGCCTACCTCTATGTGTATTATGTATTTACTATTAAAAATTGACAAGGAGAAAATCAAGCTGGGATCCATAATCCTATCACTGCTCCCAGCTGTCATTTTAAACTACTGTTAACATTTTGGTGGTTCTTTGTTTCATTTATATTAATTCTATAAGTATTTTCATAGAGTCATATAAAAATATATAAGTTTTATCTTAATCTTGTTATTATAAATACTGGCAATTTTTTGGGGCGCCTGGGTGGCTCAGTCGGTTAAGCGTCCGACTTCGGCTCAGGTTATGATCTCACGGTCCATGAGTTCGAGCCCCGCGTCGGGCTCTGTGCTGACTGTTCAGAGCCTGGAGCCTGTTTCAGAGTCTGTGTCTCCCTCTCTCTCTGACCCTCCCCCATTCATGCTCTGTCTCTCTCTGTCTCAAAAATAAATAAACGTTAAAAAAAAGAATTAAAAAAAATAAATACTGGCAATTTTTAATCTATTTTCATTATATAAGTAATTATATATGTATATATACTATTTATTTAGAATCTATAAATAGAAAATTTAGAAAATTATAATTATTTATAATTCCATAGGCTAGGAATAGCCACTACTAACATTTTAAGAGCTTCTCTTCTGGTCTTTTTTAATATGCATATATTTATGTTAATATAAAATGCCAGCAATTAGAAGGCCTTCCATTACTTTTTAAGAAAAAAAAAAAAAAAGCTACCAAATCAACATTGACAGCGCTTTCTTATCACTAAAAACCTTTATTTTGCATGTCTTTAAATGGCCCTCTTAAATTATATAGGCAGAGGTTTTTATCATGGTATCATCCTTGTACATAAATAAAGACAAAATAGAGGGGCACCTGGGTGGTTCAGTTGGTTAATCATCCAACTTTGGCTCAGGTCATGATCTCATGGTCCATGAGTTCGAGCCCTGTGTCGGGCTTTGTGCTGACAGCTCAGAGCCTGGAGCCTGCTTCGGATTCTGTGTTGCTCTCGCTCTCTGTCCCTCCCCCTCTCACATTCTCTCTCTTTCTCTCAAATCTAAATAAACAATAAAAATAATAAAAATAACAATAATAATAAAAAGAAAATAGATACAAAATACAATTGATAAGACAGTCATAAAACTCCTGCACATTCAGAGTTTGTCTGTCTGGGTCATTACTGACACAGCCATGTCTGTGTCCAATACAACATCATCTTCTGTGCATTTTGTTCTTCCCTGTAAAGCAGCAGGCTCTCAACACCACTTTAAATAGCAATTAAACCCAATATTTTTAGTACCAACAATGCACATAACTCATGTAGTGACTAACTATGACACTGCTCTGTTCAAATCTACACAATTGTTATGTGCCCAGCATAATTCCATGATGGCCAACCATGAGCCATTGATGGGGAGACAAGCCCCAATTTCAGGCAGGCTGCAGGTGAAAATGCACATCTGCCTTAGCACTAGGGATATTTTACCTAATATTTCTGTTATGGCTCTTTATTTAGTTTTATCTTTTTTTCTTTTTTTTAATTTCCATTCAATATTAAATTGGGAACATTTCCCAGTTTCTTTAAAACTCTTTTGACCATCATTTCTTTCAAATTATTCAACAAATGTAGAACCAAGGACCTTAGCTTTTGAGGCTTTTAGAAAATTACCACTATTGAAAACAAAACTAGCAAACAGGAATATATTAAAAATTCTCTCTACAAAAGCGAGGGAGGAATTGGACAAATTAAATGATGAACGCTGAAATGTGTACAAAATTTAATTTTAAATCTCTATAATTGCACATTGGAATATCTTGACTTCTGGGAAGAATATTTTGATGAAGCGCCTATTCTTAATTAGATAAATTCATATTCTGTATCAGAAGGGAATGAAATTGAAAAAGCCTATGATTTCCCATAAATCTAAATCTTATGAAACATTCAAGAGAATCATAGTGGCAATTTATTTGACAAGTTTTGTTGTGTAAAATATCTATCAAAGAAAGATACAGTGAAAGGAGGCAAACACACTACATATATAAATTATTTGGGGGAAATATATAAACATTTTTATACAAAGAAATATTGGGATTCAGAATATCCTCCATTTAGCAAGCTTGCTCTGAATATGTCAACCATTTATGATACATAAAATATAGTTATTAAGAGAACTATAGGCAATTTTAAATTTTTTAATATTATAATATGGCCATATTGAAAAAAGTAAATTTTTCCAAAATACGATAATGAGGTGGTATATGCATGTAATATATGTATGTATGTAAGTGTATGTAAATATACTAGATAATTGTTATTTTTATTTGTTAGAAATAATTTAATTAGGAAAACAATTTATTTTCTTAATTTTATAAAGATTCCCCATTATTATAGATTATGTTTACCTATTAGATTTTATATACCATGTTATATATTAAATTTTATTTCACACTGGTTTATTATTTAGTAAGGAAATATTTAATCATTTATTTTAGGGGTGCCTGGGTGGTTCAGGAGGTTGAGCATCCTACTCTTGATTTCTGCTCAGGTCATGATTTCAGAGTCGTGAGATCGACCTCTGCCTTGGGCTCCGCACTGAGCATTTATGATTCTCTCTCTCTCTCTCTCTCTGTCTCTCCATCTGACCCTCTACCCCATTCACACTCTTCTGCTTGTTCTAAAATAAATATATATATATATATGTATTTTAAATAAATAATATATACTAAATAATAGACTTAATATTAAATGATAATATTTTCAAATATTTTAAAATCTTCTTAACTTACACCAGAAATGAATCCCTCTTCTGATGTGTAATAAGGTCTTTAACCCTTCCCATTGTAAACCATGTAAGTGTTTCTATCCCTCCTATTGTACTGATTATTATACATATTAAACGGATATCTCTCCATCTGCAATCCTGATCATTTTGTTAGGATAGTTTCCACATAATGGAATTTCTGATAATATGAACATTTTATATCTTATAATATTAACATCTTAAAATTAAATTGCATTAAAGTCTTTTGAAAGATTTAATATGTTCCCTGACTATTAAGAAATAATAGTGTAAAAACCGAATGCATAATTAAAAAAAAAGAAATTATTTAAAATAGGCTTTAAATAACTACAAGAATATCAATAACACTTTGCAGAGAGATCATGTCAGGCAAATAATGTGAACAGTACTTGTGAAAACTATTTAAAATAATTATATTTGTTTTCAATCAATTATATTTTTAAATCCAAGGGACTCCTGTGTTGGACATTTACCATGCCCCGGGCACTATGCATAATGCTCTAGATACCCAGTTAAATAAGACACAGACTTTGTCGTTGAGGGATTCTTCTGATGGTGGCCAAAGTGCAAGCAACGGATATAATTACCTGGAACCCTTGCAGTTGTTCCCATAACTGTTCCTGTAACAGAGCGCCTGAACGCCGTGAGCACAGGGGGTGGCCTGCCCCTTCTGCTGAAGTGTGGGGGTGGTGACAGAGAGAGCATACACCAGGCAGAGTTCACAAGCAACAGGACAGAGGAGCTGAGTCTGGAAGGCTGAAGAGTTTGACAACAGACGTGTAGAACAATATGGACAGAGTCCTCCCAGTAGGAAAAGCGTAGCAGGGTTGAGAAACTGATCTTTAACACGCGTGGAGCTGAAAGAGAAGGGGGAGTGGAACACGGGAAGGGTGTCCGGGATAAAACTGGGCTAAGTCTTACCCATCTTTCTATGGGTGCTCCCACTGTGTTATCTCATACCTTTGTGGCTGAGGCTGCCACTTGTGCCACTATTCTCACAGTATATTCATTCAAAGTTTATTTACTGATACCTTACTTCCTGTGTGCTGCATAGGATTCTAATCCGCAGAAACAGTGCTGGGAGGGGCACCTGGGTGGCTCAGCTGGTTAAGCTTCTGACTGGACATCAGCTCAAGTCATGATCTCACGGTTTGTGTGTTCGAGCCCCACATTGGACTCCATGCTGAAGGTGTGGAGGCTGCTTGGGATTCTCTCTCTCTCTTTCTCTCTCTCTCTCTCTCCCCCTCTCTCAAAATAAAAATTAAAAAAAAAAGTAATAATAATAAAGTTAAAAAAAAAAAGAAACAGTGCTGGGCACAGCAGATAAGCACATTGGCAATAAATGACTACAATAATATGATAATTTAAAATAATGACAAGTTAACAAAAAAAAAAGGTAGAGTTTTAAAGATGTTTGGCTGCAGTTAGATGTGGAAATATTCTGGATGAAGAGGTCACAGAAGGCCTCTCTGAAAAGATGATATGTGTACTATAGCATAATGCTAATGAAGGGTTTAGCCTTCTTTAGTAGTACTGGAGGAAAACTAGTCCAGACAGTAGGAATAACAAAATAACAAGTGCAAATATCCTGGGGCAAGGGCAGACCTGGCATGTTTGAAGAACCGGGAGAAAGTGAGTGATTGAAGTTCAGGAGCAAAATAAGAATGAGAGAGGTAGAAGAGAATGTAGAGATAACGAATAGAATGACTCTGGAACTTGGAGATCTTGGTGATGGGTTTGAATGTTATGCTAAGTGTTATGGGCAGCTACTGGAGTTTTCTAGAGGGAAAGAATGTGATTCTAAGAGCTTATTTATTTCCTTGTAATATAAAAGTTCACTCATACTGTTATTACTCTAATGTAGAGGGGAATATATGCCACATATATGTGTCTCAAAATAATGAATCTCTTGTTTATGTTTAATATTTGAAGACGTAGCTTTGTATGAAACTAGAGTAGAGCTTCAACATGGTTCTCGATTTTTGTTTTGAGTACCTATGAAGATCATTCTGGATTTTTTTTTAATTGAGAAAAATGTTATTCTCTCTCAAGTATTGAACTCTTGAGCTCATCCTGGGCAAGGGTGGGATGAATCACCTAAACGGACTAGTGGTGTGGTGTAGAGAACACGGGCCTGCCATGCGAGGCCTCGGTTTCAGCCTGTAAACTTGAAGGTATAAGGGAGCCTTTCCGACAGTTTTTCTTTAAGTGTATTATTACTTCAGAAATGAGTTAATTTCCCCTCTGATTGTCCTTATGCCAGTGGTTACTACCATTTTGACTTTGATTGATTTTGCCTCAGCCTCTTTCAAGGAGGTAATCATCTGCACGAAATGAGCAATTAAAAGAATCCTGTAGGCGATTGAAAAGTAACTAAAATTTGTGGATACTCCTCTCCTAAGTAGCGTATTATGTTTGTATATTCGAAAAAGAAAGTCTTAAAAAATAATTATACACCTTATATCACACCTTCTCTTCTATTAATGCTTTGGTCTATTTGCTTCCTGTCTTTTCATTATGAATGTTTTATATAACTTTATTCATATCATAAGGCTGCTATTCACTTGAGTATAATGCCAGTGAACACTTTTTATGCTGTTTGTCAAAATAATTAATGCTGGGTTCCCACAACAGAAAGATACTTTTGAAATCTCAGTGGCTTGATGCTACAAAGACTTACTTCTCAAGTCACCTCACAAGTGATTGGGTGACCATCCGCCATCTTGTACCATTCCATTTAAAACAAACACCCTGTAAAGTTGCATGGTGGGGGGAAATGAGAGGGTGCATGCACCGTAGTTCTTAATTGCCCAGAAATGAAAAACAAAAAATTCTAACAGTCCACTGAGCTGATGTGGTTTCATGTCTAAGTACAATAGAAGACATGTGGTGTTTGATGAGAACTATCTCTGTCAGCACCTACCTTTCAGACACTAAATATTTGCCCCCTTCTCATTCGCATACATTCCAACCTTGTATCTCACCACACGCTGGACTTCTCATACGCTTCCTGAAGGAAGACATTTCGTAGTCTCATTCGTTCACAGCATCTACTTCCAAGTCCTGATGTCTGGTAGTGTCTCCATAAAGTCTGTGTGTGTGTGTGTGTGTGTGTGTGTGTGTGTGTGGCTTCTCTTGGTACAAAGATCTTCGATTTAAGAAAGAAGGAAAAAAACAATATCATCTTTTACCATCACCAACACCATTCATAGTTTATACACACCTGTACATGCAATGTGCAAAGATGGACCAGAAACAAAACAATCACAATAGACACTGCCACCCAGAGAGGAGAAAACTGGGGGAAATGACACAGAACTCACGACGGACACCGCCTCATGACCTTTCTGCACAATCCTGTTCAGTAAATGCTAAAAAGTCTTCCTACCCTGGAAGACAGAGGCTTGAGTTGCTCTCTCAAATGGCTCCTTTATGGATCATCTTCTGGACTCTTCAACTCCTCTCTAGAAGGTTCTTCCTTTCCCTGGCATCAGCAAAAATGAGTATCAAGAGATATGTACACTTTGGAGGCTACAAATCTTTCTCATCTCACTTCCTGTTCTCAGAAAGTTGGAGCCACCAGGAAAATTTTAAGGGCCAAATACTAAAAGCCTTTTTTTGCTCCAAATCCATGATACATTCATATGTTTACATTTATATTTGCCTCAAATACTAGAAAAGTTTTGATCCATCTACTTCCCCTTGGTTCTGTGTGCTAATAATCATGCCTAAAGTTCTTTCTGAAGTTTATATAATCTCTCAGAAGCCCTATTCAAAGCCTTTCTCTCTCAACTCAATGGCAAATACCGACCTGGAAAAATACTTGGGAAATGGTACATCCTTAATCTGACATTTGCCTTGATTGTTTTATCTAACTAAGAGGTTTTGCTGGACCTTTGTTGCTCAAAATCCTTGGAAAAAAACAAAAAAAAGAAACATTATATTCTTTGTGTAACTAGGAGCACTCCTGTTTTTCCAATCAGGAGGGCCTCAAATTTCTGTAATTCCCCGAGTCCTTTTGTTTCTGCATGTGAACTAGCAGATTCTTTCCTGAGCCCTTCTCTTTCTTCTAAACCTGAACAAACACAGCCAATACACACTTATATTCCCATTGCCAGGCTCTCCCCTTAATCCATAAGTCCACTGTGTATGTTTGACCCTCCAAGTCAATGGTCTCACCCGATGTGTCACCACTGCCGATCATAGATCTCCACTGTTCCCACTTCCGCTATCAGACTCTGTACTGTCCATCAGAGAAACACTAATCTTGGCCACCAACATTTAATCATTTACTTAGTCTTCTTTCTTTTTCTTCCCCTTATTTGTTTCTTTTGCACACTCTTCACTTCAAGGTACTGATTTCTGTATGAGTCTAAGTGATTAATACTCACTCCTCACAAAAGGCAAACTTCTGACATCTCAATGTGAAATGCAGTGCTCTTTTCCTCACACTTCAGTTGGGTGTGAATGAAGCGGGCTTCCTTCACCGTACAGCTTTGCCATCTGTAATGATGGCCAACCCCTCGCTCCACATGTTACACATCGCTTTTGCTTGTGTCTATTTGCTCGAACTAGTTTGACGGCCCCAACATAAATTTGAGGGTGGCTAGGGAATTTAGGGAAATGCACGTAACATTTGGTGAAGTGTCCACTGCATTGTTGTGAACCCGTCTATCTTTTTAAATTGCTTTCTCATGCGTGATTAAGTATGAATTTCAGGTCTCTCTTAGAAGTGAGGTGGGAAAGTCATGACTCAGTCCAGCTTACTGGATAAGAACTACTGTGTGGCTATAGACCTGCCTTTGCATGAGCTTTGTCCTCTTAGGTTCAGCACTCACAGGAATCTGCTTTCCTAATCCTCCAAAGACTGTATTGGGCCCAAACATGCCTACAATCGTGAAGGCTTGTAATCACAAGAAAGGTAAGTCATTCCAATGAACAATGGCGAGTGGTAGGGGAACCCATACCAGATTTCCCTTACTGTGGGGGCTAGGAAGCGTCTCCTGGAGCAAGAGGCATTTAAGTGGATGTGCTAGGGTGGGTAAGTGAGCCATCCGAGGGTAGGGGAGATGGAGAATGCTCCAGAGAAAGAGCAAGCAAAGAGGAAGAAGGAGCTTGAATCTTTGCTGTCATGAAAGAAGGTCAGCAGGGCTGCAAGCTGAATGCAGAGGAGACAGCGGTAGGAAGTGAAAATGGGCAGACAGCCCAAATGAAAGGTCTGGTAGGCTCTGTTAAGGACTTGAGAGTTTATCGAGGACAGAAGAGTTAAGCCAACCACTGTCAGGAGCCGTTCACCCCCTCTGCCTTCCTCCATCGCACTGCTGGCTGTGTTAACTTAGAAGCATGTTTGGCCTGAGGGCTGACAGCAGCTTTTCGGGACACAGGTTTTCCAGCTGGTTCTACAAAGGTAATCTGAGTGCCAAAGGACTTGACTCTCCTGCAGTTTTAACCTTGAAAAACTGGGCAGAAATGTACTTATCCATCAGGTTGAGTTACAGGAACTATATAACTCAGGCAGTCTATTCAAAACATGTTTCTGCTTTGGAGAGAAATGTACCTTCAAATATCTTTTACAGGGTATGAAAGTAAAAAAGTAAAAAAAAAAATGCATATTTAAAAAAAATCTAATGTTTATTTATTTTTGAGAGAGAGATAGAGAGAGAACAAGAGCAGGGGAAGGACAGAGACAGAGGGAGACACAGAATCCGAAGCAGGATGCAGGTACCTGACTGTCAGCACAGAGCTCCATGCAGGGCTCAAACTCAAAGAACCGCGAGATCCTGACATGAGCCGAAGTCAGACATTTAACAAACTGAGCCACCCAGGCGACCCCCCCAACCCTTCCTTTTTTTTCTTTTTTTTTCTTTTTCTTTTTCTTTTGTTTTTAATGTGCTCCTCCAAAGAAGTTGCAGGATCTAAGGGCACATTGGTTTCTTTTCCAACTTGTGATTTAGCAATTATATGATTAGGTATTGCATGTTTTACAAGGGCATCAGTGTTATTGCTGCTACTAAAGCTTTTGCTTTGATGATGGACTATATAACACTGGCAACTGATAGTCTCTGAATCTTTATTTTCTTTGCAGAGGCAGTGTGTAATCTCCCAAAACCGGACAGCTGTACTTGCTAAATAAAGTATTGTATCGATCACTCTCTTAAACTCTCATGCCTTTTGCAGTTGGTGAACACATACTGCACTCTTCATTTTGCTCATATTCATCACACCCGATTCTTGTCTCTTCTGTCTTTCGACCCCCCAATATATGAAGGGAAATCATTAATGAAGAATTTAAGCATGATTTGGCATTATCGGCTTTCCTACTATAGTTCAATTTTGTTCATATTCTTTTGAAAAAATGATTTTTTTCATTTATTACATGTATTGTCCTATTGGACTATAGTGCTCAGCTTGGCTTACGATCTTGGGTTCCACCTGACACTCGCCCACACACTATTCAGTGAAAACAAGAATGACACTCCCTCGTATCCCACTCGTTGTGAGTATTCAAAGGTCCCGTTCCCAAGAGCTTCTATTTGGACATCATTTTCCATTCCGTCCTTCCCCTTGGTGTGTTAAAAGGCCGACAGTGATAAGCCTGATTTTTGGTCTTGCTATGTTGTCTCTGATCTCTCTGGGGACTAATCTGCGTGTCCACCTTAAGTATGCCATTTCAGATTATTTGGGGGAAGACACCCACCAGAGGTGACTCCTCTGGAAAGGCAAAAACTTAGTGAAGTAGGACTATTTGCTCTTAAGGATGATGATGATGGTGGTGGTGGTGGTTATGATGACAAAAAACATACTTTCTCTAGCTCTTTGCTCTGTTTTGCATTTGTGTGACCATTTCTCCATCTTTGGATTTGGCCTCTTCCCTCCATCAAAGAAGTTCTAGGCCTGAGGAAGCTAAGTATGGTGTAAGGGATACTTAGTTTAGAAGGCAATTAACTCAATATCAAATTCTTTTTTCCCCTTCGTGTACTATCCCTTGTCTCCAGATCTCTGGCCAGGATCATGCCTTCCAGGGCTTGGAGCTTTTGCCTAAGAATTGAATTCTTTGTTGCTCATTTTCTGCATTCTCACTACATACACTAGATCTTTGCCTACAGAAAGGTACAGGTATCAATGCACTTCTTGTTTCTTCCTCAGCAAATCTATCTTCTTATATTTGACTGCAGTTCATCATGAATTATGTTTTCCACCAGTTTTCCCAGTATTGTGGCAACACCCTCCCTCCCTCTCGTGAACATTTGGGCGGTCTGTTTTGTCACTTGGTTTAAGGCCTGCTTTATCATTTACCTGCATGTGGGGAAGAGGGAGGCGAAACCCAACATCACTTCCCTGAATTGACTCCAACGGGGCAGTGACTGTTTGGACACACAGCTAGATGGTCTGGACGATATACATGTAAATGTATGTATTCGATCATGGCACAGATTTTCGAAATGGTGATTTTCAAAACTAGAAGGCTCCACCCTATAAACTCTCATGCACATGTTTATAGCAGACAGATGAAGTAGCTGCTCGCCCATGACACCGTCACAGAAGTGTCTGACCCTTCCTGTGATGCCAAAAGTAGCTGCTTTTAACCAATCAAGACAGGTGTTCAGCTTACAAATAAACGATTGCTAAAAATACTACCTCTGCCTGTGTCTATAAAACAGTGACACCTTAAAGTGAATTACAGCTTTCAGCTGGTCATGGCACTAACTGTATGAATTATCTGAAAGAAAGGAAAACTATTGCAAGGCCATCCTCTTTGGGCTTAATCGTCTTGATAGGATGAGGCGTGACCTAACTCACTCCGCCAGACCATCATCATCACCATATCATCATCGTCCTCTTCCTCTTAATTTTCCTTATAAGTTCTGTTGGTGCTGAGAACTATGCTACGGGCTGGGAATAAATGGTGAACAAGACAGACAGAAAGCCTAGTTTTATAAATTACATGTTCCAGCAACAGGGATAATTAAGGAAATAATAAAGCAAATAATTAGAAACATGAACAATTTTAATTGCTATGCTAAGAAGAAGTGTTTCATGGAGAGAGAATTCAGAACTTGAATACTTGACTGCAGCTCAAGTACCAAGAAAGGCTTCTCTGAAGCAGTGCCATTTAACCGAAGATCCAACATATAAGAAGAAATAATGCTGGGGAGGAAAGCGGAATAGTCAGTCCAGAGAGGGAACAATCCGTGTGAAAACCTTGAACCAAGAGGATCTCATTAAAACTGCAGAAGTTAGGGGCATTTGGATGGTTCCGTCAGTTAAGCGTCTGACTCTTGGTTTGGGCTCAGGTCATGAACTCACGGTTCGTGAGTTCGAGCCCCACATCTGGCTCTGTACCAGCAGTGCTTGGGATTCTCTCTCTCTCTCTCTCTCTCTGTCTCTCGCCTGCTCTCTCTTCCTCTCTCCCTCTCTCAAAATGAATAATAACATAAATAAACTTAAAAAAATAAAATTACAGAAGTTAGAGGAGCTGGAGAGGAAGGGGCCAGATCCTTCAGGTTTCTGATGGCAATGAGAAGTTCTGAGAGAATTGGACAGCTATTACTAGACCTCTTTCCCATTTATAAATAACATTTTGGGGGCCCCTGGGTGGCTCAGTCAGTTAAGCGTCTGACTTTGGCTCTTGCCATGATCTCATGGTTCATGGGTTCAAGACTCGCATCAGGCTCTGTACTGACAGCTTAGAGCCTGGAGACTGCTTTGGATTCTGTGTCTCCCTCTCTCTCTCTCTCTGCCCCTCTCCCATTCACACTCTCTCTGTCTCTTCCAAAAATAAATAAACATTAAAAAATAAATTAATCAATAAAAATAACATTCTGGGGGCACCTGGGTGGCTCAGTCACTTAAGCAACCGATTTTGGCTCAGGTCATGATCTCACAGGTCATGGGATGGGCCCTGGGTCAGGCTCTGTGCTGACAGTTCAGAGCCTAGAGCCTGCCTTGGATTCTGTGTCTTCCTCTCTCTCTCTGACCTTCCCCCACTCAAGCTCTGTCACTCTCCGTCTTCCATAAATGAATAAATGTTAAAAAATAAAAATAAAAAAATAAAAATAGCATTCTGGCTGCAGTGTGGAGAGTAAGGTGGAAGGATGGAAGAGCAGTTATGAGCAAATAAGGGGGACATTTTTTAATCAGTCAAAAAGTGTTGGTGTCATCTTTTAGACCATACCTCTGATCATGTCTAGCTTTCTGAGTTACAAAAATATTCACGAGTCCTAGGTGTTTTCATGAAGATGACTTCAGTCACTCAGCCACTCATTCAGCCTTACTTTACTGTGCATTGACCCTGTATGAGGCACTTGGGTTCAGGGAAGAGATGCAAAACACCGGCCACCAAGGAGCACCATGGGAGAGGCAGGCATGTGAAGGACAGTATGCCAGGTGCCATCACAGGAGCAGGCAGGAAAACAAGGGTCACATAGGAAGAGGCACCTAACCAGCTATTGATCCAGAGAGGATATGTTGTAGACACAGAGAACTGAAGCAAGAATCAAAATTAGCCAGATACGTCTGGTGGGTATTGACTGTTTTCTGTAAGTTGTGAGTTTGGGACATTGAAGAGTTGAAGACAACAATCATCTTTGGGGACTTCAAGAAAAGAAGCACATCATGTTTTCGTCTGTATCCTTTATTGCTCACCCTAGTAACTACCTATATATGCCCTTGCTGAGGTTCCTGGATCTTGTTTTAATCCGGCCTCATTTTTCCCCGCCCAAACACACTTTCCACTCATTTTCACCTCTGCCTCTTTCTCACATTTGGCTCTGTCTCCTTAATACCTCTTATTAGTCAGAGAACAGGAGATTGCATTTGCTAGAACCTCAACCGGAATGGTGACTAGGAGAAGGATCATGACTGGTTTATGTAGATGATAATTGAAGACAAGACCAGTTCCAGGCAACCCTGGATCCAGAAATCAAATAGTCCAGAGACTGGAGTCTGGAGTCCAGAGACTTGGTCTCTCTTCCTCCCCAGGGGCTCTCATTTGTTCCCACTCTCTTACTCAAGGTCACTTTATCTAGCTCCGGTGTCTGCTGCACTCATGGGCAAAGCTTTCCGCAAGGAAACGAGTTAGCCATGCTCTTTCCCAAGGTGGCGGCCTAGCAATGTGTCCAACATGGGAGAGAGTCACCTTTTCTTTTCAAGTGGTTCTACCAAAGTCCAGAAGTGAGCCCATATGGAAATTGGAGAATTAATGACTCCAGCCAAGAGTACCACCTATGTTGGCCAGCCAGATCTCAGCCATCCATACTGCATGCATGCGTCCCTGAAAAAGGAGGAGTGACATTTGCTGCACCCAGTTTGAGTGGGTTAACAGTGGATGTGGTGCAGATTCTCCATGAGGGTGCTGATGTGTCAACATCAAAGTGGGGGGAAATGTGGATGGCATCCACTACACTTCTCACAGAACACACCTGCTTACCCTGGAGTCCCAGTTTTGCTAACTTGGTTTCTCATCAGAGTCTTTTCCTCCAATGGAAGCAGGGATGAAGAAACTTTCCTTATTGAGATCACCTACATTTGTTAACATCTACAATTCTTGATGGGCATTGTCTACTACTCTGATTTTTGGCCCTAGTCTTTTATCTTTGACCTGAAATCTGTAGGATTAAGGGCTTTTGTCTTCAACCCCAGCTACTACATTTTTCTTTTGGTTGTATTCTGAATAATACTATGGGATACTCTAGTTATCCCTGAAAAGAGCAATCATTGCCCTTTGGGACCATTCTGGAAAGAATAACTTTATATACCAGGAAACAGAGACTTGAAAGGTAGTTGAAATGTAGGAGAGCATGTAACTTGTGTCTTGGGCCAAAATAGCAAAAGTTGACGATGGCTAGGTGTCTGCTACAGGACAGCAGATGTTCCACTCGTATTTCCTAGGACTCCAGTGAGGAAGGGGAGACACTGGTAGGGGAAGCATATTATGCCTTAGTAACCAGATCTCACGGTTTCTTGATACATATTGCTTTATTTCCCCATTGGTCCTCTATAGCTTTCACAGAGTCTTCTCTAAAACCTTTCTGGATGCTGGTTAGAAATGCAGAGTTTTAAACCTCAACTCAGGCCTACCAAATCAGAATCTGTAATATAGAACAGGGCTTACAGGTGATTTTACCCTTGGTTCCGATTCTGCTTCCAAACCCTTTCTGCAGGCTCTGCCCTGCTTTCTTTTTTTTTAAATTTTTTTTTTCAACGTTTATTTATTTTTGGGACAGAGAGAGACAGAGCGTGAACGGGCGAGGGGCAGAGAGAGAGGGAGACACAGAATCGGAAACAGGCTCCAGGCTCTGAGCCATCAGCCCAGAGCCCGACGCGGGGCTCGAACTCCCGGACCGCGAGATCGTGACCTGGCTGAAGTCGGACGCTTAACCGACTGCGCCACCCAGGCGCCCCTGCCCTGCTTTCTAACATGATTCTTTATTACCTGCTCAGCTAATGACTGACTTTCTCATTTTCCATTTTCTTTGGCAAAAGTAGACAATGCCAATGCTGCTAACTAAAATCAAAACAGATGTGCTAAGAATCTCATTGACTATTTTATGTAACTACTTGAATTACCAGAAGGCTCAAACCAAATTCATGGAAAATTAAAGCATAGGAATCTTAAGCCAGAAACTGTTTAAACAGGCTTAAAAGGTTACTGCAGGAAAAGAACAGGATCAGTTTGTTTAAGTGATAAAATAAGAACTTAAGCTGAGTCAGGGAGAGAAAACCTGCCTCTTGATCTATAGATTCATCTCCTTAATGAAGTATTAGCTGTTTTACTATTCGGGGAATTAAAAATGACCTACCATATAAATATAAAAGCACCAAATTGGCAAACATCCCACATATTGTACTGAAAAAATCATTTTGTAGATTTGCAGGATTTGAAAACAGAGACTGTGAAGTAGGAAAAAACAACAACATATGTCTGTGAATGAGGCTGAGTTGGCTTCCAGTCCCCATGAGCCATAGGCCTGCCTCAGCAAGTAACTTCGGTTCTCCGGCTTGGGCTCCTGATTTACAAAATTATCTATTTTATATAATAATAATAAATTATTAATAATGAACAATAATAAATCTATAAAGAGCTGTTGTGCAGATTAAATGAGACTGTTTGGTCATAGAGCCCACCATAAGCTACAGATATTCAGTAAAGGGGAGTTGGGACTATTAGGAGAAAAAAGTGGTAGAGAAGTAATGGCAGGAGAAAGTCACTGCTTGGTTCTAGGGAACATTTGTCAGTCAACTTAAATTTTTTTTTAAAAGAAGGTCATCTCTATTTTCATACTTGAGACTTACAGATGGCTTTTGGAGTAGGGAAGATAGATACTCTTCCAACTTAATAGATGCAGATGGAAAACAAGAAGCAATGAGATCAGACAACTCCTTAAGGCACCCTGCCCTTGTATGGGAGTTATGGCTGCATGACATCCGGGGCTTTTAACCAGAGTGGTGCTTCCCAGGCTTTAGCTACTCTGCATCAGGCATCCTTTGGGGCTATGTCCCCTGGCCTCTGCTCCTTGCCAACCGAGTTTCACACTAAGACAGTTGAGAGATGGAATGGAAATGGAGCTCTACATAGAATCCAGAGTGTTGGTTCCATAAGCAGATGTTCTTTTCTATTCAACAGATTTATCCCAAGTATGTGCAACAGTGTCTCCCACATAGTGGGCATCAGAAATATTTGTAGGGATAATCACTAAGCATGTATTTTTATATTAAAAGGTGGGTAGCCTACAGAGTCAGCCTGTGTGTGTGTGTGTGTGTGCACGTGTGCACACGTGCATGGATGCACACAAGCATGAGTGCTCTCCCACGCATGCTCACACAAGGGCATTTGTGATTGTGTGTCTGTGTGTTTTGGTGGGTGGGGAAGGACGGAGGAAGAAGTTGCCAAGTGATAAAGAAAACATGCAAATGTGTGGCACTTCCTACTTAGAGGGTTCATAAACTCTTTCCCTTCTATTAATAATAACTTTTATCTTTACATCCCTTCAGAAGGAAAGGTCAAGATTGGCTAGAATCATAACTTACCATTATAATTTAATTCCCTTTCTTCCTCCGCTGCCCCCTTTACTGTACTCAACCCCTCCCTTAATGAGCCCTTGGAGAGAGTGAGAAAAGAAAACAGGCCTCATCAATTTCCCTAATGACCCTTTCAAAATGCCTTTTTGTTAAACTTTTTATTTTTAGATCTTTTCAAACAATGTTCATATTAGAGGGTTGTCAAAGGCCTCGTGGGATTTATGGAAACTTTCATTAAGAAAAATAGGCAATGATTTCAAGGACAGTGTCAAATGTCATAAAAAGAGCTATTTTTAAAGTTATGGATAAGTAGACAAAGTTTCATTAAGTAGTTAACCGGATTCGCCTTGGGAGCTTGAAGGTGGCCATAGAACTCTATACTGCGACAGGCTTAGGTTTGAAGCCTGATACTTACTGGCCCCGGGGCCCTTGTGCAGGTGCCTAAATACTCTGAGGACAAAGTCATCTCCTTGAAAGTTCCTTCACTGTTTTTTTTTTTTTTTTTAAATTTTTGGATTAAAATGAGGCGCCTTTTGTAGATAAAACTCAGTACATGTCCTAGTAGTTAGAAAGACATCCAACAACCTTTGAGTTCCTTCACTCTGCTGATGTTTGAGAAACTCAGGTCTTATTTGAGTTCTCCTCGAAATCTCTTCAGATGACCTTTTATTATTTTTTACCTCTTAGACTATATCTAATAAACTACCGTGCTTTGCTTTGTTTTGCTACCTGTAGGAATCAGCTCAGGCCACCATAACAAAATACCTTAGACTGGATGATTTAAATTTATTTCTCACTGTCCTGGAGCCTTGGAAATCCAAGATCAAGTTGTCATTCAGTTCTTGGTGAGGAATCTCCTCCTGGCTTGTAGACAGCTGCCTTCTTGACGCATACTCAGATGGTCTTTCTTTGGGACATGTTGCTGAAGACAGAGTAAGATCTCTATTCCTTCCACTTTTTATAAGGTCATCAATCCTATCAGATTGAGATACCATCCTTATAACATCACCCAATTTCAATTACATCCTAAAAGCCTGATAGGACTTAAGGGATTAAGGCTTCAACATATGAATTTGGGGGGAACACAACTCATAAACCACAGCACCACCCAACTCCCAAACTGCAGTCCTCAGCTTCTCCAGTTTTCTAATGTCCCCACAGGAAGAAGTTGCACAAGTCACCTAATGGTAATGTGTATTCAATGCACAATGATAATGTGTATTCAATAAAACTTCGTTAAGAACCTACTATCTGGTGGGCTCTATCCTACGATCTGGGTTATCCTCATTAATAAGACATGCTCTCCATCTTATGAAATCTAATAGGAAAAAAGGATGCCTAAAAAATAGACACAACAGAAAATTACTGCTGTGATCATAGAAATAGGTTTATGGTAATGTGGTGTACAAAGAAGGGAACTCATTTATGGCTGAAAATGAAGATTCCATGGAGTCTTGCATTACTAGTAGACAAGGATGTGGAGAGAAAATGGAAGGCAAGAAGCAGCCTAGTATGAGGAAGACAATGAACAATCTGCAGACAATTTGGAGGGTCTACTAGTGGGATTGGCAGTGGGTGACTCAGTGAACCATAAAACCCCCGTTTCAGACAGGAACCGGTTTATAGAAAACTTTGTATGTCTTGCTGAAGAAGAACTCATTTGTCCTTGAAGGCATTAAATACATTTTAACAATGAACTATGGTGCTTAAAATAAGAATTGGGTTGGAGATATGTGGAATTGGGACAAAAGTGGGCTTTGCAACTGAGTAAGAATATAGCATTATAATTGCTAGTGATCAGTCCTTTCATCAGGGGACTATTGAATGAGCCTGGGTTGGAAATGACAGTGAATCCGTTTGTACCACTGCATCAAGAAGCCATTTGTCACTGTTCCTCAATTAACCTTGTGCCATCATTGATACCTGAGTAACTTGGGTTTGTGCATTCAGTTCATACCAAAAATAGTCTAGTAGGAGATAATTATCTTCAATTATTATATGATTAATCACTAGTCAGGTGGCTGGGAAATGCTTTCAAGTTGTTTTATGGATCAGATCATTAAATATATTTGTGAGAGAAGAGGTAAAATGTCTAGGTTCTCCCTTATCACAATAAAAGTTTATTCAAGATGTAGTCCCTGAGTTTAATACCATTAGAATTCATTAGACATCATCAACCCCAGCCCTGATGCTGGGTTGGTACATGAGGCCAGAAGCCCACCCAAGAAAGATATGAATAGTAACCAACAGACCTAATCAAGCTCTAAGGACTCTATTTATGTTTACACAATTGCCTAGAAACTCAAAAGTCGACTTTTGCTCCTTATATCTTTCTTTCTCTATCTTGATATATTTATTTTTGTCTCTTCACTTGAAAGTACGAAATAAGTTTTGGCTCCTTTCTCACACTCTTTCAACCATTGACACTTGTTAAGAATTTGAGTTTATGGTATTGTCTGGATCATTGCACTCATGTCCATGCTACTAACTGGGGATACTGAATACACCCCAGGTGAACTAGCCCCAATAGAATAATTTGGAATCCAACAAAGCCATGGGACAGGCAGGGAGAGAGGGATGGTGGTGGTTTAGGGTGCAAGGGATATCAGAAATTCTGTTCTCCCAGATGATTTCTGTTCTTCATTCAATTGCTAATGGTTTGCCTGGGACATCAAAATTTGTACTTCCAGATAAACTTAGTATTTCCTTCATTTTACCATCTTTGGTGATGGAGCTAAATCACAGACTTCAATTGCTTTTCTTAATAACCCAAAACATACTATATTATATTCCTTGTCCTTCAAAGTAGACTTTGATTTGTTGCCCCAATGGATCCTTTCAGAAATACTGTGGATGGGTGATTTGCAGGAAAGCCAAGATGCTGTATATTTTCCAAGTACCGGATTCACAAAGAATAATGTGATAATGATGCCTTGTTTTCTCAAGCTTTCAGATGCGCAGTCCTGGAGCTGGCAGCATGCAATCTCTGACTACTTCATCTGAATTACTTAAATGGGGAATTTCTGTCTGCATTCTCTTACTGATTTTTGTGTTTCACAACCTGCAGTTTCCAAATCTTCGGGGGTAAAGAAGGCATAGCTCAAATTAGAAAGTGTCTTGCCAAAGCCCATAAGAACAGCCATTTCTCCATGATTTGCAGTGACTTGTTTGAATCTCCGTAGTAGGCCCTGAGAGACCCATATTTTGTCTTTGGGAGCAAGCGCAACATGGAGTTGATTCGTGATTTTAGCTGAGGAGCCACACTGAGGCACCAACTGACTGAATTATTTTCATGTGGATAATGTACTTGTCGGCCTCCAGCCTCTCCTAAACTGAACTCAGGATTCCCACTTTCATATTTTAAATTAACAACACCCTTGGGTTTATTTTTCCGTTTATAAAAGTAATACATACTCATCTTTAAAATATAATATATAGAGTGGAAATTAAAATCTCTCATAATCTCACTGTTATTTGGGTGTTTTAATGAACACCCATGTATGTATTTATCCATCCATCCATTTATCCATCCATCTGTATATTCATTCATATCCAGCTTTATTTAAGAATGTATTTAAGACAGCTTACTTTATATTATGAATATGTCCCCATCAGAGTATTGAAACGTACATCAAAAATAATGTCTCATATCTGTGACAATTTTGACTTTAAAAATATATAGAAAAAATATATATGTATATATGTAGGAAAAGTTAAAGGGAAATGTATCTGAATGTGTATATAGTATATGTGTATGTGTGTCAGTGATGTGTCTAATGCATACAACTGGCAACTAAGCATTTCTGTTTGGTTGGTTGGTTTTGAACTCTGCTTTGCCTGTGCTATTCTTCCTCCAATTAGAGGAAAACTGGATTATGCAGAGTATATAATTTTAAAGGTGGAAAGTGAGCTCAGAGACCATCTGGCCCTATGGTTTTCAAATCTCAAGGATTCCAAGCAGGTGCCTCAGGGCTTACCTTGGGCAACAGGGCTTCACCTCTATTGCACGGGGGTTTCCACTTCTGTTTTAAAAAATAGTGCTATCCCACAAAATAATGTATTTATTTATTTTTGAGACAGAGAGAGACAGAGCATGAACGGGGGAGGGTCAGAGAGAGAGGGAGACATAGAATCTGAAACAGGCTCCAGGCTCTGAGCGGTCAGCACAGAGTCCGATGCTGGGCTCCAGCTCCCGGACTGGGAGATCATGACCTGAGCCGAAGTGGGACACTTAACCAATTAAGCCACCCAGGCGCCCCACAAAATAATATATTTAAGTGTGTGTGTGTGTGTGTGTGTGTGTGTGTGTGTGTGTGTCTGTAAAGCTTTCTACTGCTTAAAAAAAAAAATCTTTGAAAACTGTTGATTTGGTCTAACTTCTTACTCTGGGGGGGTTATCTCTCCTGCAAGGGGCCTGTCAGCTGGCCATTTAGATGCTATCTCATCCCCCTCCCTCAGTGACTTCAGCTAAGCTTACAAATATGAAGGCTCTCTTCTGAAGGCAGGGGTGTGATCGCTTTAAGAACAATCCGGCACCTCTTGCCAGTGATTGGTAGTTTGGGAATCCAGGTATATGTTTCCTCAGGGGTCAAATGTAGGAAACAACCAACCGTAGGAGAAGAATTTTACGAAGAGCTTTTGAGAAAAAAAGTTTCCTCATCTTTGACCAAACAAACAAATAAAACAGAAGCGGGGGGCCCTCTTCCTACCTTGCTGAAGTGAGGCCTGGAACAACTGTTGTGAAAACAGCCTGTGGAAGGAAGGGTTAGATACAGATGAAGGCAGAGCTCAGAAAACCACAGAGATGTGGAGACAGACCCCCCCCCCCCCCAGCTGAATCACCCTGCCTCCCAACCTTCCCTCCCCCACCCTCAATGCCCAACTGTTATGTTTTGTTGCCATATTGAACCAGGCCAGTGGGAGTTGGGTGTACATCTGCTGATATACAATGTGGTCCTCACTATGCCTGTAGACCAAAGGTTCCCAGGCAAGCTTAGAAACCTGCTGGGTGTTGCACCAGAGAGTGGGGCTGAATCCAGAGAACTCGCATATGATTCCAGGCAGAATCACCTTTTCTTCATGTGAGAGTTGCCTAATCAGTCTATATCTCAATGATCCCATGAGAGAATTGATGGTAAATACCTACACAATACCTAAGTGACAGGGTTGCTAAAGGACTCACATTAAAGTGTGTAAAGTCTTGTGCAAAATGTGAGGTGGCATTCTCATGGCTGTGGTAACTGGACTGCTGCACCCTACAAATCATTTTTTATAAGGGCTGCCTGGACTGGGTTGTTTGTTTTTTGGACGTTGAGTTTCATAAGTTCTTTATAGATTTTGGATACTAACCCTTTATCAGATATGTCCTTTGCGAATGTCTTCTCCCATTCCACAGGGGAGGGGCAGAGAGAGGGGGAGAGAGAATCCCAGGCAGGCTCCACACTGTCAGTACAGAGCCCAATGTGGGGCTAGAACTCAGAAACTGTAAGATCATGACCCAAGCCAAAATCAAGAGTCAGGTGCTTAACCAACTGAGCCATCCAGGTGCCCCAGAAGAAGCTTTTTATCTTGATGAAGTCTCAACAGTTCATGTTTGTGAGTGATGAACCACTGAATTCTAAACCCGAAGCCAAAATTGGCCTGTGTGTTAACTAAAATTAAAAAACAAAACAAAACAAAACAAAAAAAAAAGCCTGCCTGGATAGGTTCCTCTGTCTCCAACCTCACAGTTAAAGAGTGATCTACATTACCTTTTTAAGAGGATTTTTAGAACACAGAACTGTGTCAAACAAATCTCAGCAATTAATCTTTAGAGCAGAAGAATAGATATGTTTGTCTCCTTTTTCTGCTTGATCTAAAGAGAAGGTGGACCGTTATTAACATCTAAGAGAAAAATATAATTGTGAGAGAGAACAAGCACAGATACAAGCACAGGTGCCAATTTGGTGGTCATTGAAGTCACTGATTTAAAATACACACATGTGGGGCACCTGGGTGGCTCAGTCAGGTGAGCATCCAACTTTGGCTCAGGTCATGATCTCACGGTCTGTGAGTTCGAGCCCCGCGTCGGGCTCTGTGCTGACAGCTCAGAGCCTGAACCCTGCTTCAGATTCTGTGTCTCCTTCTCTCTGCCCCTCCTCTGTTCGTGTTCTCTCTCTCTCTCTCTGTCTCTCTCTCTCTCAAAAACAAATAACCATTTTAAAAATTTAGAAAAATAAAATAAACACATGCATGTATATATTTAAATTCATACACTCATGTTATATATACATCTTTGTATTTGGAGGACATGCATGTGTGCCTGTGTGTGTTATATGCCTGTGTGTGTGTTACCTACTATGTACCAGAATCTGTGTGCGGGACGTGAAACTGGGAGTATGGTAGAGACAGAGAAGCAGATAACGGATTTTATTATTTCTTTTTAATTGCAATATGTGTGGTAAATTCTAGAATGGAATGTGTGCAAGTCTTCGTAGGAGACGTGACAATGAAAACTTGTCCACCAAGTGCTTCCCAGGAGGCACAGCCCTGCAGCAAGACAGGCAGAAAGAACAGATAGTTCACAGGAGAAAGTTAAGCAGCGGACAGTGGTTGTAGTCAGTGAACGCGGTGGATGCAAGCGTACCATGTTCAGTACTGCTGGACCCCAGAGCTGCAGGGTGGAGGGTGGGCTGTTGACAAGGGCTAACTCACCAAGGCCTCTTTTGCTTTGAAGGAGTGCCACTATTTTTCTGTCAAAGTTACCATCTCAACCTTAAATAATGCTAAGCTAGAAATCACTGTTAAAATATGCCTTATGTTCAGAGAGCGTATATATTCATACCACCCATTTTTGTAAAGCCCTGAGCTAAAGGTCTGACTTACATAATCAGCAATTCCTCAAAGTGTGGATGAATCTGTCTTACATTCCGGGTACAATGCATAGACTTGCGATTGGGAAATAATGAGATAATTATATTACTTTATGCTCCACAGTCAGCCTTTATCATTTTTAAAGGATGTCTAAAATTCTATTAAGCTTAATTGTTGCAACTATTAATAACCCAAGGGAAGAGTTTGGAAAACAGCACTTACAGTTTTACTTTAGTGATTCGGCTCATGTCTGAGAATAAGGATCTTTATAAAATCCCAGGACAGGCTAAGGCTATTTTTGTAGTGTTTCAGCTTATTCCAGTGTGAATAGCTGGCCACAGAACCACTCTGTTCCCTAGGGCAGAAAACTAGGCATCTCTCCTTCACCTTCTTCCCTCAACCCTCACTTCCAACCGGATTGTCATTTCTATATCTTAAGTATGTCACCCTGTCTTTCTCTCAAACCTGTTGCCATTACAAGAATTTCAGAATCCACTTACCGTCATGGTCCATCATGACTCAGCTCCCCATGAAGCTCTCCTGCTTCTCCTCTACCTGAGCAGAAACGATCACTCATATCTGAAACTCCCACGACAGTTTGGGGGCTGTTTTCCACTATATCTGACTTCCCTCCTGGACTGGATATGACCTGCCTTTGGAAAGCAAAGATGCATGGCTGTTCACTTTTTTATCCTTATACTTGGCTCTTGTCACACTCCTGACACAGAAAATGATCAGCCAGCACTTGTTGAGTGAGTGACAGAACATCTATAAATATTTTGCCGACTTGTGGTTTTATTCTTTAATTTCTGTGAATGGTTTTTCCCATTAATTAACATGCTCATTAATACATAAGGCCAACCAAAGCAGATGGCAATTCTTTGCTCTTGGGACTTTTAGGACGTTGATGTGGCAAATGGCAAAAATGTGTACAAACAACTAATTTTCAACATGACACCAACAAAATGAAGAGGTCTCATTGGTTCCCTGAGAAATGTATCAAAGACTCTTTCCTGTGGGGACTCTGCCTCCTAGTGACATGAAGGAAATGTAGAATCTAAATTGGGCAGGTCAAGATAGGTGAATGATCTCATATTTCCATTTAGACTTGTATATGTTTGTCTTTTGTCTTTATTTTGGTGATATTGTGTTTGGTGTGTATGGGTGTCTGTGTCTGTGTGTGCACGTGCGTGCATGTTTTGGCACAGACTCCTTAACAACAACAACAAACAACAACAACAACAAAAACAAACAAACAAAAAAAACAAACATAGCCAGGGCACCTGGGTGGCTCAGTGGGTTAAGCGTCCGACTTCAGCTCAGGTCATGATCTCACGGTTCATGGGTTCGAGCCCCGCGTCCGGCTCTGGGCAACAAGCTCAGAGCCTGGAGCTTACTTCAGAGTCTGTGTCTCCCTCTCTCTCTGCCCCTCCCCTGCTCACTCTATCCCTCCCTCCTTCTCTCAAAAATGAATAAACTTAAAAAAAATAGTCATTTGTCTTTTCTCACTTTATCATCTCCCTCCCGTGCTTTCCTTCCATTTCCATTCCCTAGATCAACATTTCTCAGCCTCAACACTACTGACTTTTTCAGCCACATCATTCCTTGGTGGGGAGGGCTGCCCTGGGCATTATAGGATGTTTAGTGGCCCTCTGGCCTCTAACCACTAGATGCTCCCCTATACATTTCCCCCCCCCAATCTGTGTCCACCAAAATTGTCTTCAGATGTTATCAAATGTCCCTGGGGTGCTGGGAGCTTGCCCTCAAGTGGAAACTTGATAGCCGATACTGAGGGTCCAATGGATAGCCATCCTTTTATAACTAATTGAATCACCTTATGACCATATAATAAAGGACATGCATAGGAATTTTGGTTATTCCTTCTTTTATAAACCAAGAGCCTATTATATCCCCTTCTCAGCTTCCTCTAAGCCCATAGGTAAGGCACCAAACTGCTCTTTTTTTAATGTCCGTACAATCCTTCCATGGTATGGATATGTTACCGTCTTTTTAGCCATCATCTCTCTGTGAACATCCCTTGGGTTTCTATTTAGGTGCAAACACACAATACTGCATTAAGTGCCTTTGCATTTACAGCCAGACCTGCTGCTGCTTCTATTTCTATGGCTTACCTTCCCTGGAGTGAGCTTTCTGCACCATTAAGTGTGTGTATGTTTAATGGAAATGGATGTTGATAGATTGATTTCCTACAAGGCTGAAACAATACGCATTCTCTCCAGCAATGTTGAGTGGACCCACCCTTCCTCCTGCCTGCCCACCAATCAGCACTAGCTGTCAAGGCTCTACTTCTTTCCTTTCTAATAGATCTAAAGAGCTGTCCCACTGTCACCATAATGTGCATTTTCCTGACTGGCTGCTATGTTGAAGAGCCGCTTTAATTGAGTATCTAACTGGAGTAGCATGACACCAGACACCTGCGGGGCCCCACGTCACTACTCCGCTGCCCACCTCTAATTTCTAGAGCCGCTGCCTCGGACACTTCAGGGCAGACACCGACTCACCTCATCGCACATGCTTGAAGACAATGTTCTCAGTTATAAGTCTTCAGTCTTTTCATCAAATAAGGTTTCCCTGTACCCCAAATCATCATCATCATTATCATCAAATACACGAGGATTTGGACACTTTGTTAAGCACCATTTGAGGAAGAAAAAAAAGCTTCACTCATAACTGAATTTTTTGAGTGTTTCTCATAGTTTATATTTGTGGGCATTTGTGTGTTGAGTGTGTGTGTGCCCTCCAAACACAAAACTGGACATGTGCTCACTGGTGGGCCATGCATTTCTAATGTCGCGTTAAGTATTCTCAGTTTTTAGGAATGTGCCACAATGGGCCACAAGATCACACATGAAATGGGTGACCGCAGGTTTTAGTTTAGGGGAAAACGGAATGCTCTGTGGGGGAGAATGGAGTCGCTATATTCTGGGACCCAGATGAGCAGTCAGTCTGGTGCTCTGTGGAGTCTTTAAAAACACCTACTATAATACGGTTCCAAAGAGGATGAACTGGAGAAAAAGCAGTGCAGCAAGACGGATGTAGGGGCAATTCTGTGTGGGGGCTAAAAATTAAAGAATTAGAACTTGTTTTTCACTTTTATCATCCAACACAAGGGAAAAATATTAATTTCTCTTTGACTTTTTGAAAATATTTTTCCATTATAAAAGAACATGTGCTCATTAGAGGAAATTTGAAAAATCATTTTTAATAGACACTGTGTTTTTCAAATTAGAGTGTGCTTGGAAGTTAGGGGAAATGCCTCCCGGACTCCGGTATTGTGTTGACTCTCAGCCCAGATGTTCAGTAGGAGTTTGTTGTTGTCGTATTTAAGGTTTTTTTGTTTTTGGTTGTTTTTTTTTTTTTTTTTTTTTTTTTTTAATTTGAGAGAGAGGGAGACAGAAAGAGAGAGTGGGGTGAGGGCAAAGAGAGAGGAGAGAATCCCAAGCAGACTCTGTGCTACCACCGATGTGGGGCTCGATCCCGTGAACAATGAGATCATGACCGTGGTCAAAATCAAGAGTCGGACGCTTAATTGACTGAGCCATCCATGTGCCACCCAGTATGAGTTTTTATGTCTTCTTGACTTTCGGAATATAAACAAACAGGAACTTGGGGCACATTCTACTGGAGCCTCTTGAATTTCACACTTCAAATTTAAAAGCTAAAATTCTTATATTGTTTTCATAAGCTATTTTCCTGTTGACTTATTTTTCAAAACAAATCTCCAAAGACAACAAATTATTCTTATTTGACACATGATACATCTAGAATGTGCTAAGACCAGTGACATATGACACATACTAGTGATTTCCACCATTTCTAGCTCTGCCAGAAGTTAGGCACGCCTTTGAGTAGCTAGTATTAGTCTGTTATAAGCTTGAGAGCTTACCATCTGTAGTTAGTTAGGTTAATCTGAGAAATATCACTGTAGCCAATGACCAAGACAGGAAGGTGCTAGAAAGGGGTTAATAGGCAAAGAGCAAAGGAATATAAGGGTAATAAAATGATTTGGACAACGCAGATTAGGACAAAGTGAATAATAATAATAATAATAATCATGAAAATCAGGACAATAAGTATGTGTGCAAAATGGTTATTTAATAGAGCTGGTTTGACCTTGTCTGGGGACTCTCAGCTGAAAAATGGACTGATAGGCATTTTATTAGCTGCTTTGTTTTGCAATAATAACCTCCTTGTGCAGTTGGAAATTTCTGTGTAAAAATGTTCGTGAAGTAGGTGCTCAGATGACAAAAGCATTACTTCCTCCAGGATAACAAAACCTTGCTGGTAGAACTGCAGTCCAGTTACATCCTTTTGCTGCCTCTTTAAAATTTTAGGCACTTGGGACGCCTGGGTGGCCCAGTAGGTTAAGCAGCTGACTCTTGATTTCAGCTTAGGTCATGATCCCAGGGTTCCCAAGTTTGAGCCCCACGTCCGGCTCTGTGCTTACAGCACCGAGCCTGTTTGGGATTCTCTCTCTGCCTCTCTCTCTTTCAAAATAAGTGCATACATTAAATAAATAAACAAACAAACAAACAAATAAGTAAAATTCCAGGCACTCAAAATTATGCTTTCAATAAACATTAACTGAACATCTGACATATGGCCAGGACTAGATAGTTCTTCCATACATAAAGTTACCACATATGCCCAGATGGGTCATAGACACCTTCCCAGGGGAGGCACTTGATCTGGGCACTGATGTTCCCATGGAAGTCAGGAACTTACAAAACAGATACCTTTGGCTCTTAATTCTTAGCACCTCTAGTTGTCTGAGTTGGTCTTAAGGCTATAAACAAGTCCTAAAACAGAACTTCACAGAATCAAGTCAGTACCTAATTTTATATGCAGATGTGAATAAGGTCTTAGAGTCCTATGAGTCATAAAATTCAATAATACATCTCTTGGGGCGTCTGGATGACTCAGTTGGTTGAGCTTCCCAGCTTTGACTCAGGTCATGATCTCATGGCGTGTGAGTTCGAGCCCTGCATCGGGCTCTGTGCTGATAGCTCAGAGCCTGGACCCTGCTTCGGATCCTGTGTCTCCCTCTCTTTCTGCCCCTCTCCCACTCACATTCTGTCTCTGTCTCTGTCTCTCTCTCAAAATAAATAAAAAACATTCAAAAAATTATAAGAAAAAAACAATACATCTCTTGCATCAACTAAACTATCCAAGGGAATCAAGCACAGCAAAACAGCCAGGGACAGGGATTCCATCTATAGGAGGAGATGGGCACATATGGGCCCAGACCCTGGGGGACAGAGGCACCAAGACCATGGTAGAGATGGGGGCATCATGTGTGTATAGATGTAACAGCGCTGCCACAGAATCCTCAGATCACAAGCAGAGGCAAGCTAAGTCAGGTCTGTCAACCCTGTCTCCTGGGGGCAGGGGGGGGGGCTCTGAGAATTAACTAAACAGTGCTTGTCAAGATGGCGGTAATAGCTTAGGTAGGGAGGCATTATGTCATTCTTACATTACTTCATTAGACCTTCGATAACTCCTTCAATTACTCAAATTGAAAGTCAAAATAAAGGGGAAACATTATGGCCTTTGTGTATGTGTGTCTATGTGTATGTGAAAGAGGGAGATGGAGAACAGAGAGCTTTGAGGTGAGTTATAGGGGTAGAAAGAGAAGGAGAAGGTATTTGTGTTGGGATCTGGAGGTCCAATTTTGGAAAAGTACTAGATAGAATCTGGACCAAGAAAAAAAAAGACAGAGCCAGAAATGGATGTGCTAATTGACATTCATTAATCTGTTTGCCTTTTAATTTTTTTTTAATTGATCATCTAATATGTGTCAAGCACTGTGACAGACAGTGAGGATAGAAGATGAACAAAACAAGCTATGGTCCAATTCTGGAGTTCCCAGAGCCAGAGTGTATGTAAGCTGCATTGGCAATGGTTATGGAAGGTCTAGAAATTGAATTCTAGGTCCATAGGTGTGTATGTTGGATACAAATGGGTCTATGGAAAGTTAAAACAAAGTCAGAGAAAATTGGGCTGGAATGAAGATGGCAATAGAGAATGAGCGGATATGTGGCAAATGGAAGGCAGGACACGGAGAGAATTCTTCAAGCGCTCATGTGTCCAGATAGTTCATTGGGTCCCCAAAGTTTGAGGGTAGGGGCAAAAGTTATAAGTCAATGTATATAACACATATAAAATGGGTTTACCCCTGGGGGTTTGAGAGTGAATGAGTTACTTCCTTTAAGGGGTGTGTAGTCCAATGAGTGAGGCAGTCCTGTCAACTGACAACCTTAAACCAACATGTTGTGTGTAACAGAAGCAAAAGCCTGTAAGAATGATTGCTGACCAGATACAGGGGGCAGGAAAGACGGCTTCCTGAAGACCTCAAGGGGGAAGAAAGGAGAAATTAGTTCTTCACAGAACTAATAAGTTCCCATCAGCTTCAAGGTTTTTGTGGTTCTATGACCTTAAAGGCAATTGACTATATCTTCTAGAAATCCTTTTGAGTGGGAATAACATAAACACACAGTACAAGAAATACTGTTTTATTACAGTTCTACTCAGGATAGTTTGAAAATGAATGGAAATAGAAACAGAACCATTCATTCAGTTTCAGAGTTTCCAGGAATGGGTCATGAGAAATTGAACCAGTATCATGACTAGTGATACGGAAGAAAAGAAGCAATTCGCTATCCCATGATGGAATCCTGCAAAACTTTATCTCATCAGTGATGTGTCTACGACACAGGGTGTCTCCATGCATTATTATTTTTTTTTTCTTTTTGACCTGTAGTGCAACTGATTGGAAAGTATTAATCTTGGAGTCAAAAACTTTTGCTGCCTCCAAATCTGGCACTCATTAACATAATTGAAGACATTGATCAAGTGCCTTCTCCTGTCGAGCTTCTATTTTCTCCATCTGTAAGATGAGAAAGGGAAATGAGAATATTTCCAAGCTTCCTTCCCAATTGAATATTTTATATTCTAACTATTCACATGTTGCAAATAAGGACGGAGATGCCTAAGTAGGGATTTGACTGCCTTAACTCAAATTTACTTAGAGTACTAGAAGAAACTGTAACTGGAAATCTTCCCTGGAAAGTGAGCTGCCCTGACTGGGCCCCCTTCCCCCTCATGTCTCTCTAAAGTGGGTGGGGCAGGTTCAGGGCTTCATACAGAGAGAATAAGCATGAGCCACACCAGCCAGAGGCTTAAGATTTAAGCACAGTCACTCTGGCTCCAACAATGAGAATTGCAAGGAATTTAAGGAGGATAAATGCAGATAACAAACAAGTAATAAATAGGATTAAATGTTTGCAGAATGTATCAGAGTGGAGTGCAGTCATGGGAGAGAGCCAAGAGAACATTAAGTTTAGACACAGGAGGGTAGGCAAGTAGGTGGGTAGGCGGAATGATGTTTCTTTGTAGAAGGCTCATCATGAAGAATTCATCCCTCCTGAGAGTGTGCATGGGGCTTAAAATTCCTGATAAGCTATGTGCATGGCCTGCACAAAATACACTTCCTTCTTGAAGCAGTACTATAATTAGGAAGTTTTCAGTATGATTTTTAGAGCAATGAACTTGCTTTTCAGCCAAGAACTAGTGGTGAGTTTTTGCAAGTGTGTGTGCGTCCGTTTGATGGCTGTGGGAAGAAACCCCTAAAGTAAAGTATCAAGTTTTTCCATACATGGCCAAGCTATGAGTACTAAGCATTTACTTGACAGAGAAGAGGCTGTGAACTGATCAGAATTATACTGTGTTAGAAAGGAAGTTTATTAAAACAATGAAACACAGAGGCTCTGGAAGCAGATTCCTTGGTTAAAATCCCTGCTCTGAAATTTACTGAGCTGTGACCTAAGCTCAAGGTACTTAGCTTTTCTCTGCTTCCACCTTCCTCATGCATAACATGATTATTATAAAAATGTTTCACTCACAAGATGGTCCTGAGAATTAAGTGAGTATTCCATATTAAAACAAAACAAAACAAAACACGACGTTAGAGCGAGGCCTGTTTGTGTTCAAAACTGCTGAAAGTTTTCATGGAAAGAAAGTTTTCAAAACATATAAGATGCATATGCCCAGAATTCGTGATCCCCAAAGACCACTAGGGAGCCGAGTCCGATGCAAAAGCAAAGAGCCTTTATTCGAGCTAGCTCCAGCTCAATTCCCTACCTGCACGGAAGCAGCGGTGAGATACCAGAGAAAGAGAACAAGTTTCAAAAGGACAAAGGTTTTATTGGGGCCTAGGGGCAGTTGGTGAGGTAATGGCTGTGGCCTCAGCCGATTGGCTGGGGAAGGGTCCTGGGGAAGGATCCGAGTCCTGTTAGGCAGGTGAGGGGGGGGTTACTCAAGGGGAGGAGGTGTGGTCAAGGTGAAGGACACAGAACAAGATGGAGTCGGCCGGCGTAGGCCCGCCCTTTCAATGCAGAGTTACAGGGAAAAGGAGGTGGGATTTTTTTTTTTTTTTTAGTTGGCTTAATTTCAGGTGCTACAATGTTTATGTTATATTTGAAGGACAAATAATGCTCTTATTTTTCTTATATCATGTATGAGACAAAGAAGTTCTGGGATTTGTTCCCTTTTGGAGTGGAAATTCCATGCAAGAACCTATAGTTTCTTATTGGTAGGTTTTTTTTTGTTCTCTGTTTTTTAAAGCAGTAGTTTTGTGCTCATTCCCCCTCCCCCAGTGAGGCTGTGAGCTACTGGCTCATCTCGGATACTGCTTATAACATCTTACTTCTTTCTCTGAATTCCAGGAGCTCATTCAAATCTTGGTCTTACCCCAGAGCTCTCTCCCCCAAATCTTCCTCTTTGTTCTTTAAATTAGTGACTTCTCCCTCCTCACCCTCCAGGAGTTTCCTTCCTTTTACTGTTCCTTTTAAATGCATATAAGTATTGTCCTCTTGCAAGATTTCACCTCAAAGAAATGCAAATGGCTGCAACTCTTCTCACTGCAGAGGGTGAAGAGAAGACTCTAGTAAGCAGTATCACCAGATGATAAAATTTTTGCTGAATGGTTCTAATAGGACTGGCAGAGGCAAGTATTTCTATAACAGAAATATAAAAGGGAAGCTAGGGAGATGTAAAGGGAGAAATTTTTAATCTAGGTAATGTGAGAAGAAAAGCTTTCATGGAAAAAGTGCTGTTGAAACTGAACCCTGAGGACGGGCATGACTTGGTCTCATGGATGTGGTAGCAGGGAGACCCTCCCAGTGGGTAGAACATCATGAGCCAGAGAAGGGATGGATGGCCCTAGGGGTTCTGTTGCCAGGAGAGCCAGTATCCTTTCTGTCTGAGACTTGTGATGCATGTGGGGGATCAAAGTCAGATAAAGCTGCAGAGAAGAGCATGATCGACTTGCTGGATGTTTTACATGGATTCCGTACCCTCTGATCATGACACAGTGTTAAGTGGTAAATTGCACCTCCGTTTTACCTGAGGGGGATCACTGGAAGTTTGAAAATCATGCCAGAGATTGCTCAGTGAGAACATGGTAGACCTCTTTGGCTCCCTCCATCCTATTCTGAATGGCCAGAAATGTTTCAATAACAAGTTACAATAGGTCTCTGACATTTTATAAGCAGGAGTGTAATGTGATTGAAGCTGTAAATGAAGATGAATCCTGTAGCAGTCTGTTGACCAGGTTGGAGAAGAGAAAGAGAAGAGGCGGGAGGCCAGTTGTGAAGAGTAATGCAGGCTTACAAGGAAAAGGCAACTTGGGCTGGAAATACCTGAATACCTGAATACCTGTGGAAAAGGAAAGTGGAGGTAACTGTGTGTACCACTGCAGAGTTACAAAGGTCTTTGGATCTAAGGCAGTGTGGTTTTTTGACTTTAAGCCATTGAAGGTTTTGTTGTAACTAGTAGAGTTTGAATGCACTTATCTCCTATAATATTTTAACTATGTCAGAATATATAGTTTAGTCACCTCCATTGTGGGGTCGTCAGGCAGGCTTCTAGGAAACCATTTCCTCTCTCTCAGAGTTTGCTCTATTACCGTGACCCAAATAAAAACTCAGTGGAAACCGGGACAACATTGCAGCAAGCTCATTATCAGTTGCGTGGAGGTGCAGACCTACTGTCATTAGCATGGGGAAGGACAGATGCTAAAATCTGACTTCCCCAAAGAGGAATTACACAGCAAATTGAATAGCGGCTTAGAATTGAACAGAAGTGGAAAGAAGGGCTTATGAAAATGTCAGCATCCGTAAGTAAAATAATGTAGTGAATGTATTCACAATACAGATCTAAGTCTGTCCATGCATCCTTACATTGACATGATAACCATTATATTCCAAAGTGCTTTTCATATCCACCGTCCCATTTACTCATCACGGTAATTGGAATAGAGCAGAGGACAAAGTGAGGACCAAAACATCGAACGACTTTGCCATGAGGCAGCAAACTTTCTTCCTGCTTCACTATGGTCTCTTTTCCTTACTGAGTTCAGTGAAATGATCCTTTACCCTTCGAGTTCTAGCTTTTCCCCCTCCCACCCACATACATTTACCTAAAATTCCCATCAACCCGAAGTAGTTACTAAAATTGAGAAGTAACAATAAAGAAAATACCAACTGGCCCGACCTTGCCATACTCTGAAGACTACGGAACAGAAGACACGCTCCAGACACATGAATCTCTTGGTTTTAAATCAACACCTTGCCACACCAGTGGGTTGAGATCAATTCTAAATCGTACTGCAAATATTTTTCTATCATAATACTGTGTTGAAGTTTGTGAATGATTTACTTTTTAAAATAAACTAAGGTGCATTCAAGGTTATCTCAATAGTATCTCTAGAATAAATATTACTCACTTGCTTACTTGAATTCCAATGTATTTTCTTCGGTGGGGGAAAAAAAAAGCATGGCATTGTAGTGAACAAAATAGAGAAATACTTAAAACTCCAACACTGGGGAAGTAACTGTCACTGATGCCACAGTATGAATATTGAAGTTCAAAAATCATCAGCAGGGGAGTGCGTGGGTGGCTCAGTCTGTTGAAAATCCGACTCTTGATTTCAGCTCAGGTCTGATCTTACAGTCATGGTATTGAGCTCCCGAGTTGGGCTCTGCTCTGAGTAAAGAACCTGGCTAAGATTCTCTCCCTCTCTCTTTCTCTCTCACTCGCTCTCTCGTTCTCTCCCCCTACCCCCTTCCCCTGCTCTCAGTCTCTTTCTATCTCTGTCAAAGAAAAAAAAAAAACAAAAAAAAAAAACCATCAACAAGATTGTGAGCTGTGATTATTATGGTTTACTTTGGTTTCTTCTTCCTTTTAACCATAGATACATTTTTTTTTAGTCTGGAAGGAAGTAAATTGGAGGCTGAGAGGCAAATAATGTGTCAGTATTACACATGAGTACAAACACTACAAACATATCAATTAGCAACAACACAGCCCCTATGACTTCTACAGGAAATGCAAAGGGTTACATAGATGGACATTTTAAAAGTGCTAATTAATAACACTTTAAAATGCATAAATTCTACGGATTAGAATTTTAAAAATAAACTAAAAACAATTATTCTTTAAGACTTGCTCTCCTAATTAATATTAGATAAAGTGGAAAGCTAGGGAAGAATATCAAGACTTATTTTTAAGAAACTGAACTTATATTTTTTTATTAAATGACAAATCTTGAAGATATTTTATTAGTGATTTCAGTACATAGATGCTCATAAATAACTGAGTGTAGCATCACTAAAATCCAGTACAATAAGATAATAAATCTGTGTTGTTTTAAGCCACTGAATTTGGGGTACTTTGTTACATCAGCAATAGGAAACTAATACGGTTGTCAAAGCTTGAATGCTTTTTTAATTTTTCTCAGCACAGCCTTTTGCTCTTTTGGGGGACAGCTGGTGGAGGATAAGGTGCAGCTTCTTTAAATGTTCCTTTTCTTGTGAAGGAGGAAGGTAAGGAGAAGCTTCTTGGTGGCTGATGGTTAAGGGCTGGTCACTGACTCACAAGAGCCTCCCAGAGCAGGAGGTCAGGTCCAAGAGCACTTGTAGAAAAACAGACCAATGAAGGGAGGGCAGGGGAGGCTTAAGGAGTTGCACAGAAGAAAGCTGTGAAAGAGGGGCTGATTCCTTTGATCTCTATTCCCTGAATTAAGTATGTGTGCAGTTTTGAGGTGAGCAGGTGAACAGGGATGGCCAGAGTCCGGCTTACCATTTGTGTAACTTCGCAGTGGGGGTGCCTGCTACCCTCCTCTCTCACACTTCCCTTGTGTCACATGCCACTTAACCCAGGTTCTTCATCAGCTGCCAGTTTAAAATTAACATTGTAAATAATGCCCTTTGCTGCCATCTTCGGTATTTAGAAAGGCGAATATGTGAGCGTGTCTGTACGTTTACATCTACACCCCAACGGACACAAACAACTCACATACATGTAATTTGCTCTCCCCCACCTTTAAAGTTTTTACCCATGACAGTTTACATGCTACTTCTCCTTAGCCCTTTACAGGATGGAAAACAGAGTGAAAAAGAAGTGCTGAACTGTGGCTTCAGAATTCATGGCCTATTCATCTTCCAAATATGTTCATCATCTAGCAGATTCTGATTGTTATACCCCTAAGGATTTGAAACTGTATTTAAGTAGAAGTGTGTGTGTATGTGTGTGTGTGTGTGTGTGTGTGTGAATATATGACACTTTAAAAAAAATGTTTTTTTTAATGTTTATTCATATCTGAGAGAGAGAGAGAGAGAGTGCACAAGCTGGGGGTGGGGATGGGGGAGGGCTGGCAGAGAGGGAAACACAGAATCCGAAGCAGGATCCAGGATCTGAGCTGTCAGCACAGAGCCCAACACAGGGCTCGAACTCACGAACCGTGAGATCGTGACCTGAGCTGAAGTCAGAAGCTCAACTGACTGGGCCACCCAGGCGCCCCCGTGATACTTATTTTTTAATGGGGAATACATTTGTTATTAAGGTATTACTCACATAGAATAAAATTCGCCCCCTTAGAGCATACTATTCAGTGCATCTTAGCCTATTCACAGCCATCACCACTAATTTCAGAAATTTTCATCACGCAAAACACAACCCTGTTCCAATTTGCAGTCACTCTCTGTCCTTCTCCCTTTCTCATATAACTCATATTTCATTTTTTAGGAACTGCCAAACTGTTACTCCAATGACTTCACCACTTTGCATTCCCACCAATAGTGTAATTTCCCTACATTCTTGCAAACACTTGCTATTGTCTGTTTTGTTTTTAGGTTTTTTGTCTGTTTGTTTGTTTGTTTTAGATTTTAATCATCCCACTGGTGTAACCTAGAACATCATTGTGGTTTTGATTTGGATTTCTCTAATGACTATGCTGAGCATCTTTTCATGTGCTTAATAGCCATTTGTATGTCTCCTTTGGAGAAAAGTCTATTCAAATTCTTTATGCATTTTTAAATTGAGTCCTTTGTCTTTTTACTGTTGCGTTTCAAGATTTTGTTATGAATTCTTCTACTGGACTCCTTTTAAGATGCATGACTGCAAGTATTTTCTCCCATTCTATGGATTGTCTTTTCACTTTCTCATTGGCGATTTTTAACCCACACTTTAAAAAAATCATTAAAGTCTAATTTCTCTACTTTTTTTTTTTCCTTTTTTTGTCACTTTTGTTTTTGGTGGCATGGCAAGAAATCATTGTCTACTCCATGGTCATGAAGATTTATGCCATGTCTTTTTCTGAGAGTTTTAGAGTTTCAGCTCCTGCATTTAGGTCTTAGATCCATTTGATATACATTTTTATAGATGGTATAAAGGAGGGACCTAAATATTTTCCTTGTTTTAAAAAATTTTTATGTTTATTTATTGTTTTTGAGAGACAGAGAGAGCCAGAACACAAGCAGGGGAGGGACAGAGAGAGAGGGAGACACAAAACTCCCAAGCAGGCTCCATGCGATCAGCACAGAGCCCGATGTGGGGCTTGAACCCAAGAACCATGAGATCATGACCTGAGCCAAAGTTGGATGCTTAACCTACTGAGCCACCCAGGCACCCCAATATTTTCTTCTGCATGTGGAATCCAGCTATCCCAGTGCCCTTTGGTGCAATGACTATTCTTTCTCCTTTGAATTGTCTCGGCATCTTTGTCAAAATTAGTGGAAGGGTTTATTACAGAACTGTTTTTTTTAAGTATATTTACTTATTTTGAGAGAGAGAGAGAGAGAGAGAGAGAATGCACGTGTGTTAGTGGGGGAGGAGCAGAGAGAAGGAGAGAGAGAATCCCAAGCAGCCTTCGGGCTGTCAGCAGAAAGCCCTATTCGGGGCTCACTCTCACAAACCTGTGAGATCATAATCTGAGCTGAAATCCAGAGTTGGACGCTTAACTGACTGGGCCACCCAGGCACTCGTATCACAGGACTCTTGATTCTATTCCATTAGTCTGTATTTCTAACTGTATTCCAGGACCAGTAAACTGTCACGTTTACTACAACTTTGTCGTAATTTTGCAACTGAGAAGTATGAGTTTTCCAATTTTGTTTTCCTTTTTCATGGTTGTTTTGACTATTCTGGGTTCTGGGCCTCTTGTATTTTATATGAATTTTAAATTTTTTTTTCAACGTTTATTTATTTTTGGGACAGAGAGAGACAGAGCATGAACAGGGGAGGGGCAGAGAGAGAGGGAGACACGGAATCGGAAACAGGCTCCAGGTTCTGAGCCATCAGCCCATAGCCTGACGCGGGGCTCCAACTCACGGACCGCGAGATCGTGACCTGGCTGAAGTCGGACGCTTAACCGACTGCGCCACCCAGGCGCCCCTTTATATGAATTTTAATATCAGCTTACCTACTTCTTCAAAAAAAGAAGTTCAAACTTCAATAAGGATTGTATTGAATCTGTTGATCAACTCAGGAAGTATTACAACCTAACAATATTAATTATTTCAATCCATGAAAACAGTATTTCTTCCCACTTGTGTGGATTTTTTCTTTCAACAATGTACTTTTCCGTATCAAATCTCATACTTATGTTGGCATTTTTTTTCTAATTATTTTTAGTTTTTTACTATATTGTAAATCATTTTCTCAATTTCCCTTGCAGATTTTTCATTGCTAATGTATGAAAATAAAATTGGAGTTTTGTATATTGATCTTGGATACTACGCTTGCTGAACTCATGTTCTTCAGGGCTTTCTACATATAAGTTCTTGTGAGCTGCAAATAGAGGTGGTTTTACTTCGTTCTCTCCAACCTGGAAACGTTTGATTTCATTTTCTTACCTAATTGCGCTAATTAGGACCTAGAGTAAACACTGAATCAGAGTAAGGAGAGCGACATCTTTATGTTGTTCCTAAACATAGGAGAAAAGCTCTCAGTCTATCACTATTAGATATAATGTTCGTTATATTTTTAGTAGATGTTCTTTTTCAATTTGAGGACATAGGAGAAATTTGTAAAGGGACTTTCTCATAATAAATCTTCCTTTTTAGTTATTAAAAAGCCATGGTTATTATATTAAATTTAGAAAATGCTGACACGTATTTTGAATCAGTCATCAACATACCACCTAAACAAAACTGTCACTAACATTCACTCTGGCACACAACCAAGAGGAAAATACTAGACTTCAAGCTTTTGTTCCCTATTCTCCACTTTTGTAGATAATGTTATAACGAATGTAGTTGTGTAAGTTCCTTTTTTCCCATTATTCTGGATTACTTTCTGAAAGATTTCTAGAACTTGTGCTTTAAGATCAAAGGACATAAGTATTGCATGTCCTTCAATCTCTTATTCATCTCTCATCTATTTTCTATCATTTGCCTGTCATCTAGCCACCTCGCCATCTGTCACCTATGTATTAAGTATCTATCCGCATATATAATTTTCTTTATAGATCTATGTATGTAAATACATATAAGACTTAAAATTTTTCTTCAGGAATTCTTGTTTCAATCCATACTCCTCTAAGATGTGCGTGTTTTCGTTCTTTGGTAACCTGTAAACATTTGGTACTGTCTTTTCTTTTTTATTTTAACATTTGCTAATTTAACAAATAGAGATTGTATAGGATTGTTGCTTTGAGCTGGCATCTCATGTTTAAAATGTTACTTTGAATTATACATTTCGAATGTGTGAGCCATTTGGTTTTCTTCCTTTGTGAATTGTTCATGACCTTTACACATCTATTAGGTTGTTAATGCTTTCTCTTAAATTGTTTGATCCTTGTATATGGTAAAAGCACCAATCTTTTGGCTATCACACCTATTAAGAAGTCTGACTCTTTTTGAGTTACTAGAAATTATACTTTCAGGGGCTCCTGGCTGGCTCACTCAGTGGAGTGTGGTACTTGTGATCTTGGGGTTGTAAGTTTGAGCCCACACTGGGTGTAGAGATGACTTAAAAATAAAATCTTAAAAAAATGTATACTTCCAACCAAGTAGCATTTCCTTCAAAATAGTCACTATGGGAAATTACACTTATTTCAATGTTGTTTCCATTTATTACAGCACCATGAGATATTTTTATTCTGGAATGACCTTAAGATCTCTAATGCAAACCACAGAATTAACCCAGCCTTCTTTATTATTGTGAGCTCAATTCAGTGTCGCCAAATTGCTCATTCACGTATTCCCCAGACTTGATTTTGAAATGACTTCTGGCTCTTTCTAAACTAACATCCACCTTGAAAGGATGAATCTTTGTTGCTATGGGTAGCATCAAAAGGATGAGCTCTTAGTTCTAACATAAATTGGTTAGAAAGAAGAAGAGTTATAAACTCATAAGCAAGCCTAGCAGTATCAGGAAAATTTAATCTCCACCCACTGTGACTACTTGGAATGCTAAAATATTCGTTATGTTTTCTTATACATTTAAATACCTATGTAAATACACGGAATTTATAGAAATACAAATGGTTTGTTCCTCTTTTAATCCCTCATCCCTTCTTGTCAGTTTTTACACCTCTACACTCATAAAATGCTTGTTGTTGTTGTTTTACATTTCTTCAACACGTTTACACAAAGCGATCAACCTTTTTCACAGCTCTTAAAAAATAAATTTCAACATCTAGTGTTTGTGAGGAGACATGACTTTAGTAACTTTAACAAAGAATAAGAAGGCGTGAAATTCTTTTTGCTACCTTATCTATAATTTCTGAATCCCATTAATGAAAATTCATTGAGTATGTATTACATATAAGATTCTATACATTCCTACCATATACACCTGTAACATTCCTGGGCCCCCAAAATAAACATAAAGTAGTCTTTGTGCATTCTAACAAAGTAGCTAGGACTGGTTACCTTGTAGCCCTGTCTTTCAAGGACTTCTCTTTCAGTGCTTTACCTGATATTTTAAAAATACAGACAAGCCAGGTTTTTCTGTGTCTCCCCAAAGAGGCTACTGCCCTAAATGAACATCATTAGAAATGTTTCCCTTTAAACTTTCCATTTTTCCAAAGACTTCAACTTACACTGGCTTATACTTCTCTGTATCATCCCTAGACTTCACCTTATCTGTACACCACAGATAATGCCTTTGATAGATACATTTCTCTAGAGAAGAGAACAAGTTTTCAACATCAAACCAAGAACTCATCCCTTTTGGGGGTTGGGGGACGTGTTTGCAGAAATGTCATAGAAAAGATGTTTCTTAACACCAAAGGTATTCTTTACATTTTTTTCCCTAACACTTTGCAGATCCTTGAGAGTGTCCTGGTTTCAGAGATGATCCATTTCAAGGCAACCTTTTTCTTTCACCCCAGTGCAAGGGGAAAGTTAAGACAGAGGTTGTATTAGGCCAGTTCTTTCTGTTCTGTGGCTATATACTCTATCTTTACTTTAATGGTGGACACACCATTAGTCGTATTCACTTTCTGTGACAGGCAGGCCTGTCAACCTGGTAGCGCTCTCCTTGGTGTGATAGAAGCATCACGATCTCATCTCTAAACCCAGCTGTGGGCAGAGAGCCAATGGAACATGCAAAGAGTGGGTTCAAATCAGTATATTGGAAAGTCTCATCTGAATGAGTTTTCAAAGCAAAAAGTGCATGATGAAGTTGGGGGTTGGAGGGAGATAATAGGGAAAAAAAAAAAAGATTGAGGAAGCAGAAAGAATACGAAGAGGTACAAAAGAGCTGTCTTGGAGAATAAGGAAGATGAGTTTTCTCACATCTGTTGCATAATCTGGCCAGGTGTAGTTAAGGGATCTGGGAAAATTGTATAACAATTGGTAGTCCCAAAAAGTATTTTGCTTTGGAATTAAGAGAGATTGACATACATTCATCAAATGTCTATTATATTACTTAAAATTAATTTTGGTAACTCCACTACAGAAGCAAAGCAATAAATACGCAGCTCTAAAAGCTGATATTTACATGGAGGTGTAAATAGGTAAACAATTTAACATGGTAACTACAAAGGTAGAGCTAGGGTAGAAACACCGTGAAAGAATACTGAGCATAATCTTGGGAGTAGGGGAAGCATTCCGAGAATACGTAATACTGACCCATAATAGTAGGGTGAAGCTGCAATTCTGGAGGAAATTTCTGGACAGTGCCAGTGTATTTTTGCCTTGTGTTGTGCAAATAGGAAAGTTGCACAACAATTACCTGCTGTGGTGGCCTTTCCTCATTTCACCCAATCCATCGGAAATAAATATTGCTATCAAGATCCATTTTCCTCTGACACATGATGCTTTCTAATGGTCACTACTCTGAGAAGAAAATTATCAAGGGAGAAAGAAGGATATTAATATTAAGCAGGTATTATGTGTGCAGCACTGCCTTACCCATAGGGAGTCTTTATCACAGGACTATTCTCTCACATGATGAAGTGAGCCTCACTTAGGTTAAACCGTTTACCAATGGTACATATAGAAGGCGAGGGCTGGAGCTCTTGGTGACTCCAGTGCCTTGGAAACAGAGAGATGCCTTGTCTGGAGGGAGAGCCACTGGTTGGGACATCTGCCACTAACCAGTTGCGCATTCTAAGGAAGGTACTTGGTTTCTCTGAGCTTTTGTAGCTGCTTTGTAAGGCATGGATATAAACCCAAAGGTGCAGTAAATATAGAGGGATAGTGAAAGTTTTGTGGAGTTTTCTGGCATCTCTAGTGAAAACTATGATTTAAGGGGCGCCTGGGTGGCGCAGTCGGTTAAGCGTCCGACTTCAGCCAGGTCACGATCTCGCGGTCCGGGAGTTCGAGCCCCGCGTCGGGCTCTGGGCTGATGGCTCAGAGCCTGGAGCCTGTTTCCGATTCTGTGTCTCCCTCTCTCTCTGCCCCTCCCCCGTTCATGCTCTGTCTCTCTCTGTCCCAAAAATAAATAAATGTTGAAAAAAAAAATTAAAAAAAAAAAACAAAAACTTTAGAAAACTATGATTTGATAAGCACACTTATGAACAAAAATTTAGGCTCCAGGGCCTAAATATAGGTTACATTTCTCTGCTTATAAGACAAGAGAAAAGTTTTTGGTGTTGCTTCCAAGTGTGAGTAGAGCCAGCAGGATAATTGAGAGCTGGAAATACATGAATTGACCCGTCCTTCAAACAGCACAGATCTTTGGTGAAGTTATTAAACTCATAAAATACTTAGGTAAAGGTGTTTTTTTCCTTTTCTTTCTTTCTTTCTTTCTTTCTTTCTTTCTTCTTATGAATTTTTTTTTTTTTTTGAAAGGAAGGAAGACCAATAAAGTGGTCAAGTTCTAGGCCCAAATCAAGATGGGGACGAACTGAAGCAAGATATGCAGGTGTGGAACGTAGGCAAAGAGAAAAAGTATGGGGAAGAAATGAACCAGAAACTTAGATGGCCACAGAACTGGGGTTGGGCCACATTGAGCTGGGTCTTTAGCCGACATCTTTCAAAATACTATGAAAATCACAACAGGTGCAGACAGAAAGCATATTTTCTTTAAGAAAATTTTTTTTCTTAATGTTTTTATTTATTTTTGAGACAGAGAGACACAGAGCAGGAGCAGAGGAGGGGCAGAGAGAGAAGGAAACACAGATTCTGAAACAAGCTCCAGGCTCTGAGCTGTCAGCACAGAGCCCCATGCGGGGCTCGAACTCAAAGACTGTAAGATCATGACCTGAGCCGAAGTCGGACACTCAACTGACTGAGCCAGGTGCCTCAGGCTTATTTTCAATGTAAGGTGACACTACTATGATAAATGCAATGGGTTTGATGTGCTCTGCCTCATTCTTGGGACTTTAGGGTATTGATATGAATTTAAGATCAGTCTTTTACGCTGTCCCAACTTTTCACAAAAAGAAAAACCAAGAAATGGGTGCCTGGGTGGCTCAGTAGGTTAAGTGTCCAACTCTTGGTTTTGGCTCAGGTTGTGGTCTCACGATTCATGAGATAGAGCCTCAAGTCAGGCTCTGCACTGACAGCGTGGAGCCTTCTGGCGTGTCCTCAGGTCAGAAATGCAAAAGGCGTTTCAAACAGGAATCTAGGCAACTGCTCTATTGCAGGCCTCCTTCGAGACAATTGCAGTCTATGCCATCCTCTTCCACTATATCTCCATAGCAGACTGCCCTCAGATTCCTATGTGAATTTCCCTATTGCCACAGAGTCCAGAATAGAAGTAGTGACATCTGTGCAAGTTTAGAAGGAGAGAAAGAATCCAGAGGTGGACACTGATTATCAGGGAGTGGTAGTCTTTGAAACTTAAAAGTATTGACAGGGTTGGAGACAAGAATACTCGAGGGGCACCTGGGTGACTCCAGCTGGTTGAGCATCAGACTTCAGCTCAGGTCACGATTTCATGATTCGGGAGTTCAAGCGCTGCATCAGGCTTGCCGCTGTCAGTGCAAAGCCCTTTCAGATCCTCTGTAGCTGCAGAGCCTGCTTTGGATCCTCTGTACCTCCCTTTCCACCACCACCCCATCCCCTGCTCCTCCCCCAGTCATGCTTTCTCTCAAAAATAAATAAACATTAAAAATAAAAAAAAGAATACTCAGAACAAGGGATTTCAATTTCCTTTGTGCTTCTTTTTATCTCCATGCATCTGAGAGCCATATCTAAAGAGTGAGGACAGGTTGGATCACATTTCAGTTAAAAAGCAGTGTGTTTGGTAAAAGTCCATTGCAGACTGCAAGTTTGTTTAAAAGATGCAAATGATCATATGACACCCATGGGGCAGATGGAAATAAGTTATTACTTGGACAAGAATGATTCATAAAACTTCATAAAAACTCAACAGGATTCAAGAAGATATGTTTGCAATGAAACAAGGACATAAGTATGAATAAGAGGCATCAAGGTGAGATGAAATAAACATGTGTCAAATAAGAAAGGATTGAAAGGAAATTAAAAATGGCCACATAGGATTTATTGTCTTCTTCCCTGGAAGTGGTAAAGAACATAAATAACTCTGCAGATATTTAAAACATAGGTGAAGAGAAAAACAAACAAACAAAAGAAACTTGAAAAACTAGTCCAGAGCATGAGAGAATGCTTTTGGTTCTTTAGTAGTGTATAAGGACAACTCCTCAAAAGACAACGATAAAAATACATTGCGAGAGGAAAGCTATTAGACCTACCATAACGAGGGAGAACCCACTTGGTCGGAGTCTCAGTAGTTCTTGGAAGAGGAAAGGCACAGAAGGATATTTTTGGAGGTCAAGAACCCGGGCTGAGTTACTTCAAGGCTGGTCTCATAAGTTGGGCAATTGGTTAGTAGCAGGCAGTGTATACCAAATCCATTTGGGTTGAAGGACACAGAGAACCAAGAACTCTGAAATGAGTCTTGATGAATGGACTGTTAGTCTTGACGAAATAACTATTTTAGTTGGTTGACAGTTTCATGTCAGGAGACAAGAGTTTTCCAGGGTAAATGGTAAGTCACTTTGGCTTAGTCTCTGTCCTGTTTAATACAGGGGCAAAAAATTAAGTTGGTTTTAGTCTTCAATGAGTAATCTAGATTGTCTTTCTATTTTTTCCCCTTTGTTCTTCTATCTTGAAAAAAGTGGCCGGGGGCGCCTGGGTGGCACAGTCGGTTAAGCGTCCGACTTCAGCCAGGTCACGATCTCGCGGTCCGTGAGTTCGAGCCCCGCGTCAGGCTCTGGGCTGATGGCTCGGAGCCTGGAGCCTGTTTCCGATTCTGTGTCTCCCTCTCTCTCTGCCCCTCCCCCATTCATGCTCTGTCTCTCTCTGTCCCAAAAATAAATAAACGTTGAAAAAAAAATTAAAAAAAAAATAAAGAAAAAAGTGGCCAGATGTTGCCACATGTGGAGTTTTTGTGATTAATTTTGTGTGAATGTAGTCCTGCCTTTAGGTAACTACAATGGGATTGATCATCAATTTAGGAAGGTACATGTCCATTGTGTCTGAGATAACTCTTGTCCTATGCATGAGTTCTTTCTTCTGTAGGAAGAGTTCTCCCTAAATCAGGTCCATGTTCTGTACACTCCATATATATCATCTTTCTCCTCATAATTTTTTGTTCTTTTCTGTATAATTTGTTTTCTAAAAGAAGTGAGTGATAATTTCAAAACTTAAAAATAGACATTTAAATATATGTGTACAAAAAAGGATCAGAGGATAAATGTTCTAAAATCTTTACAAAGTCTGTTTTATTTTGGAAAATGGGCCAACTAGGTGAATTTTTTTAAAATCTACTATTCTTACTTTCCACATCCCTTTAAGGAATAGGTATAATTTTGGCCATAGGTGGAAACCTCATTTTAATTTTATAAAGAAGCATAATAAAAGAGATACGCAAGTTTTCAAGCTCTCTTTTCCTACTCTTAACTTTTTCCAGTGTCCATTTAGTGTGTGAGAGAATGTGCTGGTGGAAATGAGCGGAACAGGTCTATGTGAGAGCGGACAGCCCCACAGCAGGAACGCGATTTCCGTCCCATTGAACCAACTTTTCCACAGCGGTTCTTTCTGCAGCAAGAGCCATCTTCGGAAGAAAACCTATGAAAGTTGAGAGACTTTCCATGCAGGTGAACCTAGAGGTTCCATCTGCATTGCCCTCTTGGGAAGTGAGGTTCTGGCTTTCGCTTTCAGGAGTGAGCTCAGTGTCACAGCAAGGCAGAATAATGTCTGTACAAATTTATGGCTTTTACAGCCAGGGTCCATTTCTATTTGTCCAAATTATGAGAGCTAAACATAGAGGTGAAGCTAAGCTATTTCTGTTTTTTCATTTTTTAAATTTTAGAGATAGAGAAAGAGAGAGAGGGAGGGAGGGAGCAAGTGTGAGCAGGTGAGAGGAGCAGAGGGAGAGAGAGAATCGCAAGCAAGTTCCACGCTCAGCGTGGAGTCTGACATGGGGCTCAATTCCGCGACTCTGGGATCACAACCTGAGCCAAAATCAAGAGTCAGTCACTCAACTGACTGAGCCACCCAGGCGCACCAAAACTTAGATATTTCCAATTTGAATTTACTAGATATGATAAAGAAGCATGAATATCAAAGAGGCAGGAGGGCATTTCCATGGTTGGAAAGACCCACTCTGTGAGCTTCATTTTGCATTTGATGTACCCAATGTCAGCAAGGACAGATGTATTGCCAGGATAACATATCTGCCAATGAACTGGAAGTAACTTTAGCTTTCCCTCATGAATTTTAATTAATTTAATTTAATTTAATTTAATTTAATTTAATTTAATTCTGTGGGTGTTAAGGGTAGGTGATAAACAATGCTTATAGATGAAACATAAACACAATTTCCTCTCTCTAAGCCTTGGTAGTATGGATAAATATATGATGACCAAATGACCGAATCAAGATTCTGTCACATGATCTGGAGACTATCTTTAGTAAAACCATTATAAAATATGATAAAATCATAACAAATTCTCTGAAGGTGTAAAAATGAAAGATAATATCTTGTTTCCATTAAAACATGTACTCACTCAATGATTTTAGCACTTTCTCTTTAGAAATATGCAGACAGATGTTGGTACATAGAAACCCAACACCTTAAATTTCACGAAGAAGAAACAGCTAAGTACTAAACAGTACCCTACGCCTACTAAGTACTGTTAGTTTCCAGAATCTTATCTCTGTTTAGTATCTCATGATAAATTCAACAAGTAGTTACAGCGTATTTTTATATCACTTGCTACTCTTCCAAAATCTAGACTTCTGTTCTGATTTCTTTAACCACTGTTTACCTCAGTTAGTCTTTGAGCTTCTCTACCATGGATGATAGCAGCGCATAAAGTCAAAAAGAAAGCTGTTGTCCATCGGGCTGTGAGGGAATAAACATGATAGCACGCTGGCCTGATACCTCTGCCTTCACCTGGCTGTCAATTTTAATTGTTTCAGCCCTCCAGGCCCAGCCTTAGATTTGACCTTATTAAAAGTGCACCTGTATCTCCTCCATTCAGCTCCCTCAGTGCACACTACACCTTACCGTTTAGCAATGGATTTTATGGCGGACAAGTCACTGCCCTGTCAACAAGTAATGGACTACATTTGATTTACCTGTACATATCCAATTACTGTTCAATAAGTTTTTACGAACACACCTACTGTGTGTCAGTCAGGCTTTTTGTTGGAGTTCAAGATAGAGCAGAAAACAATCCAAGAATGTGGCTTATGGTAGGGTGAAAAAGACAGATGCTAAACAAATAATACACAAATAAGTTTTGCTGATTTCAGTTGTCTGCAGGGATTATGATTGTTTGTAATGTCTCACATTGATTCCCCTGTTGCTAGCTATCAATCAGGACATGTGCAGATGTAATTCCACTGTAAATCATATTTTGTCACTTCTTTCTTTATTGGCTCCCTGGACACCTCCCCCTTTGGGTTTTCCTCTTGTATCAGTAGTACATCCTTATCATGTTTGCTTATAAAATTTTTCTTTGCTCTCTGACTGGATCTCAACTATTCTTATATTCTCAAATGTGTATCTGCCAACAGATTCCCTCCCCTGACCTCTAGACCTATAAATCCACCTGCCTTCTCAATATCTCCCTTGTACCAACTCAGCACACCTGAAACAAAATGACTTCCTCTCCAAACTTGTTCCATCCCCAGTCTTCGAAATCTTAGTAGATGGCAACTCAATCTTTCCAACAGCCCCCAAAACCTTAGCTACGTCCCTACAACTCCTCTCTCTCTTTCTCACAGATACATCATAGCAATCCATCTTGTCTACCTTCAAAACCATCCCACTAACCTTCACCTCCCCATCACTACCCCATGATCCCGGCCTCTGTCACCCTCCTTATCTCCCTGCAGTCTATTTTCTACCCAAAGGTCGGAGGCACCCCTTTATAGTTTGAGTTGGATTATGTCTCTCTTCTGCTCAATCTCAGGCAGCAGCTTCTGATTAAACTCAGAATAGTAAAAGACAAAGTCCTTGGACTGGCCTATAATGATGGATGTCATAATACACACAACTTCTTGAGCCCCCTCTGATCTTGTTCTTTTCCTCTAGCCACCTTCCTCCTGCTGGAACACACCAGGGCCTTTGCTCTGGCTGCTTCTTATTTCTGGATCACATCTCTGATAACATATGGCTCCCTCTCTACTCCTTTATTTTATTGTATTTTTTTTTAAGTTTATTTATTTTTGGGACAGAGAGAGACAGAGCATGAATGGGGAAGGGGCAGAGAGAGAGGAGACACAGAATCGGAAACAGGCTCCAGGCTCTGAGCCATCAGCCCAGAGTCCGACGCGGGGCTCAAACTCACGGACCGCGAGACCGTGACCTGGCTGAAGTCGGACGCTTAACCGACTGCGCCACCCAGGCGCCCCTCTACTCCTTTAAATCTTTGCTCAGATCTCACTCTTTCAACTAATACTTCCATGAGGGACCTCCTTCATGCTGCTGAGTGCCTCCTTCACTTGTGCACTCTAGCTTTCCTTACTCTGCACATCTTTTTCTTTTGTCCATAGTACCTGTACCTTTCTATCATACTATTTCATATGCTCATGTTTCTGTCTGCCCCTCTGCTAGAACGTAAGCTCCACGAGGGCATAAATCTTTTTCTGATTTGTATGTTGCTATACCCCAAGTGTGGTGAAGAATATCTGGCACTGAGAACATTCAGTGAACAACAACAACAATAAAATGGACGAAAGAATCAATACATTTAGTGATTTTTATTTTTTTCTTACAGAGGAGGAAACTGGTGCTATAATTCTGGTTAATTTTCCTCACAATACTCTGAATTCAGACAGTGACTGCATTGGTAGAATGCAATAAATAAATAAATAAATAAATAAATAAATAGTACAAGAGGAGAGAAAGGAAATTAATGGGAGATAATACAGTAGAACTTTGGTTCGAAGAGTTGAGAAACACAGCAGTTATCTTCCTAAGGTCACCCTCATCACCCTCCTTTCCTCTCACATGGTCATGGCACATGGTAGACATGCAATAATTGTTTGTTGAACTGAACTGAAATTCTAGAAGAGATATCAATTAACCATGAACAATGACCACAAAGTTGATATAGCACTAGTTAATGGTTCTTGAATAGATTTTACCAAGAAATATCAGAAATCCTCAGAGATATTCCACACAATAGGAAGAATGTTAATGGGGAATCTGTGGGGAAACTATTCTGGGGAATCTTCACATGCTTTGCACTTCTCAGAAATGCGTGGCTCACATCAATAGGTTAGGTTTTAAGGACACATTTCTTTGCTACGATAAGGAAACTAATTTAGTGAAGTTTAGCTGATTACTTTCCAAATATCTTACACAACACTGGTGCCTCAGAAGGCATGGTGTTGGAAACATTGAAAAGGATGATCTTGAATGGCCCCTTCCAATAGTAACACTATAGGGAAGTCGAACAAAAGCCAGGCTTTAAATCCGGAGACCTGAATTTAAGCTTCAGTTTCACTACTTAGAAAAGCTTTCCTGGGAAAATCCTTCTACCTTGTGAGGCTCACTTTATCAATCTGAAACATGAGGTTGATAAAGGACATCTTCACCAAATGGTTGTGGAGATTTTACAGGCCAACTGACAGTCCTCGCCTTCTTCCTTCTCCTCTTCCTTTCTTTCCTCCTCCTCTCCATTAAACAGTTATTTCCTTTAGTCAAATGTATTAAATTAAAAAATTAAATCAAACACAATCTAATTCAATTCCAATCTACACTGAAATTGCTAGGGCAAGACTGACAGTAGTGGCCATCTGGCAGCATTCATAGGAAAAATAATGCCAGTGAGTATCTTGTATCACGATGTCTGCAGCCTCAGAAGAAGGAAACCAACCCTGGGCTGAAGCCCTCGTTACAGAGGAACTTTCTTTGAAGACAAGTAACAGCCTGAGCTTTGTACAATCTTACCTCTCAAGGTGTTTATTTTTATTTTATTTTATTTTATTTTATTTTATTTTATTTTACTTTATTTTATTTTATTTTAAAATGTTCATTTGTTTTGAGAGAGAGGTCAGGAGAGGGGGAGAGAGAGGGAGAGAATCACAAGCAGGCTCCACCCTGTCAGTGCAGAGTCTGAAACAAAGCTAGATCCCACAAACTGTGAGATCATGACCAGAGCAGAAATCAAGAGGTGGTCACTCAACCGGCTGAGCCACCAGGTGCCCCTCAAAGTGTTATTTTAAAGACACGTCACAGCAGCATAAATCACCAGCCATTTCTTCCCCCAAGAAAATAAGGACACACTCCAATTACAAGTCTAGTTGAAATGCATGCATTCTCACCAATAAAATATTTTAGTTAGGATTATTGACTTAAAGCTATTCATTTCTGGACACTCTGGGATACTCTCCAATCCTCTGCCTTTGGAAGCTCTCTAAGGCAGATAACCTTGCTCCATTTTCAAAATGTAGAAAATGAGGTTTAAGGAGGACTAACGAATTAGTCTCAGGTCACCCAGTGTTATCAGTGGCTGAGCCAGGATTCAATCCTTCATCAATCTGCCTCCAAAGTTCATAGTCTCTAGATTTTTAATTATAGTCAACAACAAACTTGATATGAAACTTTAAAAAAATTTTGTTAGCCTCCCCCCATGGCCAACAGGAAGCCCAGGGTAAACTGAGGAGCAGGTAGGAGAAAACAAAATATGATGTTGAAATCTCTATGGCTGCAGAGAACAGAATATCCTTGGTGATATCACTAGACTACAAGTCAGTCGTTGTATATTCACAGTGTAGCCTTGCATCACCAAAAGGCTGCAGACATCTCCTTTCACCTTAGCAATAATAAGGGGATGGGATGTCTCTCATGTTTGATTCTCACCTTGTTAGTTTAATTAATTCTGAAATTATCAAAATGCTGGCAGAAGGATCAATGTCATATGCAGCATAATAATTGTTATACCTGGTGCATGTACGTGGTAGAGAACCATCACAGAGAATGTCTGGGATTACAGAAAACAAGGCAGAGTGACCTATTTAAAAGCTGTGACTAAGTGCTCATTATATTTCCTCTTTACCCGATAAACATATCCAGTATTGAGGCATAGGAGTCTTTCCTTGTGACTTGGTTTTTATTAATGTTTTTACTCTCAGCATCTAGTCAGTATGTGGCACATGATAGGTTCTCAATATATGTGATGCTGAATGGATCTATTAATACAATCAGCAGATGTGTGCACATACCAAGGAATTAGGGCTCCAAATTAGACAGGTGTATGGGCATTGGTCATGTTCCCCAGGAAACAGACTTTGGAAGAGAGTGGTGTGTAGGAAGATTATTGGAAGGTGCATTGGAAGTCAGTAGCAGTTGAAGGGAAGGAAAAGCAGCATGGTTGGGTAGAGAGAGGCTGGGATATGATGTAAGAACTTTAACCCATCTTATGGAAGCTCTAAAACTGGGAGAGCCCGTCGGCATTCTCCAAATCGAGAAAAGGGGGCTGAGCCTTATTCCAGTCTCCCATAGATGCTGACGAGTCTTAGGTTGTAGGCCCTAGGGAGGAGACATGAACTTGGACAAGGAGGTTCTATTCCACCAGCACAATTCCCAGGGATGGACTCACCCAAAGGCTGTCTGGTGGCAGCATTTCCATCAGCTAAGAGAATGAGAGCCTCAGTCCTGACTGGGGATTGGGCCCACATGGCCCAGCACCCAACCCAGGTGCACATGGTAGCTAAGTCAACATCATGAATGAGTTCAGGTACTCTCATTCAATGCCCAGTCAGAAGAAATAGAAATTACAGTTGACCCTTGAGCAAGGCAAGGATTAGGGACACTGACTCCTAGGCAGTCAAAAATCCACCTTTAACTCATGACTCCCCAAAGCTTTACTAATAGCATACTATTGACTAGATGTTTACAGATAACATAAAGTCTATTAGCTCTAGATAATTAACATAAATCAATTTATGTTATAGGTATCTTATTCTGTATTCTCACTGTAAGTGAAGTTAGAAAAAAAGAAAATGTTATTAAGAAAATCATAAGGAAGCGGGGATACACTTACAACATGGTAGGTGTATTATTGTAAAAGAACTCAAGGGCAGGTGGGCGGGGCCAGGGGTGGGGGAGAGGTAGGGCTGCAAGGCGGGGCGTGGGCGCTGGATGGCGCTGGTCCTTAGCCCCGCCGCTTCCGCTCACCAGCCCCCATGGCCTGCAGGCGGCGGCAGCAGCAGCCTTCTGGAGCGCGGTAAGGCTGCCCCGTCCGTCTTGAGCTGCGCCACCAGCCCCGGCCCATGGCAGCTGAGGCCACACGTGAGTGCCGCGGCCTTTCGGAGGCTGTGGGGGTCCAGTTGCAGCGCTGCTGGGGAGAGGGGGCCACGCCCGGGAAGAACCGAGGCCTGAGGCCACTCGAGTGCAGCCCAGCAGCGGGCGTGCAGAGGACGAGGAGGGGGCAGGGGTGCTGGGGCACAGGGCTCCCTGCACTGCGCCATCCATGCCATTTGGGAACGTTCTTCTGCGTCAGCCCAGCCCCCTGCCCGTCTGCCCCAGCTGCCAGACCAGACCACCCCGGTGGCACTCCCAGCGACCTGAGGGCCTGCCTGGGCCTGGGCCTGGGGCTGCTGAAGGCTGGGGCGCTAGTCCCGCGCGTGCTGGGTGGGTTGAGGGTGCCATCCCTGCACCAGTCGCCTCCATTGGATCCCTTGGAGACCAGGGTGGGCAGTTGCAAATACATGCCTTGTGACTTTTGCTGTCAACTCTAATGAACAACAGCAACAACAACAACAAAGGCAAATAGCCCATGCTTAAGTAGACCCACGAAATCCAAACTTGGGTGGTTCAGTGGTCAGCTATAGTTAGAATGACTCTTTTCGGATAATTATGAGTTTCATTTGAGGACTGTTGCTTCCTGAACAGAGACACGTTCTTTCGGAGAGGTGAAGGCAGACAGGGTAGAGAGAAACCTTGGTGTTAGGGGCCAGAGGCCTGGTTTCTGAGTCCAGCCAGCCACCAGCAGCTTGAGCCCATGCTCGCCACCAGCCCCATGGCCTCCGTTTCACATCTGAAAGCTGTGTGTTGGCATAAATTGATTTGTGAGACCCTTGGGTTTTAAACGAGGCTCCATCTGAACCACAGAAAGGATTTGGCTCCCTGATGTGATGGAAAATTATAAGATTCACAAAACCTTCTAAAATGCTAACTCTTATTATGGCCGTTTAATGACCTTCATTCAAAGAGCAATTACTTAGGGAAAGAAATCAATTCTTGGAAGGGGACTAGCAGATAATTTCTAAATTCACTTGCTTTTCAGCACTGTGAATCTTGAGCAGATATTTTGTCCCCGTCAAACATGTAGCACATGCGTGGTGTGGAGCACTGGTGTGGAGAATGGGGACTGTCTATGTTCTACAGTGCATGGTTTTCACATGTGTACTTATAATTCTGTTGTACGGAACAGTAGTGGATTTTTTATATAAAAATTGTTGTAAATGCTGGCAAAATTCCCTGTCTAGCCCATGTATTAGCCTTCTAAGCTTATGCTGAGACAAATAGTTGCAGTAATAAATACCAAGTTTGATTGGTGAAACACTGAGAATGAATATAAGAGAAACACAAAAAGATATAGCTTTAAAATTTGGCTTCTGAAACCTGATCATACTGAGATATGCAAAATAAAACTATGCTGGAGAGCATTTCACCTGTTGGCTGGCAAAAAGATCAAAACGCTTCATAACACAATGTGTTGGTGGTGGTGTAAGGAAAGCCACATTCTCACAGATGCTGGTCAGAGTGAAAATCGGTACAGCCTCTAAAGAAATCAATTTGGCAATATCCATCAAAGTTACAAATGTGCATAATCTGACCCGGCAATTTCATTTCTAGAAATTTATCTTAGAAATGTACTTGACACGGGCAAACTAATGGAATAAATTAGTTGAGATCCTTTCCTATAATACCAAAAAAATTGGGAACAAATCAAATGCCCATCAGCAGTAGAAGAGTGAGATATAATTGAGTGCACAAAGACATAAAAAGAATAAAGAAGTACCTTATATACTGATATGGAAGGAAATCCAAAATATATTATTCATTGAAAAAGCATGATGTAAAACAGATTATATAGGATAATACCACCCGTGTAATAAGAGCAAAAAATACATGTCTTTTTGGTATAGACATCGGATACCTCTGGAAAGATACAGAAGAAATAGACATTGTCACTTCAGGGCAGAGAAGCTGAATGGCTAACAGTGCACGCAGGGTTGGGAGAGAAATCTTTACCGAAAATTTTATCATTCAGTTTTTAGCTACATTAAAAAAAAAAAAAACACGTTAGCCATGAGCTGAAAGAAAGCTGGTAGCTTGAAGAAAAGCTGATTTAATTAGAAAGGTATAAAGAGGGAAAAGAAAAAGGGTTGTGGAAACTTGGTGGTCCCTGTCTGGGTGGACCTGGCGGTTCCATCAGGTCTCAGGGTTTTCCCAGAGTCCCGAGGAGGGTGAGGAGAGAGCGTGATTCTTGGGGAAAGGGAACAAGCAACTTCCTGTCATCCAGTAGTTTCAGAAGTTTCCGCAACTCAGAATCTCAGTGTCTTTAAATGATGTTATGTGTTTGCATAGAAAAAGATCTTGGACACTACTGAGCCTAGAAGAAAGATAACTTGAGTCAAAACCAAGAGATTCCCCTTCTAATTGCAGCAGTCAATTATATGGTTTTAGTTGTGTCATTTAATTTCATGATTCTTAACTCTTTCTAAGATTAGATGTAACTGGAGAGCTTTTAAAAAATATACCCATGTTGGAGGCTTCACCTCAAACCAATTAAAACAGAATCTCTAAAGGGACATAGGAATTGATATTTTTAGAAGAGTCCCAGGTGATTTCAAATTGGAGCCAGGGTTAAAAACCATTTTTTTTTCTTCAGTTGTATAACTTGTCAAAGTGTTATTTCTAAGCATCAAATGAAATAATAAATGGACGGTTACACATTTGTACCGCATAAAGTGTTTTAAGAAGAAAGTGAAGCTTTTAAAGAGCTTGCTGCAGTTTTCAGCATATACAAAGTGTTCAGCAAATTGTCTATATACATATATTCCGTATATGTTTTTTAAAAATCTCCGTGGAACAAATGTAAGGAGGTCCTGATTACACCTGTAGCGATTATACTATATGCATATCAATTACCAGTAAAGATAGTTTCCTTGGGCTTAGTAGAAAGAGCACCAAATTAAAATCAGAGCCATCTGAGGGGCTCCTGGGTGGCTAGGTTAGTTAAACGTCTGACTCTGGCTCAGGTCATGATCTCTCAGTTCATGAGTTCAAGCCTTGCATCGGGCTCTGTGCTGACAGCTCAGAGCCTGGAGCTGCTGCAGATTCTGTGTTTTCCTCTCTCTTTGCCCCTCCCCTGCTCGCACTCTGTCTCTCTCTCCCTCAAAATAAATAAACATGTAAAAAAATTCAAAAAAAAATTAAGGTCAGAGCCATCAGGGTTCAATTGCACTCGTTATTCATTCTCGTTATTTTTTTATGACTGGGTAATATTCCATCGTCTATAGACCCCATCTTCTTCATTCATCTATTGATGGGCACTTGGTTTACTTCAATATCCTGGCAATTGTAACTAGTAGCAGTGAACATATCTTTTTGAAATAGCATTTTCCTTTTCTTTGGGTAAAAGAAATTCCACAGTAGTGGAATTACAGGCTCATATGTACAATTCTTTTGTTTTTGCTTTTTTCATTTTTTCCAGTTTTATTGAGAAATAATTGGCATACATCCTTGTATAGCTTAAGGTGTATAATATGGTTTGATTTGCATATATTATGAAATGGTTACTACAATAGGTTCAGCTAACATCCATCTTCTCATATAGATACAACAAAAAGAAAAGAAAAAGAATAATGTTCTTATGATGAAAACTCAGGATTTTAACAACTTTTCTATTTATATATCATACAGCGTGTTAACCACGGTCATCAAGTTGTACATCACATCCCTAGTACTTATTTACCTTGTAACTGGAAATTTGTACCTTTTGACCACCTTCCTCCAATTTCCCCTCTCCCTGCCCTGCTTCTCAGGTAACCACAAATCTGTTTTTTTCATCTATGAATTTGGTATTTTGCTTTCTGTTTTCTTAGATTCTACATATAAGTGAGACCATACAGTGTTTGTGTTTCTCTGTCTGACTGATTTCACTTAGCATAATGCTTTCAAGATCCATCCATGTTTGTGTGTGTGTGTTTGTGTATATCTCTCTATCTCTGTCTCTATCATCTCTATTTCTATCTCTGTCTCTATCTCTATCCCTGTATTTATATAACTCCTTTTGTTTTATTTATTATTTATTTTCAGAGAGAGAAAGAGAGAGTGAGAGAATGAGAGCAGTGGAGGGGCAGAAAGAGAAGGAGAGAGAGAATCCTGAGCAGGCTCCACACTTGACACAGAGCCCATCACAGAGCTTGATCTCACAATGGCGAGATCACGACCGGAGCCAATATCAAGAGTCGGACACATAACCAGCTGAGTCACCCAGGCATCCCTATACCACAACTTCTTTATCCATTCACCTATTGATGGGCGCTAGGTTGTTTCCATGTCTTGACTCTTATGATAAGGTTGCTATGAACATGGGTGTGCAGATATCTTTTGGAGTTAGTGTTTTCATTACTTTTGGATATAATCCCCAAAGTGGAATTGATGGATCACATGGTACTTCTGGTTTAATTTTTTGGGGATTCTCTCTACAATTTTTCTAGTGGCTGCACCAAGTTACAGTCCCAACAGTGCAAGAGTTTCCTTTTCTCTACATTCACACTAGCATTTATTATCTCTCGTCTTTTTGATCTTCGTTCTATCAGGTGTAAGATAATATCTCATTGTGGTTTTAATTTGCATTTCTCTAAGGATTAGTGACCTTGAGCATCTGTTCTTATACCTGTTGGCCTTGGATATGTCTTCTTTGGAGTAATTTCTGTTCAGTGGGCAAATCTTGAGATGGTGAAGTCCTTGAGAGAAGTCTGAACTCTTGGATATTTGGGTCATTTTAATTTCCTATTTCCCACTCCAAATCAAGGGACGGGGAACTAGGGAAATAAAGTTGGATATGAAGTACAAACTGCTGGTTATGGATTTGATATTTGACATCACAATTTGATTTTTTAGAATCGTGCTTTAGATGCCCTCAGCTGGAGATTGAGCGTACCTCATGGGTATAGGAAGAATGTGTTTGCTCTGACATTTGAAATCTTATCAAAAATGTCTTAGTCTATCAATGTATGGAATGAGGGATAAAATATCTAATTAAAATAACTATTGTATAAAATAGAGAAGCTTTTCTCAAAGTGTTCTTTTGGGGAACATTACCATAAGATCAAAGAAACTATATGCAACATGAGAGTTCTATGATAGAGTTAGTTTGCAAAATTTTGGGTTAAATATGCCAAAGGGGCTTTTGCTTTTAATCATGGAGCTTCTTATGAACTTCAGCAAGCTAATATGAACTAGGAATCCCCTCCGACAAATACAGCACATTGGTTCCATAATGTTGTAGAACTCATACGACTGAAATACTCTGAGAAACATTGCAGTCATTGGTAAGAATAAAGTTAAAGTAGCAGTAAATGTGGGGGAAGATGTGGAAGGATATAGGGAATCATAGATATCATCTTAACTTCCTGTATATAAATACTTAACCCATGGGTAATGAAGAAATGCATGGGACGTGTCTACACCATCGCCAGTTTCAGGGCTGGATCTAAGCACAAGGATTCTGTGGTGTTAGGGAAGGCCATGATGTCCTACGTTTTCAAATAAGACTGCAAAGGAAGATTTATATTTTACTATTGAAGGGATATAGATTTTTCCTACGTACGAGACCTGGGAGGGGCACATGGTGGTTCAGTCAGTTAAGTGTCCCACTTTAGCTCAGGTCATGATCTCACTGCACATGTATTCGAGCCCCACATCGGGTTCTGTGCTGATAGCTCAGAACCTGGAGCCTGCTTCGGATTCTATGTGTTCCTCTCTCTGCTCCTCCCTTGCTCTCTCTCTCTCTCAAAAATAAACTTTATTTATTTATTTATTTATTTATTTATTTATTTATTTATTTTAAAGATCCCTGGGAAACAAGTTGCCTGGTGCCTGTTAGTAGCCAGTTTCTGACAATGAAGTTAATCAACCTTGGGATGAAGCTGCATCTATGGACAGTAGCAAGGATAGTTGTAGAGAACTTAAGTTTCTGAAGATATCACAGTATTACTCAGTCAACCCTTAAGCTTCCCCTGCTTCTGGACTTTCTAATTGTAACACACTGATATGTATTAAATTCTTTTTTATTTAAACCAGCTTGACTATTTATGTTAACTGTAACATCCCCAAAGAATTAATAACATGGCACTCATCAACACAGAATGGAAGAGCAACTGTGTCCAAAAGAGTTAGAATTTATTGAAAAAAGATAGAATCGAATATGCATGTGAGAAGAATATGCTACTGTTTAATTCTTTAAACCTGATGGTTTGAGCACGTTCAAGGAACTTTGCAGAGATGCAAAAAACAAAGGCAGCAGAAAATTTATCCTTGAAGGGAGATGGTGTCATTCAAACTTGAGACAAAGACATGACAGTCCAAAGATAGATAACAGAATAGTCACATATGGAATGTACCACCGTGCTGGAGTAACATCATTGTTCTTGATATTAGCTGGGAGTCTCAGCATAGAGAGAAACATTTGATAAATTTTTGATTTGCTTTATAGGCAACCTTAAACTCCTGGAATGTATTAGAAAGGATAAAGAACTATTACTTTTTATCCACAAAGGGATGTTGCTTTATAAATTAGAACAATGGAAAACTCATGACAGCATTGACTCTCCTCTATATGAAGTATTCTAACACATTAATTTAATGGTGGCCACCATCATGATTTCCAGAAAGGAGAATTATAAAGGGAATATATTAAGAAAAGTGGGACACAGTCTGACATGAAATTGTCATTAAAAAAAATCAGCATTGACCTTGACAAATGAATTGACAAGGAAGAACTAAAGTATTTGAAGTGGTGGCAAGGAGTTCACTATTAAACTGAGATTTTAACAAGGTGTCTGTAAGTCATGTGAAGAAAGACATGTCATTAAGGACAAATACACAAACCTTGCACAGGATTGTAATAATACTACTTAGAAGCCTAAAGCCCATTGTAATTGAGGCTTTCAAAAAAGTGCAAAGAAAAACAAAATAAAACAAATATTTTCATTTATGTTGAATACATTTGGTTAAATTAGGAGCTATGTGATTTTATTTCTAAGGGTATCTCTTAAATAGGTGATTATAAATTTGCACAAAGATTTATGTACCAAGGTGTTTATCATAGTGTTACTTATGGTACAGTATTGAAAGAAAACTGACAATCTAATAATAGAGAGTAGGTTAAATTAATTCTAATGAATATGTAAAATGATATACTATGTATTACTAAAATTTTGATTTTGAATAATTTTAGATGTGAAATTCCTCCCATGATACCATGTTAGATGAAAAAAATAGCAGAATATAGCTATATTCAGTGTAAAATCACTTGTATGTATTTTACATATACGTGTGTATATGCACACAGTGGGTAAAATATGTATCTCTGGTGGTGATATTATGGAATTTTTTATTTTATGGTGACCTTGTATTACAGGAGCTTGGCATTATTTTTAAATAAAGACAAATTCTTTTTTTAATTTTTTTTTTCAACGTTTATTTATTTTTGGGACAGAGAGAGACAGAGCATGAACGGGGGAGGGGCAGAGAGAGAGGGAGACACAGAATCGGAAACAGGCTCCAGGCTCTGAGCCATCAGCCCAGAGCCTGACGCGGGGCTCGAACTCCCGGACCTCGAGATCGTGACCTGGCTGAAGTTGGACGCTTAACCGACTGCGCCACCCAGGCGCCCCAATAAAGACAAATTCTTAAACTTTAAATATAAAGTGAGATTAAAATTAGATATAGTAAGAAATAATTGTATCCGGAAAAATAAGTTTATGTAAGCTTATATATATATATAAGGAGGATTATGTTCTAATAACAATCACATGGAAACTCAAAGTTATGTAATGTTTTATCATATATAGTTTTCTTCAGGTTAAAAAGATATGAACCAACATGGTCAGTAGTATAGGAAAGTAAAATAAAAGTAAGAGAGCCCATGAATAAATGCTAGTGAATGAAATATTTATCTTCGGCAAAATCATAGAATGACTTAGTTAATAAGTGATGTGTGAGTGCTTAGTAAATGAAATAGTAATTACTGCAAGCTGGTAAGAGTTTATCAGGAATAAGGCCTGCTCCAGTAGGAATGAGCACACCTGGTGGCAAGATCTTGGTCTCTAAATACCATTCTCCAATAATCAGAGCCAGGGATTCTTGGAGAAGTGATTGATACCAGAGCCGGGGCAGGGAGAATACAGGGTGAGCCTGGAGCATCTTGTGATGCAAAAAAGAGTAAGGGGGTGTTGAAGAAAAGGTGGGACTGTGTCATGGGGACACACAGGTCAACCTAAAAGAGCTCCCGAAGCTGGAGCAATTTGAGAACATGATAAATCATCATATTAGATTATAACCCATAGACCAAACTGAGTCTGTCCTGATATAAGTAAATCATTGAATACATAAATAAAACGTGAGAGAAGGGACTGCTTTTCCTTATAGAAGAATTCTAACTGGCCAAGTAGATTGAGTGAGCAAAATAAAAAGTCACTGTGAGAGTACCGCAGTAATAAGCAGACTAGAATCATCTATGGGTGCTAAAGTTAGTGAGTAAAAGTTTGAAGAGAGACAAGATAACTGCAAAGCCTCAAACTATGTCTCTAAAAATATTAATTACAAAGGGAAAAATTATAACTTTATAATAAAGACACCTGTAGACTCCTCCTAAACTGAGTGATCAAGGTTAGCATCACCCATAATACAGCATAGCAATATTATCATCCCCCAGTATGATGTACTGGCAAGGGCACAGGGTCACTTCTGTGGGCTCTTGCCCCAAATACATAACCTCAATATCATCATTAAAAAAAAAAATCAGCCCCAAATTGAAGGACATTCTACATGATAACTGACAGGTAAGCATTCTTTAAGTCTGAGGGTCATGGACAGTGAGGGAAGAGTATGAAACTGACAGAATCCAGGGGACGAAGGGGACATGGCAGTGAAATGCATGTGGGATCCTGGATTGGATTCTGGAACAGAAAAGGGACAGCAGTGGAGACCCTGGTGAAATGCAAGAGAAGACGACAGTAGAGGTAATAGAATGACCCGGTAGACTTTTCTGGTTTTGATGGTTGTGCTGTGGTTATGCAAGTTGTTAACAGCAGGGGGATCTGGCTGAGCAGTTTTTAGCTACACTCTGTATTATTTTTGCAATTTTCTTTTAAGTCTAAAATTATTTCAAAATACGAAGTTTAGAAAAAAAATAGAACAATCCAGCTTCACATGTTCTCATATATTTATATAGATAAAATTTTAAAATCTACTAAATGTTAACACTGATGAATTCAGAGATGTTGACCACATAATATGCAAAATGCTTTGGGAGAGTGTCGCCCCGAGGAATGGCCTCAATGAGGAATCACAAGGTCATTGAAGACCTTAGCCTGCTGCTCTGTATTGTAATCAGGGTGCAACAGGTACCAAGCTTCCAAGTTTTTCATATAATACAAAACTGGGAAGGAGGAAAAATATAATAGAACTTGGGTCCCCAAATTCGTGAACTGGAGGAGAAAATACTGCCCTTCGTTTCAAAATAATCATCCACACTGGAATGGAAGTGGAAAGATGCTGATTGTCACGAGTTCAGGTGAAGTAGGATGAGCCGTAGCTGCTCTTCACGTAACAAAATTGAGTTCCCTTTATTGCAAATCCATAATGAAGAATAAAATAGTTTTCCTTTTCATATTATTCTCAAAGACAGAAGTAGAAACAACAATAAGTTAGTGGGAAGTACATGTTGGCTCATAACCAGGAAAACCCAGCAGTGGTTACTTACGAGGTGGAGTGTCGCAGATCCATGGTTAATGCCAGGAAGAGCGGGGTGGTCACTTTGGGGCTGATTGGCCAAGATTCTCTGTGCTAGGATGAGTTTTTCATGATTCCTAAGAGTGTCTAAACTAAAATGTTGTGACATTAGAGTATGTACTTTGTGTATGTATGTGTAATCCAAAGTGGAATGCGCAAGCAATATTATTATAAAGTTTGGCATTTGGGGGTAGCAGTTTGTGGTTGCATAAATGGCTTTTTGTGAGCATGCCATTCCATGTTAATCTCCAATTTCTTCTATTTTTAAAGAAGATATTTACTTTGGTGTGAGCTTCTACAAAGGGTCCAGATGGCCCAACCTTTTTTTCCTCTTAAGCTTAAGAAAGTAATGAGAAATGAATTAGAGTTCTTTGATGAGTCAAGCTTCATGCCTCCAGAGGAGTGCTAGGGAAGGCACTATCGATTTATTTTCTTCAACTCATTTCCTGTATTTAAATGGAAATATTGATACCTGTAAACAGGTTTCTCCTGAGGTTTTGGGGGATGTGAAGCTGTGTTTTGTATTTGAATCAAAGTAAGATTTAGATTTTATAGCATTAAAGTAAGAAATGTGAGGGATTAAAATAAAAGTTTCTGGGGAGAAAGAAGCTGGAAAAAATCTTTGCTAATAGCCTTAAAGCAGTCCCAGAGGCAGTCAGTACTTTCAGTGATAATGTGGTAGGCAATACTCAAGCTTACCAAGCAGGTAACTAAGTGGAGGTGGTTAATTACATTAGGAACACTTTCTTCCATTTCAGAAATAATTATTTGATTTTGTAGAAGGATTTATTCTTCAAAAAGGGTCTCTTCTTATGTTTTTAAAGGTTAGCGTATGGGTCACTTTTCAGTTGAGAGAGAGAAGTGAAGAAGGTAGTGGGTGTAGAAATGAAAGAATTACGAAGAAAAATCATAGTCGGGGCCACCAATAATTTCTGGAAACAAAAATAGGGGTCAGGCATCCTAAGGATGATAATTCAAGTCACTGGAAAAAAAGGAAATTGATTTTGGAAAATTTTGTCATTAAAAAGAATGTAGTACCTACAAATTAAACTTTCTTTTTAGTTCCCAGAAATACAGGAATTTCTGAGCTAAATGTGTCAATGCTATTGAAGGGAAGCTTTCCTATGTACCTTATGTGCACATCTTAAGTGGTGTCTTGATTCAAGTGGGTCTCTTGGCTGAGCCAGGAGATAGCCAGCCTTTGGATTCACGCTCTTTGCCACTGGTGACTCTAGGAGCCAATGCTAATTCCTGGTAATGTTGTTTCAGGGTTTCTACTTCTTTGTATCACTTTTAGCACCATCACATGCCATATGATCACAAGATTTTGTAAATGGGGACTGATGCTTATTTAGAATCTTTATCAGATGGTCTAAGAGGACTGAACTGGTCTATATATACACATGGGTATGTACACATCAAAAACCTAATCCTTTAAGTTAGGACTTCATGAAGACAACATAAAGACTGAAAAAGAATGAACTCACTTTATGGAATAAACTATATATAATTTAACAATTATATATATATATATATACACACATATATACACACACACACATACACGTATATATACATATACATATATATGTGTGTGTGTATGTGTATATATATATATATATATATATACACACATATATATATATATGTAGGAGGTGGCTATTTTTAGTATCTTTGCATGTGTTTTTACAGATATTTCTCTAAATATACAAGGAACACATATTTTTTAATTTTTTTCTGTCATCACGTGTACATTTGCCTGATTTTGTTTTTCAGTAGCTGCTTAACATTTCATTATATGGTCTTACCACTGTTTCCTTCATTTTTGGACAGTTTGATTTCAACTAGGTTTTCATGTTTCAAATATAGTGTAGACACAGTCTTTGTAAAAATTTTTTGGCATACTTGGATGAGAAATAGTTAGAAAGTCATTTCCTGGGAGTGGAACTGGTAAGGCAGAGGGTATAAGCATTTATATATGTATTATTATTAGTATTGTTGACCTCAGTTATTATTGACATTTGTGAACCCTTGTTATTCTCATTTTACATCTTGATAAAAAGAAACAGTGTTCCATCTCAGAAGTCTAAGGACAAGCTCACTTTGCAGATGGATTATCTTGCATTGGAGGCTTGCTTCCTCTAAAACCCTATGAAAAAAAAAATCACTACGTTAATTTTTTATTATTTTCATGAGGTCTATAAGCATGCTGGTTCTGACTTCCCTGAGAATTCTACACTCAAAACAGTGTTCTTCCTCCATCCCTGAGATTCTGCTCCTGTAGATGGTAAACACAGCTTCCTGTGTAGTCTATCCTGAATATGGACCCATGGTTCGGCAAAAGGTAAATGGTATAATGTATCCTATGGAGTAGCACAGTGATACTCAGGGACAGCAGATGGTCAAGGGGGTTAAAATTTAAACTCGTTGTTTCTCATACTTTGGTTGTGGAAACTGCTTAACGTAACACTTAACACGTAAATCAGAATTGGAATTAGGACCTGGATTAACATATTTGTCTTATGTTTGTTTTATTTTCTTTCCTTAAGCTTGTTTTCTGAATGATGTGGTTTGACATGTTGGGGTTCAGAGCCAATAGCGAAGAAAGAATTCTTGAGATGTCTTTAGTGCAAAAAGGTGGTTTTATTAAAGCACAAGGACACGACCTGTGGGCAGAAAGAGCTGCACTGGGCTTGTGACTGGTGACTGATTAGATACCTTCAGGTTGGGAGGGAGTTATGGATAGCTTATGTGTCTAAGGAATTTTGGAAGCAATGTTTCCAGGACCTTGAGGGGGCTAGCTATTGTTAGGAAAAGGTCATTTATTACTGTCTCATAAAAATTCAGTCATGAAGGGCGCCTGGGTGGCTCAGTCAGTTGAGCGTCTGATTGTGGCTCAGGTCATGATCTCCAGGTTCATGGATTCAAGCCCTGCATCGGGATCTGTGCTGACAGCTCAGACCCTGGAGACTGCTTCACATTCTGTGTCTCCCTCTCTCTCTGCCTCTCTCTCTCTCTCTCTCTCTCTCTCTCTCTCTCTCTCTCAAACATAAATAAACATTAAAAAAAAAATTCAGTCCTGAGATCCTTCACATGTGTATCAGGGGGGCCAAAAGCTTGGAGTATGATTGCTAACATACATCTTGGGGGGTAGAGGTAAAGGAACTTTCCAAAGGAATTTTTATATGTTAAAGTTGACTTACAGGATCCTGGAGGTCAGGATAATGTTAAGCTAAGATTGCCTCTTGCCCTTAGCAAAGTGTCATCATGGAGACAGCTGAGTTCCTAGAGGAAGGTCACTCTGCCTGTTTCAAGGACTTGTCAATAGGCTGTAATTTGTAAGGAAATTTAATTTTTCTCCTTCTGCCTTTGTTTCCCACATCAATGAATACAGTCCATTTGTTTTGTATATCCAAAAATCTTATCCTATATATTGATTTATTATTGGAATTAATGCAGATTTTATATAAATTTTAAAAAGACTTGAAGATGTTTTTCCAGATATTAATAGCTATAGTTTGTTAAGACTAAGCATATGGCAAGAACTGCATTATAAACATCATCTGATTTAATCTTAAAAGTCATCTTGAAAGATAAAACTGAGGATCTAAGAAATAAGGAAAATTGTCAGAGCTGGTACATGGCTGAGCTTTAAGGTTCAAAGTCAGGTTTTTCTTCTTGAAGCTCTCATACTTTTTCACTATACTGACTAATTTATATTGAGTTTGCCCTTGGGGAAATTGGAGAGTACAATATCTCCATACTGTGGTAGAGAGGAAGACAGATAAATGCTGCAATTCCCTGAAATCATAGGAGCATAGACGTCAGTTAATTTCCATCTTCATCAAATAAGCATATTCCTTCTAGGACTTGCCATACACATCATGTATTTTATCACTTAGTTACATATTTTGTGCTGCTCACGCTTCCCCTTTACACTGGTTTATACCAACTCCTTCCAAATTTCTAATAAAAACTACCAATTTTTTTTTGTCTCCCCTTTGAAGCAGTTTTTGAGCAAACGGCCAGTCATAACACAGACATTCTTTGGGAATCTTCCTAAATGCAAGGCACTATTGTAGACTCCGGGGATAGAACAACAATCAAAACAGAGTCCGTGTCTTCACAGAATTCATATTGTTCTGGAAAGAAGAAAGAAAACATACCAAAAATAAATAAGTGATTTTAGATCATGGTATGTGTTGTGCAGAAAAGGAAAGTACTGATCCTCGGGAAGAAAATGATTTGGAAACCAGAGAGAGGGGTATTTCACTGGGGAAGAGAGAGTTGGAGTCTCTAGTATTTGAGCTGGTACTTAATTGTTCAAAACAGGCAGCCGCAGGGGAGAAGGGTGGATCTAGGGGAAGTGAGTTCTACCCAGAAGGAATGTGAAGTGCAGAGAATCTGATGTGGAAGCTAGCTGGGTGTGTTTGGGGATGGACACAGGTCTGACGTAGCTGGGTGGTTGGAAACAAGTAGGTATGGTGGCGAGAGTGGTGGAGAGCAAGGTGGACAAAAAACATGTAGGGGTCTTGCAGAACTTGGTAAAACGTCTGGAGTTTGAACTTCATTCAAACTCCCATCAGGCTGCCAACACAACGTTCTACATGGGTGTCTAGTGTGACTTGTTTTACCTATGAGAACAACTACACCAACTTGGGGAAGATGGACAGCAGACAGAATAAGAGTGGAAGAAGTGAGACCACTTTCTTAGAAAGTCATTGCAGCAGCTCAAGAAAGCTGTGATTATGGCTTGGACAAGAGTGGAACAGTGAGGAAATGAAAAAGTGATCATATTTGCTAGAGTCATTGGAAAAGGTGATGCATTATCTCGCATATGTGAGGGAAGGATGGGAATAGGAGTGACCCCAGGACTGAGCCTCTTAAGGGCATCTTCTGATGGTGGCGCCATTACTGACCTGAGAAAGCATCCAGTGAGAGATGATTTGTTGGCAGATGAAGAGAGGATGGAAGGTTTTGTTCCAGCTCGAAAGGTTTGAGATGTCTATTAGCCAGCCTGAGAGATGTGGGGCAGGACCTTCAAGGAGCTGTGGTAGAGGATTAGACCTACAGACCTAGAGTCACTGAGCATATCAGTGGTAGTTACAGCTATGGGCTTGAATGAAATCATCTAGGAAAAGATCTTCCTCTGGTGATGAAGATAATGGGACACAGGACAGCAGAGCCCTGAGGTGTCCAACAGTGGGAAGAAGGAATAGCAAGAACAGGGAGCAAACTGAGACAGAGAGATAGGGAGAGTTTAGGGAAGCAAGGAGGAGGTGATGTCGAGGAAGCAATGCAGGGAAGCAGGGAAGCAGAGAAGCAGGGTGGTGGTAAAAAGGGGAAGTGGAATCTAGGTCAGCTTTCTTGATTGCCTTATTTTTGGTACTTGTTTTGTAAGATGAGGGTCATTGAGACATATTTACATGCACAAATGCATGATGCAATAGGAAGAGAAAGCTAGGGCTCCTGCGTGGCTCAGTTGGTTAAGCATCCGACTTCGACTCAGGTCGTGATCTCATGGTGCATGAGTCTGAGCCCTACATCTGGAACCTGCTTCAGATTCTATGTCTCTCTCTCTCTCTCTCTCTCTCTCTCTCTCTCTCTCTCTCCCCTCCCCTGCTTGTGCTCTGTCTCTCTCTCAAAATAAATAAACATTAAAAAAAGAAGAAGAAAGAGAAAGCTGATGATAAGGAGTAGCTTCAGAAAGAAAGAGTGGGCAGGAGGGTTAAGAGTAGTTAGCTGGTCCCATGTGCCCAGGTGGACACTTGGTTCACCTGTCTGGTCTGGACAGCAGATAACTATGCGAGCAGATTCAGACTGGGTATGGTTTTGGGGATAGGGAGATGAGCTAGTTCTAGTCTGTTTCTGTTGTGTTCTAAAAATATGAAGGAATCATCAGCCAAGTGTGGGAGTGAGGAGGGAATATTGGAGGTTTGAGAAGAGAGAAGATTGCATGAAATTATCTTCTTGGAGAGTGGGAGAGTGAGTTTACCTAGCAGTGGTTTTAAAACTCTGAACAACATATTTGAGTTTCAATTTAGTCCCCTCCCCAGCTTCACAATCTTGCAAAACCTGCTTAAATCTTTTCACCTAGTCTCTTCCATCAGTACAATTAAAATAATCTTTGGGAATCTTTACATAAAAGCTCTGGGATGCCAGACATCTTCATATACACCCTTCGATTTAATCTGCAAAATGAAGAAATGACAGTTACTAGGAGATCATATTATATATATATATATATATATATATATATATATATATATAAAATGCAATGGCATTATAAACTATTAAAACATGTAACGATTAAAATACTTTGCTGCCATTGTTCTTACCCACAAATCTTAGGTCAAACTATTTGGTGCTTGATTGATTCTAAGGATTCTTTCTGGTTAATTCCAATGTCAGAAGTGTGGAAATTGAACCTGTGTTTCTTTTAAAGCAAAACAAGGTATTTAACACAGGAAAGACTTTTTTTTTCCCCTTTTAAAGTGTCCTTAACATTCCTCAAATTCTAGCAATTTCTTGTAATGAAATTACTTATGTATTTGGAAATGCCGAGTTTTCAAATACCCTCCTTCAACCCAGGTGCAGAGTCGCTCCCTTTGTTTTAGTACCTTCTGCAAACACACCTTCCATTAGGTTCTGGGCCTCCCGCCCTAGTTTCACATTCTTATGCCAGGGATCTCAGTGGCCCTGTGTGTTTCCCTGTCACCTTTCTTTCAAGGAGTTTAAAGCACTTGGCAAACATTATCTCTGGAGTAATGATAACAATTCTTTAGGTTTGCATAGCCCACAGCCTTCCCCGGAGCCTACTGTCTGCATTCATATTACCTGATTTACTCTTCCATTACCATCTTGAAGCCAGTGTTAGTTTTAGACGTGTAGATAGAGAAACGAAGGTCTTGAAAGTTTACAAGCGTAGCGATAGCATTGGCTTGTAATGTCCTTCTTCCTAACTCACCAGTTTCTAGCAGCCTTTGGAGGTCTCTCTGCACCAAGAAACCTTCCCTAATCACTGAAGCAATGATCGCCCCTGCTCCTGAACTGCTTCCATCACCGTGATAACAGCCCCAAGCACAGGCTGCAGTGGGAGCCAATGTGGTCTGGAAGAATGAAAACAAACAAACAAACAAAAAAACCCCACAAATCAGAGCTTTAAGCAAACCCCATCTTTTGCTAGCTGTTACATAAAATCTCAGAGCCTCCCTTTCCCTTATTTGTGGAAATTGCAGGGCTATTATGAAGGTCAAGACTAATTTATGCAAAGTGCTTCCCTAGTATGTTCGTGACCATATTTGGGCTCAATGAATTATAACTCATGAGTTATAATCAACATACATTTTATCATTTGCTAATTGTTTCACATAAATATGCTTTTATCTTCCTGATAATAAGAGGGTCCTGCAGGATATGACAGAGATCACATCATAAGAACTGAGTTCTTCAGTTTGACTTTGCTCACGTGCCTTCATGTTTCCATACTTTCTAACCAGTGTAGTCAAGTTACACATTTCCCTCTAGATAATGTCCTTACTGGGATGTGGGTCCTACTACTTGTCATTCAGCTTTAAATTACAATTTCTTTTATTATTCCCCCTTTAATTCATCATTTACTATCAATAGATTATTGAGTTTCTACATATGTAATTTTTAACATTTCTTCTTTGGTTATGTGTTTTTTATATTTCTTTGTGGTCTTCGAGCATAGGTCTATTTGTGTTTAATTCTTTGGAATCTATGCAGATCTCTTTTGTGACATCATGTAGGGTAGCTTTTTGTTGTTGTTGTTGTTGTTTTGTATGGGAGATATTTATAAATATTCCAAGTATGCCAAGGAGGAATGCATATTCTCTGCTATACTGACCTTACATGGCCACATTGTATTCAATTTTGCCTGCATATAAAACTCAGCACTTCCTGTCACTGCTTTTTCTCCTGTGGAAATATATATGTATGTGTTGTTGTAGTGGAGAATTTGGAAGTTTACATGAGTTGACTTGGAGAGGATTGTTTTATTGTCTAATGGAACATGGAGGATAGAGAAAGGGGGTAAACTCTGGGAAATAAAGAAAGGAGGAGATATTTATTAACTATTATGTATAAGGTCCTTTATAGATGGTGTATCTTTATCCTCTTTTGGGATAAAGGCATATTGTCTTCATTTTAAAGAGGAGAAAACCAACACTTAGAAAAGGTAGGAAATTTCAGTCTGAGTTCCTCTGAATCCAAAACCTGTATGGTTCCTTTATTAAATAGAAGAAACAGACATATCCAATAAGCTTTGGGTTTGTTTTGTTCTTCCTCTGCTATTTAATTTCCTCAGTCTTACAACCTACAAGGAGAACAGAGCAGGTACACTTTCAGGGCCAAAGGTGCCTCCATCCATCCTTTCCTGTCCACTTGATGTTGCCTGCCTTTCCCTTCCGTGACCGCACCCCTGACAGGCGAAATAGCAGAAGACAGGGATACCATATGGACTCAAATATGGGACGTGTGTCTCACTGGCTTGACTATTTCCACAGAAGCAGCTGGTACTTAGCAAATGATTAGAAGTCACTTTGCAAATGGCAGGTAACCAACCATGGAGCAAGCATTCCTCACCACACCCCATTTTTTTGATACAAAAGACATTTTATCTGAACACAAATTGACGATACAAATTAGTTTTGTAGATGCACAGGGATGTTCGGCTTGAAAAAATCAGCATAAAAAGGCCTGTTGGTAGGTGAAGATGGTTTTTATGTTTGTTCTCATCACAGAGGTTCTCATCTCATCTCTCTCTTTAACGAGAGAGGGATACACATCGTCATGGACACTATGTAAATAGCGAACATGTTTCCATCATGTGTTGTACCAGCCACCATGCTAAGAACTTTGCGTGCCTTGTCTCACTTTACCGTGTATCAATCCTGAGAGATAAGTGTGTTTATTATCCCTGGCTCCTGTGGTCAAACTAGGCCCCTGTTCCTCTTATTATAATTATGCTTTACAAGTATTCAAGTAAATTAATGTGCAATTAATGACTGCCTCCCCCATGAGTCTATATCCTCTGCAGGGACAGGATCCGTGTCTGTCTTTGGATAACTCTATTTTCGATGCTCTGTACAATGCTGGCCACATGATTAGGCACTCAAAAATAATCTTTTTTGGGGGTAAATGAATCTGCTTTTACAGACACTTAAGTAGCAAGTAAGTGGCTGAATCAGGATCCGGTTCCAGGCCCGCCTGAGCATCGTAAGTGCTACATTAAACAAATCTGTGCTTCCTTCTTGACCAAGAATGATCATATGTATCCCTTCAAGACAAGTAAAATTTCCCTGAGAAGTGGGAGGAGTTGTCGGAGCCCTGCAGCCTGGGATAGGAGCGCATCACCCTCCCAAGTCTCCATGCCCTTCTTCAGCAGGCTGGGTGACGGTGTGTTTCTTCCCTTTTTCCTGCTCCCTTCCTTTTGGCTAAAGATTCCTACAGAACCCATCATTCACCTTGTATCTCTGTAGCATCCAGGATGTGGACAGCATGTGTGTGTGTCGAGTGAATGAATGAGTGAGTGAATAAGTGAACTTCCTGAGGTGAGTTTGAGCCCTAGACTCTTCACATTGTACGTGACCTTGGCAGTCCTCCAACCCAGTCGGCCCCCTGCAGGAGTCCCCCCTCCTGTGCCATCCCTGGAGAGCCTTGTCAGCCTGCGGGGTGGTGGTGCCTCCTCAGGCAGTCTCTCCCATTCGGGAACAGCGTGACTCCCAAGAATTTCCTCCAACTTGTTCTACATCTCTAATGGAAACCCGTACACGGAAAGGTGCATCTTTCTTCAATAACAGTCTGATGGTAACTGTCCCTTCCCCTTTTCACCATCTTCCTTACCACACTCTGTGTGCTTATCTCAGTAGATCTCACCTCAGTGGCTTCGTGTTCCTCCTGTACTCGTTCCCAAATATCCTCCCGCTCCTCCAAATGTCCTCTTGTGATCACGCTTGGTGGATGCATGCCCTGGGGACTGCAGCCCCCACCCCAAACACACATGCTTCAGGTTTGGCCTCATAAGTAGAGCCGAACTGGAACGTCATCCCTCCACTGGGGACAGGCACCAGCTCTTTGGCTACTATGATCCCTTGCTCATTTTCTCACAATCCATTACTTTCAAGGAAGAATTCTGGTTTTTTTTTGTTTTAATCTCTGGGTTTGTACTCTGAGGTCAAAACAAGTAGAACCGGGGTTAATTTTGAGTTCAGTCCATAGCCCTCAGATCTTAGCCAAGGTTTCCTGAGAAAACCAAGCCTGAGGCTAAAGCTGTTTTGACAAATTCAATTCCTGGGAAGCTGGAGTGAGGGGAAGGGGGTGAGGGAATGCCATTACAGCATGATAAAGGAGTGGCACTACAAGCTGGCCACGTCTCTCAAGGCTTCCTAGTAGCCTCACAGAGCCACTGCACATCGTCCCCGTGTGTCCGAGGACCCAGTGCGTGTCCTTACCACGTGCCCAGGCACCCAGTGCGCCTCCTAGCAGCGTGCCCGAGGACGAAGGGGAGAAATTTATCCATCAGTTTGGTGTCATAGACCAGTTCCCTCTCTGCACATTAACTCCTCACACATTCAGTTGACCATGTGTGAACGCAGACTGGGCCTCTGGGGCCGGAGTGCAGAGACATGTGGCTTGGGCTCCAGCCAAGGTGCCATCAGGCTGGGGCTGGGAGAGCAGCTGTTGCCCAAGTGATCCTGCCCTACAGCAGCCACTGCAGCCACCGGAGCTCAGGGGCCTTGCAGAGCACTGGGGGCACCTTCCGCGCTGCAGGTGTGGGGCTCCACAGAGACCTCTGATTCAACTCAGCACGCCACAGGGGTTCTGTCCTTCCCCCTTCCCATGTTTAGTAAAAGCCTTGGCTGTTTTAAAATAAATATTTATTTTTTGAGAGAAAGAGCTTGCATGCACACACATAAGTGGGGGAGGGGCAGAGAAAGGGGGACAGAGGATCTGAAGCCTGATGCGGGGCTCGAATTCCTGAATCATGAGATCATGACCTGAGCCCACATCAGACGCTCAACCACTTAACCTCCTGAGCCACCCAGGTGCCCCCAAGCCTTGGCTTTTAAGAAGCTTAGGGAGCCGGCCTCACTCAGCCCAAGCATCCCATTTCTGGGGAGGGCATTTTTTTGAACCTTCATTCTAGGTTTAGGTACCAGAATTATGTGCTCTCAAGGTGTGTGTGTGTGTGTGTGTGTGTATATATATATATATATATATATATGTATATACATATATATATATATATATATATACACTCCTTTTCTTCCCCTTCATCATCACGCATTCATTTGTGTGAGTACTAACTAGAGTGTGTGTATCCTGGACCTGATTTCAGACCCTCGCACGGGGATTATTTGGCTTTCACCATTATCCCCACAGCCTCACCGAATGCCAGGCACACAGAAGGGCTCAGGGTTCATTCATTCACAAGCCAGTGGCTGAACTATGCCCATGAGCCCTGAGAGATGAAAGGAGCCCATTTCCCCACACACGTCTTCTTTTCCAGAAATTTGATTCAGTAGAGCCAAACTCAGTGTAGGCAAATTAAAGAAGAGAGAGCTGAAAACAAAACATGACAAACAGACAAAACATCGTTTCTGGGGGGTAATGTTTGGGTGCAGAAAGGAAGTGCAAATGAAAAGTTTGAAAATCTAATAAAATGCATGGCTTAAAAAATATATATGTCCCTACAATTTGGGAGGAAAGATGGTCTGCTGGAAATATTATTTCACTGTTCTCCTTCCCAATTCCACTCAAAATAAAATTCTACAAGTTTCTTTTTTTTAATGTTGATTTTTTTTTTTACTAGTAATAAGAACATAACACTTAGTGTCTTTTTTACACGAAGTTTTTGACACTTTTCACAGTCCCTGGTATGGTTAATTACCCCATAGGTTATGTCTCTTGCCTTCTAAAATATGCTTTTGCTTCTATGTTTTTCACACCAGGACTAGATTTTGACAGACAAAAGGCACACATCTACTTAACAAATGAATTAATTATTCACATAATATGGATTATGGCATTAGTTGCTTTGAGACCAAAAAAAAAAAAAAAAAAAAAGAACAAAACAAAACACAAAAACCAAAACCAAGGCATTTCCGCCTTTTGCAGAGAATACAGATGCAAAGAATTGTCAGACCCTTATTTCTTGTTTAAAAAAAAAAATCTAAACTGGGGCACCTGGGTGGCTCAGTCGGTTGAGCATTCAGCTTCGGCTCAGGTCATGATCTCAGTTCATGAGTTTGAGTCCCCATGTCAGGCTCTGTGCTCGCAGCTCGGAGCCTGGAGCCTGCTTCAGATTCTGTGTCTCCCTCTTTCTCTGCCCCACCCCCACTCATGCTCTGTCTCTCTCTCTCTTAAAAATAAATAAAACATTAAAAAAATTTTTTTAAATCTAAACAATAACAGTAAAGACAACAAAGCATCTGTTGGTCACTGCTATGAATGTGAGCCCCGAAGTCTCATCCAGCTAAAGAATCTGAGGTATAGGTGCCCCTAAAACATGACTAAACATAACAAAAGGGAAGTAAGTTTGTTTTGGTCTTCCAGGTGACAAACCATGTGTTAGTTCCTGTCCTTGGCTTCAGATAATCCGACTGCTGACCAAGTCAACTGCTAGATGCTTTGCTTATTTATTGTGTGTGTGTTCACATGTGTGATTTTAGTTCCTTTTCTGCACCCTCTGGTTCACCTCTCACCTGTCTGACTTTCACAGTTTGGCAGCCGGCCCCGATGAGTGACTTCTGACTTCCTAAATTTATTTTCTTTTTTTTTTTTTAAGTTTATATATTTATTTTGAGAGAGCGTGTGCATGAGCAGGGGAAGAGCAGAGAGAGAGGGAGAGAGAGAATCCCAAGTAGGCTCTGTTCTGGCAGCACAGAGCCTGATGAGGGGCTCGATCTCAGGACTGCAAGATTACAGCCTGAGCCAATGTCAAGAATCGGATGCGATTGGGGCGCCTGGGTGGCGCAGTCGGTTAAGCGTCCGACTTCAGCCAGGTCACGATCTCGCGGTCCGTGAGTTCGAGCCCCGCGTCGGGCTCTGGGCTGATGGCTCAGAACCTGGAGCCTGTTTCCGATTCTGTGTCTCCCTCTCTCTCTGCCCCTTCCCCGTTCATGCTCTGTCTCTCTCTGTCCCAAAAATAAAAAAAAATAAAAAACAAACAAACAAACAAACAAACAAAAACGTTGAAAAAAAAGAATCGGATGCGACTGAGCCACACAGGCACCCCTGACTTCCTCAGCTTTGTCACATCTGTTCCCACTATGTAGGAAAGTTTCCTTTCTAGCAGAAGATTCTCTCCTGAAAAGCCCACCAGTCCTTACTTTCCTCCTTGGCTGCCCTCACTGATCCCCATCAGTTTAGGAGAGAGGAGACCATGGAGGACAAAGACCACCAGAGGTGATCATACTGAAGGGAAACATAGCGGAATATAGTTGGAGGCACCTAACTGAGTAAACTGTAACACCTGGGAAAAACTTCTTTGTCTAGCAGCTGAGGCAAAAATAATGACATGTTGGGACGCCTGGATGTCTCAGTTGGTTGAGCATCTGACTCTTGGTTTTGGCTCAGGTCATGATCTCACAGTTTCATGAGTTTGAGCCCCTCCATCGGGCTCTGTGCAGACATCATGGAACCTGCTTGGGATTCTCTGTGTCCCTCTCTCTCTGCCCCTCCCCCACTTGCGCTGTCTCTGTCTCTCAAAATAAACAAATAAACTTAAAAAAATGGTAACGTGTTGGGATGCATCCTTTTCACCTATATTAGTAGAAAATACACATTCAGCTGGGCAGTATGTTATTTTTTTTTCTGCGATTAACTCAAGATGGAATTTTTTAATCACACCTGTGTAAAAAGCCATTAAATGTCATCATGGGCAGTGCATTAAATAGTACTTTTACACAACACGCATAAAAGATGTGGCAAAAATGCAGTTCAGCAATATTTTTGCACAAGATCAGAAAAGCATAGCCACTCTCCATAAAGACAGAGAACTAGAACTGAGACCATGTTGTAAGGGTATTTCTGTAAAGAAGATATAACGAGAATTTGTGCTGGACATAAGTTCTGAGAGCTGTGGGCTTACATGTTATCCTGCATTGTCTGGTGGAAATGTTAAATTCTGAATCCAAACCAGCATGGGTTTAGACCTTGATTCTATGAATTATCAGAGGTATGTCTTGGAGAAGTCATTTGAATTCTCTGGGTCCTAGTCTTCAAGAGATGGGTAGAAATAAATCTATCTCACAGAGACATTTTAGGGAATTAGCCAAAATAACAGATTTCTAGTGTGTGTGTGGAAAAAACATTAACATGACAGATGCATAATATTTAAGAATAATGTATGAGGAGTGAGATGTTTTGGAGACTTCAGATGATTTAAATGTTAAACTATTAATATGCTTAGGTATGTTAACAAGAATAGAAACTATAGAACTTTCAAACTGAAAGTAGATACAACTTGATCATAAAAATGGATGGATTTGATAAAGTCATCTTGCTGAATTCAACTTATTGACCTGCTCACATCACTTCGTACCTGCCGTCACTCAGACAATAAAAAGAGAAGAAAGGGGCCCCCCTTCACTCATGGCCCTCGGGAAATTGCCACTTGCACTGGGCAAATGGTTCTGTGGCAGGTTGCCTCAGTGCTTTCCTTTGTAATCTCCGAGTCTTTTGTTTTAGCTCTGGTGTAGCAATCCCAAACAGGACCAGTGACAGTATCATTAATCCAGAGCACTTGCTGTTGTCACAAAAAAAAAAAAAAAAAAAAAAAAAAGGCAAGGTGAGACCAGGCATTAGGAATGACAGCTGAAAAAGGCAAGGAGCAAGTAATCAAACGTTGCTCAGAGTGAGAAAGGTGACAGAGGACATGAATCTGGATGGAAGGCACAGAGCAAAGTGACTTTTCCCATGTCTGCTTTGTGCCCAGCAAACTTAAATGGAGGCATAAAGATATTTATCATGGGAACCTTTTAAAGGACCAATTAGCACTTACTATATACCAAGACTGCTTACTGTGAAGAAATGTTAGCAGGAATGAAGAACTATAAAAGCTGACAAGGAAAAGGTCAAATAATCTAAACAGGATAAAATGGTATATACTCAACAATTACCCCTGATGATGGAAAGAAATGGCTTTGATTGCCTTTAAAAGGAAAACAGTTAAAAGGATGCTAATCCTTTAAGCCAGTTGTCTTTACAAGTCTCTAGGAACCGGTTAGTTAAATGAAATCTCTAAATAGCTCAGTAAGTCAGTTCACAAAACCAAAATCTCTTTAATGGAGACAGAGCTCTCATGCATTTTGACAGCCACATTGGAAATTAAGACTGAGATTATATCTAACAAAGTAAAGCCATACTGAAATTTATTCATTCGATCCTGCTGTCTCTTTCAGAATCCCTACTTCCTGCTCTGAATAATTTGCTCAGATATGTTTCCTAAGTGTAATATTTGAATAACTCTTTTTGGTTCATATTTTGTTGTTTCTTACCAAAAGAAAATATGGAAGGGAGGGAGGAAGGGAAGAAGGAAGGAAGGAGGGAAGGAAGGAAGAAAGAAAATAAGGAAAAAAAAAAAAAACCCAAGATGCTTTGGTCAGTTTGTTTTGGCAATTTGGGTATCAGGTTAACTGAGAAATTATGAAAAAGACTCTTTTCAGAACTCCTCCTGAAATATATTCTGGGACACACAGACAACTGAAACTAATCTACATTGACCTCATAGCACTCCTAAAAGTGGTTTGGTTTTTTAGTTAGCTCTCTAACCGATTTCCAAATACTAGCTTATTTTGTTTTTTTGCTATTTTTTCCTCCTGATCATTTCGTCTAAACACAGGAATAAGAGAACATAGTTTAGTGGGCAGAGGCTTTTTTTTTTCTTTTGTCAGATCTGAGTCCACGCCTGTTTACTGTTGCACATCGTGAAGTGTGGAGACGTTGTAGTGTGGCAGTCCGAGCTCCCAGTCTGCAGAGGACACCCTGCCGCTTAGTCCCCATGTGGCATTAGCCAGACCTCCATTTTTCATGATTGCTCTGACCTCCAAATATTTCTGAGATGCTGGAAAATACTTACGTGTTCTTCAGAGCCATCCTGGTTGTTACTCTTCATTTCAGTTCAGGACTCAAGGCCTTTTTGCTGTATCAGGATTTACTTCCCCGGGTCTCCCAAGTGAAGACGCATTTCGCCCTAAGAATTCTCTAAATGCCAGGAAAACTCAGCTGTAGGGTTTGGACATAAGAAGAAGGCTTGGAGGGGTGCCTGGGTGGCTCAGTCAGTTGAGCGTCCTACTTCGGCTCAGGTCATGATTTCACGGTCCGTGAGTTTGAGTCCCGTGTCGGGCTGTGTGCTGACAGCTCAGAGCCTGGAGTGTACTTCGGATTCTGTGTCTCCCTCTCTCTCTGCCCCTAACCCACTCGCATTCTGTCTCTGTCTCTCTCAAAAATAAACATTAAAAAAATTTTTTTAATAAAAAAAAGAAGGCCTGGAGATAAGTAAAAGAAACCTAAAACACAGTAGAACTTCAAACCGATGATCACCTATTCAAGATCCTTGACCAACTTTCCCAGCACATCCTGGCATACTGTCCTTCTGGGCACCTCTCTCCTTCACTCCTGGGGTATCCTTCTGTTGCAGGGATGCAGGTGGCTGCCCTGCCCCTCCAGGGTGCCTTTGACTAGACTAACCTGTGCTCCAAAACCAGGGGCACCACTCTGCCCGCTCACTCTAAGGGGCGGGACACAGTTTCTCCTGCTCTGAGTGCAAGGTCAGTGTGCATAAAAGCTACACATGTCCTTGTCCCAGGTTTCACTTCATCCAAACCGGCTTGTGGCTTTACTTTGGCAAGACCGAGGGGACCACTGAGGTATTGTGCTTGATTCTACAACACAATCTTGCAATCCCTTTCTATGCATGACTGAAGAAATGGGGTTCGCTTTAAACTAGCAGTCCATTGTGGATTCCAACCACCAAAGTTTTAGAATGCCCAGAGTAAATTAGAGAACCCTCTGTAGGAGATATCTCTCATATTTTAGACATTTCTAGTTCTTACTTGTTACAACCATGTGTACTTTCTCTAGCCATTAATAAAGGAGGATAAAGGGAGGGAAACAGGAGAGACGGAAATGATATATCACAGAACCAGCATCGGGAACACAGTCCCTGGCAGAACGTGGTTTGGACCCCAGGGGTACTTTGAGCTCGTCCTGACCCTATCCTGACAAATGACATATTACCAACGAGGAGAATACGGGTAGCGTACACGTAATGAGCATTGGTCACATGCAGGACTGCTGTGTATTTTACATGTACCATTGTCTTTTATCCTTCCAACAGCCCTGTGACGCACACACTGTCACCATCCCCATTTTACAGGGGAGGAGGCAAACGCACAGAGAGGTAAAGTAACTAATGTATGGGGACTCCCTTGTGATGGAGACAAGACTGCACTCCATTGGGTTGAATGTCCCCCTTCCTTTGGACTGCACCCCTGCCCCACGAGAATCATGCATTCTGCCTGCACTCCACGAGAATGTACTCAAACTCAGATTTAGGCTTAAAATCCCATGAAAATGTCAACACCCCTTGTCATAGCGGTTATTTACTTAACAGTTTTTTTAACGTGAATATTAAAATACTTTGGACATTACCCATCGTACATGCTAGAGTGAAAGAGTCGGCCCCAAATTAAGTTCACTCAAGGAATGTAGACTCTAACAGAAGAAACAAACATGCCTGTTGATAAAGCAAAGGGCTGAACAAAGATGGAAAGAGGGAGGGGCTGGGTGTGTGCTGCGTAAAGTCAAGCTTTAAGCACGTACACATGATACCTCGCAAGCGTGGAGGTTATCAGAGGGAATTCTATTTGAAATCCTGCACTGAAAAATGTTCATTCTTTCATAGTAAAAGTCAGGTATGCACATGCATCACTATGATACAAAATAGAAAGTGTTAAGTGTCCTGACAGTTAGTAATAGCATACTGTTATAGTTCCCAGGAGAGGGAGACTGTGTGGCTCCTGAAATTGACTGTGTGGGTGGGGGACAGTGGAGGCTTGGACTGATGGGCAACCCAGCACTCGCATCCCAGCTCCACCATCCGGGACTCCGCAGACCTCTAAGTCTCAGTCTCCAAAATGCCTGGAAATAACATGGGATGGGGTAAGGCCTGATGCAAGAATGCGTGCCTGGATCATAATCCACATCCAATAAGTGTGAGCTCCCCTCCCCCTTTTGCATGGGGAGTTAGGGTTTGTTTAGTAAAGGAATTAACTTTTGACATGGGCTCAACAGTAAATATGATCTAACTAAACATGTAGAACTAACAATAATAAGAGTTAATAATTATACAGGTAGAACTTTATGCCAGAACTTCATATGTCACGCAAGAACTATTCTAAGCAATATCCAAGCCATATATATGAATGTATATATTACTTATGATAATTCTGGCATGGAATAGGAGACACATGCGTGCGTGTTAACAAATTTACACACAGACATTCCTGCATGTGAGCGCACACAGACACACACGCACACACACTCAACCAACAATCCCAAGGGAATGTTCTCTTATCCTCATTTTAAACTTGGGCAAATATTCGTACAGAAAAGTTGAGTATTCATCCAAGTTCTCAAACTCAGTAAGGATTTAAACTTAGGCACATGATCCGGAGTCTGTCGTCCTAACTCTGCACTGAAATGCTATGCAAATGCATAGCACAAAGGTACCGAAACACACTTCCATGTAATATCTGTGGCCAGTGACAGTGAATAGCCTAGTTTACAGAACATGCAGAATTGTGAGATAGAAGTATCAGGAAACAGAGTAAGATCAGCTCACCATGCAGAGGAACTCAAAATGCCTGTTTGACTTGGTTCAGACACCATCACCAATGAAATCAGACCGAGTGTAGAATTGTCAAGCTAGGTAGTCTGAAAATCGCTATTTAAATCTGAGGATGAAGCAGAGTATGAACAGCGCCTGAGTGTTGCTTGACACAGCGAGGTACAAAGGCATTATCCAAGTTTAATTCTCTGCATTCAATCTGGAGTATGCAGACTTCCCTGGTATTTATACGTGGCAGTAGCCAGAAGGATGGTTCATGTTAGCAGTAGAAGCCACTGGTGCACATTATTGGAGAGCGGACCATCCATTTATAGTTCTAGAGAATCTTTTTTTGGAAAAAGAAAGCTTTGATATATATATAATTCCTTCTGTATGTCTTATTACTCCCATTTAATAGATAAAGAAACCAAGGTTCTGAAAGTCAGAATAAGTGGCCTTTGGCTATATGTGAAATAATGGTAGGAAGTGATTTTCGAGGGTGCCTCCACCCAAAGTCCAGCAGCTTCAAACTGTGTCATGCAGCCGAGGAACCAATAACTCTTCCTACAGAGGGCTCAGGGATAATACATGAAATGTGGAATGAAAATGGCATGTATTACCCCCCCCCACCCCCCACCATGTATCAGGTGCTAGAGACACGAAATGATCAGGGTGTAGGTCCTCAAGGTGATTGCAGTCTATAGGAGACCACTCTAATGCACATGTTCCAGCCCTGCTGCTGATGTGTGGCCAAGATGGAGACTGTAGGAATAAATAAGCGGGGGGGGGGGGGTGTCACCAATTTAAACAAAGAGTTTGGGAAGAGCACAACAGAGAAGATCCTGAAAGAAGGAGTTTGCAGGTGTTTTTGAGCGAACCTCAAAAGTGCGATATGGTAGAAGTGCCCTGTAGGGAAAGAAGAAGCAGGAGATGGTTTGGAAAACAGAGGGCTTTCGTAGGGCATACTAGAGATTTCTCCTTGATTTTAAAGCTAATATACCCTCTTGTAAGATTGATGAAATGGAGTAAGACCAGAGAGAGAAAGATTATCTGGTGGCTGTTACAGTCATCCAGGGAAGAGATGATGAAGGTAGTGCAGAGAAAGAAAGAAATGAACCTTCCACCAGATGTTTCCTGAGTTCTCCTTTACTCACGGCCACAGCTCAGAGGTTGCAGCAAATATCCAGGTATTTTATTTCAAGTTACCAGCCATACTGTCAGCAGAAATGAAATATTTTTGCATGCAAGTTTTTCTTCCTTCCTTCCTTCCTCCTTCATTGTACTTCAAGGGTCCCTTTTAAAACTGTCAACCACAGCGAGATGTCACCTCACACCTGTTAGAATGTCCATCATTGAAAGGACAAGAGGTAACTAGTGGTGGTGAGGGTGGGGAGAAAAGGGAATCCTGGTGTGCTGTTGGTGGGATTGTAAATTGGTGCATCCATGATGGAAAACAGTATGGAGGACCATCAAATGATTAGAAATAGAATCATCATATGGTCCATCAGTCCCACTCTTGGAATATATCCAAAGGAAATGAAAACGCTGATATAAACAAAGATATCTGCACCCTCGTGACAATGAGCTAACGCCCAGCATTATGTACAATTAGCCAAAACATGGAAACAACCTGAGGGTCCATTGGGAAATGAATGAAGAAAGAAGGTGTGGGGGAAAGGGACTGAAGGAAAGTGGTCAGAAGCTACAAATGTCCAGTTATCAGGTAAATGACTACTAGGGATGTCATCTACAACATAATGATGCCCGTAGCTAACATAGCTACGTGATGTTATAGGAAAGTTGTTGAGAGTGAACCCTAAGAGTTTACATCATAAGGAGAATTCATTTCCTTTTCTTTTTATTGCATTTATATGCAATATGATGAATATTAACGAAACCTATTGTGGGAATCATTTCACAATCTATGTAAATCAAAACACCATTCTGTACACCTTAAACTTATACATTGATGCATGTCAATTATTTCCCAATAAAACTGAAAAAAAAAAAAAGGAAATTCTGATGTTTCCTAGAGTCATTGCTTGAGCTACTAAAAATTTGACAGAAAATAGCTAAAAGTCAGCTAAGAGCAGAAATGGAACAAAGGAGGAAAGGATAAGAGAAGTAGATCATGATAAACTTGGCCTATTATATGGTTTTGCCAAAGGCTGACAATGAGCTAACACCTTCTCTTCAGAGTGCTGGTTTGAAATCCAAATCTCAGGAAAACGAATGAAGGAAAAAAAAAAAAAAAAGACGTGTTGACTGCTTCCATGCTCCTATTTCCAGAGAAATCTGCTGTCTCCTCAAAGGTTTCTATTCAGCAAGGTTAAATTATCTTTAGGAGAAAATCAGCTACATGACAGGTGAATTGGGGCTTATCAGCTGGTATAGACATTGCTATTTGGAAGTGAGCCCGTAAAGCACTGTGGAGGAAATAATGGTAAGAACATCCTAGAACCCTTTAGTCCTCACTTGGTCCTCGTAGGACCTAGCCTGTTCTCTGGCCAGTTAAATGTAAAGGACAGTGGGAACCACATCCACAGTCTTCATATAGTTTGTGAGGCGAACAATTGAACCATCACAGGCACAGAATAGAACGCAGGAAGAAATTTTGACAATGTATGTTGCCCATTCTCTCCTTGTGATACTTCTCCCTCGGGTAGTTTTTGATAGGCTGGATAGCTTAGGCTTTCTTAACTATACAGATTGAAACTTCCCTCTCTATTTGCTTCTCTGAAATGCTCTAGTCAAGGAATTAAGAGCATGAAAGTCAGCCGTAATGGTAGAAGGAACTCCTATACGTAATATTGCTTCAATTCTCCCTTCAACTAATTGTCCTTCCTTGAGAAAATGTCTTAAAACTTCTATCTTTGGTTTGTCCACCAAAAGGTATGAACATGAAATTCTCTCAGGGTGATGCTTTGTGCATATTTCTATAGTGCAACATTCTTTTAAGATGTTCCATGGAAAAAAGAGCAGGGTTCCATAATGGAACAATTTAGGGGAAAAAATGTGTATCGTTCCTTTATTCAGCAAATCTTTCTGGGCCTCACCTGTGATTCCAGAAGTCCCTGCTCTCTTGGAGCTCACAGTGCAAGGAGAGAGACAAAGAAGTAAAGCAAGATGAGTTTAGGAAGGAAAATAAAGCAAGATAGGAGGGTTGGTTGTACTGGGAAGGGAAAAGGAGTTGGCAAGAGCCCCTACAAAAGACTGCAGTGCACATAAACGGGCAGAAAAGCTCAACAGTCTTTCCATCTTGGTATTCATTATTCCCTTTGCCCCATGAATTTACCCTGGATGTATCAGGTAGTCTCTTTCTAGCTCTGGACCAGGTCCTTACTGTAGGGTCTCTTCTGTCTGGATCCTGTAATAGAAGACCAGGCCCTCCTGGCAACCCCCATGCTCAGTTCTCCATTTCATGAACCAGGAAGTTCAGAAAGCTTTGTCTTTCTTTTCCAGAAATCAGAAGAGGGCAAAGGAATTGTTTCTTTTTGCTTTAGTGGAGTCTGAAAAGTCTGATTTTGCTAAGTGGGTGTTTCAGTCTTCTCCAGTTGTGCACCATATGGTCAAGCTGCCATACATGATGGTGTTATAGCTCTTAGCACAAGAGATGGAAACGTAAATATATGACAGTGTTGTCAACAATCACTTTATTACCCATTATACTTAACGCAGCAGAAGTCACACAAAAATCGGAACCTCTGAACAAACACAGCAATGACAATGGAGGAATTTGGTGTCTCATATAAATACATATTTTTAAACAAATATTTATCTGTACATGCATAGTGTCCTCAAGAATAATTAGGGTTCTGGATCATCCACTCTGGTAGACAAAATACCACATTTCTATTATTTAGCTGTGGGTTAATATATCTTATTTCCACATTATTAGTTGATCTTTATTTTCTAGTAAAATGTGACCTAGATCAATAATTGTCACAACGATGCTAATAGCCTAATTGTATGCATAAGGTTCCTATTGGTCTAGGGAGAGTTTTGAGCAACTTAATTTGGAAACTTCCTTTAAATCAATGATGATTTGTTAAAGCTGTAAATGGGCAGAGGCCAGTGGCAATTTGAGAGCCTTTCCTTCAACTTCTACTTTAACATAACTTTAGCAATGCCCTCTCCTAGCGCTTGTAACTGTTGACATTCAATGAATTAATTCTCTTTGTACTTGAGATATTGATGGGATTGTTTTAATTCAAGTAGATTACAGAGGAACACACTGGTTCATCAGACTAGGGGGAAGATGAGGAAATGGATATAGAATTAATCACTTTTTGAAGGAGAAAGTGGAGGTAGATATCCAGATGCCACGGTCATGGTCTGCTGTATCTATGAGAAGCCAGTTTTTCTGCCTAGGGATGGGTACTGGTTTCTGAGGGCACTGGTGCCTCCAGTGGGAGAGGCATTTAATTGAAGGCCTTTAATCTTTGTAAGTTACTCACTAACTTCTGCTGGTAAGTCTCACTATTTCCCTCACGATCTCTGGCTTACTCTGGAATAAGCCAGAATGCATGTGATGGGTTAAGTTTGTTTGGAGACTTTATACCTGATGCGATTTGCATGCAAATAACTTTAATATGGGTAATTTAATGCTAAAGTGATCAAAGAGCGCCTGGGTGGCTCAGTCAGTTAAATGTCAGACTTCAGCTCAGGTCATGATCTCACAGTTCATAGGTTCAAGCCCTGCATCAGGCTCTGTGCTGATAGCTCAGAGCCTGGAGCCTGCCTCAGATTCTGTGCCTCCCTCTCTCTCTGCCCCTCCCAGCTTGCACTCTGTCTGTCTCTCTCAAAAATAAATAAATTAATAAAAAAATAATAAAGTGGCCAGTATTATGACTTCACATAGGATTCCATTTTCTCAACTGGCCACACAATAACCACAGTAACCATCCTTTCAAGCAGATGACTGACAGTTAAGATCAGGACAGGGAGACTAGGAGCGAAATGACAATTGGCCATTGACTGCATGAGAGCACATGTCAGACAAAGGTTGTGTCAGGGCTGGGGTGGGAATGAGGAAGCACTCATACCTCAAGCTGGAGGGCACTTCTACTTCCAGAAACAGAGGAGGAAGCAAATATCTCTTCAGTGATACAGTCACGTACTGGAAAAAAATAAGAACATGTCATTCCTAAGAGAAGGGAACAGAACATGAGTGCGTGATGGTTACTAACAGGGCTTGACCTGAGAACCCTATTCCACTTGTGATCAAGGTCAAGTGGGAGTGACAGTTTTCCTCTACTATTGCCCTCAATCCTTGAACTGTTCTCCTACTCTGGAGACTGTACTGGCAAAGGAGGACAGTGCCATGGATTGGTTTTCTTCTTTGCCAACTATCAGGATCAAGTGACAGAGGTGGAGTTGTTCTTATGCAGTTATCAAATTCAGGGTGGCTTTCTAGCCCAATTAAATAATTGCTCTTATGAAATTGCAAGTAGATATACCACATCTGCTCTTATAAGGATATAATGGTGTAATGGACACTTTTCCTACAAACAGGAGTAGAATAAAAAAAAAGAATTCAGTAGTCTAATTCTCCTTTTTATACCCCTAAAATTTGTCACTTAAGGAATATGGTCAATGATACTGTAATAGTGAGGTATGGTGACAGGTGGTAGCTACACTTGGGGTGAACGTGCCATAACTTATGAACTTGTCAGATCACTATGTTGTACACCTGAAACTAATGTGATGCTGGGTATCAATTATACTCAAATAAAAAACAATATATAAAAACAGCAAATAAATGGTAAGAAACAGAATTCCTGTCTCCCACCAATAGTGTCTAGTTCCTAACACTTACCTCTCATTTTCTTTTGTATATGTGCCTGTCTGAAACCCATTTCAGCACATACACCTGCAGAACAGTTTGGAACTTCAAAGCCTGAATGGGTGTATCAATTTTAGTTTTAACTCCGCAGTTTGCATGTTAATTACCCTCTGCCTTATTAAATGTATCTTATTAAATAAGAAAAAAAATGTATTTCTAATTAGCTCTGGGCTGCTAGTCTTTCCTTAGCTTTAGTTTGTACTGTTTTTCTGGGAGAACCCTTTGAATGTCATTCAGAAAATGTAAGTATGATTGACAAATGCCTTGCATGGGGCTTGAGGGTATTAGTAAGTCACTGCTTCAGAATATGCTCTCACACAAAGACATTTTTACACAGGAACTAGCTATTGGAATTTCTGTCTTTCTGTCTCTGTGAGAGTATTGTGTGGTTTGTGAGAATCTATTATGTGCAATGTCATTTGCATGTAGTATTTAATGTAAGTTTCACCACTGCCTTGGAGATTTTATTTGCACGGTTCTCCTGGTGAGAAAACCAAGAGTCAGAAAAGTTGTGTTCCTTTGCTTATTCATTCACTCAGTGATTCAGCAACTTACTAATACCAGTGTGAGCGAAGTTAAGATGCTGTTTGAAATTCACTGATTTTGAAATAACTACAGTGCACAGATTTGGTTTGGGTTGCCGAATGCCATTTCAACATACCTTGAAGAAATACCACGTTCCGTGCACTAGACATTCTGGTTTAAAATAAGATACAGCCCATATCCCCAAAGGAACTACAGTCCTTGCGCTTTGCAAGAGACGACAGAGCGAATCAGCAAGGTGGTTAGGATTAGCACTCACAGCTCATATCCTTTCTCTCCCACTCGACTGCTTCTTTTAAAACAGACCCTTAGGCAGCATGGAGTTTGGCAGAGCCCCAGACTTGAAATAGGTCTCCCTGAGAATTCCTGATATTCCCTGTCAAGGTTACGGAGGCAGAATTTGGTTGCTGCACCTGTTATTTATTGCCCACACTGCAGTTAGGCAAATTAATGACATCTTCCCCGCGGCACCTGGATGCTTGCAGTCTCCCTGCCAGTCAGAGCCATCAGTGGGTTTGGCACAATGTGATGTATTTGTTACAGCCAAGTGAGTTGCTTGGGTAGCAGCGAGCCCAGACCCGTTCACTCTCCATGGGTAAGTGCCAGTGACCATCCCGTCTTACTTAGCCTCATAGTTTGTGCCTACTCCATTAGCTGCCTCGCAAAGAATAAAAAGAGTATCAGCACTTTCATCGTGAGCAAAGGGTCTTCCTTTCATAAGCCAAAATGTTGTGTAGTGACAAGGAATGAATGTGTATGGGGAAGGAGCTGAATGCTGACTCTGAAACTCTCATTTTCTTGTGTGTTCTCCTACATGCTCCTCCTGTGAGCCCCCTTCTAGGTAGTTGTTTTCTCTTATGAGCGCACATGAACTCACCTTCTGTGGTCGTTACACTTCTTGAACTATGGGGGATGATATGGAAGAAGAAAGATGAGCTTATGCACTATGTTCTTATGTAGGGACCAAATCAGTGAACAGCCTCAAGAACCATATGCATGAGGGGTTCCTGGGTGCCTCTGACTCTTGAGTCAGTAGGTTCAGCACCTGACTCTTGATTTTGGCTCAGGTCATGATCTCATGGTTCATGAGATGGAGCCCGACCGTGGGGTCTGTGCTGACAGTGTGAAACTTGCTTGAGATTCTCTCTCCCTCTTTCTCTGTCCCTCCTCCCCTCTCTCTTTCTCTCTAAAAATAAATAAATAAACATTTTTTAAAAAGAACAATATGCATGATATTTTATGATAAAATAATGCCACTTATCCCACGTCAACAGTAAAAGGCCTGTGCCCAGATTCAGTATACTGTTGGTTGATGTGGGGTGTGGCAGCACAATTGTAAGATGTGGCACAACTTTGGAAAGTTGAAATGTACGTGTGCGGGGGAGCGGGGGGAGGCTCCTTTAGTGAGGAAGCTGGCTAAACCTTCTTGAGGTAGAGTGAACTAAAATTATACGGAGGGCCTAACAAGTGCCTGGCGTGGAGCAGACCCTCAAACCTGGTTGTTCTTATTGTGCCACAGCCATGATTTGGTTTCAGAAACCCGATGTATATGGGCAATAATGAGAATGCAATCAGAGGGCCACCGGACTTTAATCAGAGTCTCTATAATCCAGTCTCAATTTGGTAATTGCTTGATTTATAATTTATGATTCAATTTAGGCTCTCCAAAATCAACTTGTCTCATCTTTAAAATGAAGATCATGCAGATTTTCTACCTTGTGTGGACGTTATGTTCAGATGAATTGATGGATATTCTTTGTGGTCATTTTCTGTCTCCCATCATCGAGAAAATTGCTGATGTGATTTCCATCCTCAGAGCTTAGTTCTGCCCCTTCTAGAACTTCGTATACATAGAATTGTGTAGTATGCACTCCTGATGGCTAGCTACTTTTGCCCAACACACGTATTGGAGCAGGTGTTGTTGGTTATTTTTTATTGCTGAGTATAACATTCTGAGTTCAGATTTACTAGTTTTTTATCTTCTTGGGATGGAAATATAGATTTTTAACTTTACTTCTTCCTTCTCATGTAAAAAAAAAAAAAGGCATTTGTAACCATCCATTTTCTTCTAAGGGCTGCTTTGGCTATGTTCCAGAAATGTTGATACAGTGTTCTTATCATCATTCAATTAGAACTATTTTCTAAATTCCATTTTGATTTCTTCTTTGACCTATGAGTCATTTAGAAGTGTGTTGAATAACTTCCAAACATTTGAGGGTTTCCTAAATAAGTTATTATTATGACAACTTAATTGTGGTCAGAAAACAAGCCATATGTTTTTTTTACCATATATGATAGGGTCCCTCTTAGTGAATGTCCTATGTGTGCACTTGAAAACAATGTATTTAACCTGTCATTGTTCCATGTTCTGTGAACATTAATTAGGCCAGTTTCACTGTTTGAATATTCTACATCCTTACTGGCTTCTCCCTCACACACGCTTATTCCATCAGCCCGACAATTTCTAACTTTTCACTGGAGTTTTAATCATTTTTCTTTTAATGTAATCACCAGTTTGGTAAAGTTTAAGTTTACTTTTTTTTTTTTTTTTTCTTGTCTGTGATTTATTCCTTTGTTTCTCATTTCCTATCTTATTTTGTGTTAAACTGGGATCAGGTTTGTTGTTCTTATATTATTATTATTATTATTATTATTATTATTATTATGTTATTCCATCCTTTCTCTTTTATTGGCTTTGTGGTTATACCTTTTTGGTTATTTTTGTGCATCTTTAACTTGTAATTTACATAAAATTGCTAATATATCACTTTATATACAATGTGAAGCCTTGAACTAGTGTAATTCTATTTATCCTGTATCCTGTTCTATGCAGCTTTGTTGACATATGTTTTCTTCTATATATGTTATAAATCTCACAATGTGTTTTTAGTTTTCCTCTAAAGTGTGAATTGACTTTACAATTTTTAGGAAAAGAAAGAAATCTAGTCTTTTATTCTTACCCACACATTTAACCCTTTGAGTATCCTTAATTCCTTCCTGCACATTGAAAATTCTGTCTTTGGGGCACCTGGTTGGTTCAGTTGGTTAAGCGTCTAACTCTTGATTTCACATCTGGTCATGATATCACAATTCATGAGTTTGAGCCCTGCATTGGGCTCCACACTGACCGTGTAGCATGGAGCCTGCTTGGGATTCTCTCTTTCCTTCTCTCTGCCTCTCCCCTACTCAAGCACTTGCATGTGCGTGTTCTCTCTCTTTCTCTCAAAAATAAACAAATTAATTAAAAAAAGAGAAAATTCTATCTTGTATCAATTTCTTTAGATAGAATTACTTATGTAGTAATTCTTAGCAGTGGAGGTCTATTGGTAATAAATTATCTCAGCTTTTGTTTAAATGAAACTATGTTTATTTTTTTCTTCAGAGCTGGAAGCTATTTTTGCTGGGTATAGAATGTTAAGTTGAGGGGCACCTGGGTGGCTTAAGTGTTCAACTTTTGATTTTGGCTCAGGTCTTGGTCTTACAGTTCGTGAGTTTGAGCCCGGCATTGGGTTCTGCACTAACAGTGTGGAGCCTACTTTGGATTCTCTCTCTCCCTCTGTCTCTGCTCTCTTTACTCTCTCAAAATAAATAAACTTAAAACAAAAGAATGCTAGGTTAATGGTATCCTACTTTCAGCATTAGTTGGTCTCTAACATTTCTCATGAAAAGTCAGCTGTCACCCTTAATGCTGTCCAGGTATCTTTAGCAGTTGAGCTGACTTGGGGTGAGTGATAGCTTTAATGAATCTAATAGGGCCTTGGAATTCAAGCACTGGAAGAGGAAGGAGACATTTGTTTGCTTTTCTTTCTAGCCTGCAACTTCCTGCATTGCTATATGATGATTACTTTTGATCTTGTCAGAAGTTGAACTAGTGAACTTGGTGAGAATTTGGCTGAAGCTTCCTTTAGACTCAGTCTGCCTCCAGCTTTAAGTATTCCCAAGTTAATGTTAGCCTCTTAGCTCCAAGAGGGTCCTGGGACCATGCACTGCATACTTTGAGATCTCAAACTTTGAGACCTTGGGTCTCCTCTGGCATGAGCCTATGAGGCTATGAAACTACAAATTATATAGCTCTGGGACCGTGAGATGTTCAGATCATGACAGAGAGACTCAGAAAGATTAAGTCGCTTGCCTAATGTTACACAATCTTTCCAAGATGTGCCCTTTTTGATGAGAATCCAAGATTCCGTCATCAGAGCACTTAGTACATGAGTTAAGGGATCCTATAAAGGATTCCAGGTTCACAAAATAAATCTTATATCTAGAATTATACAATCAGGATTTAAACATTAGCTTAAGATATATTTGGTCTATATATTACATAGAACTCTGGAGGGGGCACCCCATTGTCCTCAGTGTAAGAAAGATTTTATTGAAAGTTTGGGTTAGATAGAGATACTATAGACCCAGGGCCTTTATGTGCCTGGGAGGTGGGTTGTAGCATCCATGAGTAAGAGGGAGTCCAGATTACTGAATGGAAACTCCCCAGTTAGGTTGTAGAAAACCATGAAATACCTTAATTCTATCCAGGACAATCAGAAACCACCAGTACCTCTCCCCAAGATATACAACATGTATGAACATATATATCAAAGAAGTATGGACAAAAACATACTAAAAATGGAAACCAAAAACTCTAAACTCTATAGGGAAAATTCCTTTCTTTTTTTTAATGTTTATTTATTTTTGAGACGGAGACAGAGCGTGAGTGGGGGGGGGGGGTGCAGAGAGAGAGGGAGACACAGAATCTCTAGGGAGATTCTCTAGGGAGAAGCAGGCTCCAGGCTCTGAGTTGTCAGCACAGAGTCCTACACGGGGCTCTAACCCACAAACTGTGAGATCATGACCTGAGCTGAAGTCGGATGCTTAACTGACTGAGCCACCCGGGTGCCCTGGGAAAGATCCTTTCTTTTTTTTTTTTTTAATTTTTTTTTTCAACGTTTATTTATTTTTGGAACAGAGAGAGACAGAGCATGAACGGGGGAGGGGCAGAGAGAGAGGGAGACACAGAATCAGAAACAGGCTCCAGTCTCCGAGCCATCAGCCCAGATCCTGATGCGGGGCTCGAACTCACGGACCGCAAGATCGTGGCCTGGCTGAAGTCAGACGCTTAACCGACTGTGCCACCCAGGCGCCCCGGGAAAGATCCTTTCTAAGTGAACAAGGGACTGAAGAAGGTTTATACCTGTACCAGTTGTAAAGCTGGGAGCAGGACGTGTGGAAGAGCCAGCCTGCCAAGTAGAGTCATTCTTATTTGCATGAAGAAAAAATGGTACAACCTTGCCTAAATCCGTGGCCTGGATGTTGGATTTGAATCTTGAGGAATTCCTCTCCACTAAGTCATTCCGTTACATGAGAATTTTGTTGCAGGTGTAGCTGCAAATTAGGAAGTGAATGTATTCATTCTTCAGTAAGCCACTTTGTGCTGCGTAATAGTGACGCTATCAATTGCTTATGTCAGAGTTAGTAGCCCCTGGGTGTATTGTGTGTTGCAGAATGTCTGAGTGTTCACAGCTGTGGTGAGGATACATACAGACAAGGTTCAGACTGGATCTTTGAAAATGGATTCAATTCCATTGTTTACATAAGATACTTTACTTGGTGTTCATTTTGGCCACTTGACGAACTAGCGGATCTCCCTTTTATTGACATTGATGGGACATTAGCAAGTATGCTTTATCTACAAATACTTGAATCAGAAAAGAAGGCAAATGACAATTTTTAATGAAGCATGCAAATCCGTGTGCTAGATGACATACTGTCTTAAGGATTAGGGAACCTTGGGGTGATGAGAAAGTTGTCCGGATGGCTAGTGGTGAGGGTTGCACAATGGTGTGAAAGTATTTAATGCCACTAAAATATACATTTTAAAATGGTTTCAGTGGGACGTTTATGTTACGTATATTCTACCCCAATGGGGAAAAGAGATGAGGTGTGAGACTTTGGATTCCATCTCCAGAAAAATTTTTACTCCAGAAATCCCTCATCCAAATGAAGACTAGAGGACATAATTCTGGTGTGCCCAATAGTTCCCAAACTATGTGCTCCTTTGCTTCAACTTCCTGAGAAAATGAGTTACCTAAGAGTCCTAAGAGTCAGAACCCCCCTTCTCCCTCCAGTAACGATTGACATGGCGATAGCTGAAGAGTGTGGGGCTGTAGAAAAACCACAAGCTTTGGAATAGGACGACCATGGAACTGAATCTCAGACCAATTCCTAACCAATTGGATGATGTGAAGATTTCTTTTTTCTTCACCCTTTTTCTCATTACGCTTCAGGTATTTTTTTTTTAATCTGTGAAATGGTAATAATCATAATAGAAAGTGCTTAGCATAGTGACTGGCCTCAACTGATGGTAACAGTTACTTCAATGAAAGCCTTTTCCTTCTAAGAGGAGATGGCCACTTGTCTCCTCTACCACAGGGAGGGACTATGAGCATTAGAAATATTGGAACGTCATGGTATTATTTACTTTGTGAAGCTTTCAGGTGTCATGTCTAACCTTGGGGGGAGAGAGTTCCTCAAAGAATAATGGATAGCATTTCTGAAAAAAAAGGAACATAATGAAGAATTTTTACAGGAGTCGGTTTCTATTTGACATATCTGTGAAATTGAGGATTTTCTTGGAAAGACTCAGTGGAGTAACATATGTGAATTTGCAGTGAGGTGCTTTGAGCTCGGCATGGGAAGGAGATGCAATGGTGTCACAAATCTCACGGGGCCTCCTTTTCTCTCCGCAGACCTTTGCAGGAAACATGAATGCTGACAGCGTGATGCACCATAAGTTACTGCACTCAGTGAGAGCCCGCTTCATTCGCTTCGTGCCCCTGGAATGGAATCCAAGTGGAAAGATTGGCATGAGGGTGGAGGTCTACGGATGCTCCTATAGTAAGTGTAGACACGCACCCTCAACACTGATGTGTTGTGAGCGCCGCCCCCGCCCCCCCCCAAGGGTTACCAGCTTATCTACATTGTGATGGCAATCTCAGGTTGTTTCAAAACTCTTTCAAGCCTTTAATAACTTCTGCACATTTGAAAATGTAAAATTCAACCCAGAGCTAGAAAAACTCTTCTTCTGTCTAGGGATGAAGCAGCTTGGTAGTGATAACGTGATAAGAGCTTAACAACAGCCCAGAGTTCAAAGTGAAGAGCTCTTGAAATGTGAGCATCATTTGTCCTTGAAGTAGAAGAGGAATTTGGGCTCCATTCTTTCCCAGAAGTGAGGTATTACAGGTATGATAAATTCTCCCCTCCTTCAGCACCGTGAAGAAAAAAGGTTCCCCCTCTTCACTTGTTCTAGAAGGGGAGGAAAAAGAGCATTCCAATCTGATGTAACCCAGGGAGTGCTTCTCGCCTGGAGTTATGCTAGCCAAATATTCATCTGTGAGTTGTTCTTGAACGGAAAAGTGGCTGGCAAATAAGGAATATGGTAACCACGGGTAGAACCGGCAATCGCTCTGGAATACAGTCAGAATTACGCAGGAAATGTAATCATTCCTATAATTCTCCTCTGCAAGTTTTATATTTAAAACTAAAAGTAGGCCATCATAAATTAGTTTTCTACCTTAGCAGTGACATCTCCTGCTTATATACTAAAACCCAGTGACCCCTAATGTATGAATGCATGTGATTGCTACCACTAACATGGTTCAACAGATCCTGGTTTTGGTTATAAGAGTGCCTATTGGGTTATGTGCTTGTACCGTTTTTTGGTAATATGGCCAACTGAATGCCTGTATCAGAATCATCTGGAGCGGTCCTTAAAAATGCATTTGCCTAGCCAAGTCCTGTACATACTGGATTATGATTCTGGGCGTAGGGACCTGGAAAGCTGAGTATTAACAAGCTCCCTAGGGAAGCGATGGACATAAGAACATCTAGTAAAAATAAATTTCTTCACAGAGGGGATTTACTTGTGAAATGGCTGTCTTTATCTTGAGCAAGCATTTCCAGAAAGAGTATGTTATACAACAGATACATCAACAGCACACCATTAGGCTAGGGAGACACTGCATTCCACTTCAGCCCTTGCATAACACAGCACAGAATGTCCATAAGGGCACATGCTTCCAATCCCAGGTTCTCTGGCATGCCTGGATTCCCTTGTTGCCTCTTCTCTTGATAACAGGTGTCGCTACTTGGAGGTTTAATTTTAAAACTTTAAGTAATTTTTTGTTACATTTATTTATTTATTTATTTATTTATTGAGAGAGAGAATGAGGGGTGGAGGCAGAGAGAGAGGAAGAGAGAGAGAATCCCAACCAGGCTCCGGACCATCAGTGCAGAGCCTGATGTGGGGCTTGAACTCACGAACCATGAGATCATGGCCCGAGCTGAAACCAAGAGTTGGACGCTTAACCAGCTGACCCACCCAGATGCCCCTTTTTTTTTAAAAAAGAAAACTTTTTTTTTAAGTAATTTTTTGTTAAGTTTATTTATTTATATATTTTGAGAGAGAGAGAGAGAGAGAGAGTCGGAGGTTTATTTTTAAGTAAAAGGTGACACTTTCATGCTGAAGTAAAGAGGTTACCTATGTTATGACTTCAGCCATCTATTTTGGGGTAACAATCCCATTACTGTTTACCATGTCCTCATTGTTTTCTGTCAACCAGTCAGCTTTCCTTTGCTGTTCATGTACATCGTTCTGCATGCATACACAGAAAGACTCCTCGCATCAAGTTGAAGAGCAGACTGGAGGGTTGAAAGAGACCTTGGAGGGATACATTCATCTTTTTCCAGTGCCAGACCCCTTTGAGACTCTGATGGCAGCAAGGGACATCCCCTTAAGAAGAGCACCCACAGTGACATTTTTTTCAGAAGCAGATTTTTCTATAATATTAGGAGGCCCACAGATCTGCTAAAGCCCAATTCTTGACCAGGCTCACAGTCCCTGATTTGGAGGAAGCCCAGTCCTACGGGGTCTGCCCTCCAGGTAGGCTCCATGTCTACTCAGTGCATTCCCTCAAGGGATAACTTATCTTTGGGTACCTATTGTGAGTGATGGGATGTTAGCCACCTTGGGGAGCTGCTGAACACTCGGTCCTTTCCAATCATTGGTCCTGGTGCTTTTTTGCTTTTCCTTGGGGAAAAAAAAGAATTCACCTCTCACTTCTTTTTTTTTGTTTTTTTTTTTTAACATTTATTTATTTCGAGGGAGAGAAAGAGATGTGGGGGTGGGGGAGAGAGTCCAAGCAGTCTTTGCTCTGTCAGTGCAGAGCCCGAAGTGGGGCTCGATCTCACACACAGCGAGGTCATGGCCTGTGCTGAAATCAGGAGTCGCCTCCTTAACGACTGCCCCACCCAGACGATCCCTCATCTCTCATTTCTATCTAAAAACAAGTCTCTGTGTGTCCTCTGGATCAGAGGATGGTCCTCCCTTTCAACAACATCTCATCCTCCCTTTGACTGGGTCATTCCTGTACATAGAAGACTTTGCTCTATAAGCTATCAAAAGGAATACAACAAAAGCTGACTAGCCCTACTTAGCAGCTACTCCTTCTCTCTCTTGCTTTTCACAGAACAGCTTCTCTCCAAGGTCTGTGTGTGGTTAGCACCTCCACCCGCTCACACCCCAGCGCACTGCACCTGATTCTCTGCGGTCTGGACACACATGGTGTTCCATTCCAGGTGTCTGCTTGGCTAGCCAGGGTCCCAGGATCCAACCAAACACTAACCTAGGAGTCGCTGGGAGGTGGTGACCATCTGCAGTCACTGGGCTTTGGGGAAAGGAGAATATTCTTGATGTCTGGGTGGGCCAGATTCAGTCGGTCGAAAGATTTTAAGATCAGAACTGAGGTTTCCCTGAAGAAGAAGACATTCTACCTGTACAGTGTAGCTTCAGGTCCTGCCCGAGTTTCGTCTTCCCCTTCCTGACAGCCCGCCCTGCAGATGAATTTCGGACTTGCCTGGGCGGCCCCCACACTCATGTAAGCAGTTCCGTGTAGTGTATCTGTATCTGTATCTGTATCTGTATCTGTATCTGTATCTGTATCTGTATCTGT